>NC_134360.1:156927451-157272451 GCF_048569485.1 Anomaloglossus baeobatrachus | reverse complement strand
ACTTTTTCTCCACTTTTTTCTCCACTTTTTCTCCACTTTTTCTCCACTTTTTCTCCACTTTTTCTCCTCTTATGCTCCACTTTTTCTCCACTTTTTCTCCACTTTTTTCTCCACTTTTTCTCCTCTTATGCTCCACTTTTTCTCCACTTTTTCTCCACTTTTTCTCCTCTTATGCTCCACTTTTTCTCCACTTTTTCTCCTCTTAATCTCCACTTTTTCTCCTCTTATGCTCCACTTTTTCTCCACTTTTTCTCCTCTTATGCTCCACTTTTTCTCCACTTTTTCTCCACTTTTTCTCCACTTTTTCTCCACTTTTTCTCCTCTTATGCTCCACTTTTTCTCCACTTTTTCTCCTCTTAATCTCCACTTTTTCTCCTCTTATGCTCCACTTTTTCTCCACTTTTTCTCCACTTTTTCTCCACTTTTTCTCCTCTTATGCTCCACTTTTTCTCCACTTTTTCTCCATTTTTTTTCTCCACTTTTTCTCCACTTTTTCTCCACTTTTTCTCCACTTTTTTCTCCACTTTTTTCTCCACTTTTTCTCCTCTTATGCTCCACTTTTTCTCCACTTTTTCTCCACTTTTTTCTCCACTTTTTCTCCTCTTATGCTCCACTTTTTCTCCACTTTTTTCTCCACTTTTTCTCCTCTTATGCTCCACTTTTTCTCCACTTTTTCTCCTCTTATGCTCCACTTTTTTCTCCACTTTTTCTCCTCTTTTTCTCCACTTTTTCTCCACTTTTTCTCCACTTTTTCTCCACTTTTTCTCCTCTTATGCTCCACTTTTTCTCCACTTTTTCTCCACTTTTTTATCCACTTTTTCTCCTCTTATGCTCCTCTTATGCTCCACTTTTTCTCCACTTTTTCTCCTCTTTTTCTCCACTTTTTCTCCTCTTATGCTCCACTTTTTCTCCACTTTTTCTCCACTTTTTTCTCCACTTTTTCTCCTCTTATGCTCCTCTTATGCTCCACTTTTTCTCCACTTTTTCTCCTCTTTTTCTCCACTTTTTCTCCTCTTATGCTCCACTTTTTCTCCACTTTTTCTCCACTTTTTCTCCACTTTTTCTCCTCTTATGCTCCACTTTTTCTCCTCTTAATCTCCACTTTTTCTCCTCTTATGATCCACTTTTTCTCCACTTTTTCTCCACTTTTTCTCCACTTTTTCTCCACTTTTTCTCCATTTTTTTCTCCACTTTTTCTCCACTTTTTCTCAACTTTTTTCTCCACTTTTTCTCCTCTTATGCTCCACTTTTTCTCCACTTTTTCTCCTCTTAATCTCCACTTTTTCTCCACATTTTCTCCACTTTTTCTCCACTTTTTTCTCCACTTTTTCTCCTCTTATGCTCCACTTTTTCTCCACTTTTTCTCCTCTTATGCTCCACTTTTTCTCCACTTTTTCTCCACTTTTTTCTCCACTTTTTCTCCTCTTATGCTCCACTTTTTCTCCATTTTTTCTCCACTTTTTCTCCACTTTTTTCTCCACTTTTTCTCCTCTTATGCTCCACTTTTTCTCCACTTTTTCTCCTCTTATGCTCCACTTTTTTCTCCACTTTTTCTCCTCTTTTTCTCCACTTTTTCTCCACTTTTTCTCCACTTTTTCTCCTCTTATGCTCCACTTTTTCTCCACTTTTTCTCCACTTTTTTATCCACTTTTTCTCCTCTTATGCTCCTCTTATGCTCCACTTTTTCTCCACTTTTTCTCCTCTTTTTCTCCACTTTTTCTCCTCTTATGCTCCACTTTTTCTCCACTTTTTCTCCACTTTTTTCTCCACTTTTTCTCCTTTTATGCTCCTCTTATGCTCCACTTTTTCTCCACTTTTTCTCCTCTTCTTCTCCACTTTTTCTCCTCTTATGCTCCACTTTTTCTCCACTTTTTCTCCACTTTTTCTCCACTTTTTCTCCACTTTTTCTCCTCTTATGCTCCACTTTTTCTCCTCTTAATCTCCACTTTTTCTCCTCTTATGATCCACTTTTTCTCCACTTTTTCTCCACTTTTTCTCCACTTTTTCTCCACTTTTTCTCCACTTTTTCTCCATTTTTTTCTCCACTTTTTCTCAACTTTTTTCTCCACTTTTTCTCCTCTTATGCTCCACTTTTTCTCCACTTTTTCTCCTCTTAATCTCCACTTTTTCTCCACATTTTCTCCACTTTTTCTCCACTTTTTTCTCCACTTTTTCTCCTCTTATGCTCCACTTTTTCTCCACTTTTTCTCCACTTTTTCTCCTCTTATGCTCCACTTTTTCTCCACTTTTTCTCCACTTTTTTCTCCACTTTTTCTCCTCTTATGCTCCACTTTTTCTCCATTTTTTCTCCACTTTTTCTCCACTTTTTCTCCACTTTTTCTCCTCTTATGCTCCACTTTTTCTCCACTTTTTCTCCACTTTTTCTCCTCTTATGCTCCACTTTTTCTCCACTTTTTCTCCACTTTTTCTCCTCTTATGCTCCACTTTTTCTCCACTTTTTCTCCTCTTATGCTCCACTTTTTCTCCATTTTTTTCTCCACTTTTTCTCCATTTTTTTTCTCCGCTTTTTCTCCACTTTTTCTCCTCTTATGCTCCACTTTTTCTCCACTTTTTCTCCACTTTTTCTCCTCTTATGCTCCACTTTTTCTCCACTTTTTCTCCACTTTTTCTCCTCTTATGCTCCACTTTTCTCCACTTTTTCTCCTCTTATGCTCCACTTTTTCTCCACTTTCTCTCCACTTTTTCTCCTCTTATGCTCCACTTTTTCTCCACTTTTTCTCCACTTTTTTCTCCACTTTTTCTCCTCTTATGCTCCACTTTCTCTCCACTTTTTCTCCACTTTTTCTCCACTTTTTTCTCCACTTTTTCTCCTCTTATGCTCCACTTTTTCTCCACTTTTTCTCCACTTTTTTCTCCACTTTTTCTCCACTTTTTTCTCCACTTTTTCTCCACTTTTTTCTCCACTTTTTCTCCTCTTATGCTCCACTTTTTCTCTACTTTTTCTCCACTTTTTCTTCACTTTTTCTCCACTTTTTTCTCCACTTTTTCTCCTCTTATGCTCCACTTTTTCTCCACTTTTTCTCCACTTTTTCTCCACTTTTTTCTCCACTTTTTTCTCCAATTTTTTCTCCACTTTTTCTCCTCTTATGCTCCACTTTTTCTCCATTTTTTCTCCACTTTTTCTCCACTTTTTCTCCACTTTTTCTCCTCTTATGCTCCACTTTTTCTCCACTTTCTCTCCACTTTTTCTCCTCTTATGCTCCACTCTTTCTCCACTTTTTCTCCACTTTTTTCTCCACTTTTTCTCCTCTTATGCTCCACTTTTTCTCCACTTTTTCTCCACTTTTTTCTCCACTTTTTTCTCCTCTTTTTCTCCACTTTTTCTCCACTTTTTCTCCTCTTTTTCTCCACTTTTTCTCCTCTTATGCTCCACTTTTTCTCCACTTTTTCTCCACTTTTTCTCCTCTTTTTCTCCACTTTTTCTCCTCTTTTTCTCCACTTTTTCTCCTCTTTTTCTCCTCTTTTTCTCCACTTTTTCTCCTCTTTTTCTCCACTTTTTCTCCACTTTTTCTCCACTTTTTCTCCACTTTTTCTCCACTTTTTCTCCACTTTTTCTCCTCTTATGCTCCACTTTTTCTCCACTTTTTCTCCTCTTAATCTCCACTTTTTCTCCACTTTTTCTCCTCTTAATCTCCACTTTTTCTCCTCTTATGATCCACTTTTTCTCCACTTTTTCTCCACTTTTTCTCCACTTTTTCTCCTCTTATGCTCCACTTTTTCTCCACTTTTTCTCCTCTTAATCTCCACTTTTTCTCCTCTTATGCTCCACTTTTTCTCCACTTTTTCTCCACTTTTTCTCCATTTTTTTCTCCATTTTTTCTCCACTTTTTCTCCACTTTTTTCTCCACTTTTTCTCCTCTTATGCTCCACTTTTTCTCCACTTTTTCTCCTCTTAATCTCCACTTTTTCTCCACTTTTTCTCCACTTTTTCTCCACTTTTTTCTCCACTTTTTCTCCTCTTATGCTCCACTTTTTCTCCACTTTTTCTCCACTTTTTCTCCACTTTTTCTCCTCTTATGCTCCACTTTTTCTCCACTTTTTCTCCACTTTTTTCTCCACTTTTTCTCCTCTTATGCTCCACTTTTTCTCCATTTTTTCTCCACTTTTTCTCCACTTTTTCTCCACTTTTTCTCCACTTTTTCTCCTCTTATGCTCCACTTTTTCTCCACTTTTTCTCCACTTTTTCTCCACTTTTTCTCCTCTTATGCTCCACTTTTTCTCCACTTTTTCTCCACTTTTTCTCCTCTTATGCTCCACTTTTTCTCCACTTTTTCTCCTCTTATGCTCCACTTTTTCTCCATTTTTTTCTCCACTTTTTCTCCATTTTTTTTCTCCGCTTTTTCTCCACTTTTTCTCCTCTTATGCTCCACTTTTTCTCCACTTTTTCTCCACTTTTTCTCCTCTTATGCTCCACTTTTTCTCCACTTTTTCTCCTCTTATGCTCCACTTTTTCTCCACTTTTTCTCCTCTTATGCTCCACTTTTTCTCCACTTTCTCTCCACTTTTTCTCCTCTTATGCTCCACTCGTTCTCCACTTTTTCTCCACTTTTTTCTCCACTTTTTCTCCTCTTATGCTCCACTTTTTCTCCACTTTTTCTCCACTTTTTTCTCCACTTTTTCTCCTCTTATGCTCCACTTTTTCTCTACTTTTTCTCCACTTTTTCTCCACTTTTTCTCCACTTTTTCTCCTCTTATGCTCCACTTTTTCTCCATTTTTTCTCCACTTTTTCTCCACTTTTTCTCCTCTTATGCTCCACTTTTTCTCCACTTTTTCTCCACTTTTTCTCCTTTTATGCTCCACTTTTTCTCCACTTTTTCTCCTCTTATGCTCCACTTTTTCTCCACTTTCTCTCCACTTTTTCTCCTCTTATGCTCCACTCTTTCTCCACTTTTTCTCCACTTTTTTCTCCACTTTTTCTCCTCTTATGCTCCACTTTTTCTCTACTTTTTCTCCACTTTTTCTCCACTTTTTCTCCACTTTTTTCTCCACTTTTTCTCCTCTTATGCTCCACTTTTTCTCCACTTTTTCTCCACTTTTTCTCCACTTTTTCTCCCCTTTTTCTCCTCTTATGCTCCACTTTTTCTCCACTTTTTCTCCACTTTTTCTCCTTTTATGCTCCACTTTTTCTCCACTTTTTCTCCTCTTATGCTCCACTTTTTCTCCACTTTCTCTCCACTTTTTCTCCTCTTATGCTCCACTCTTTCTCCACTTTTTCTCCACTTTTTTCTCCACTTTTTCTCCTCTTATGCTCCACTTTTTCTCCACTTTTTCTCCACTTTTTCTCCACTTTTTTCTCCACTTTTTCTCCACTTTTTTCTCCACTTTTTCTCCTCTTATGCTCCACTTTTTCTCCATTTTTTCTCCACTTTTTCTCCACTTTTTCTCCACTTTTTCTCCTCTTATGCTCCACTTTTTCTCCACTTTTTCTCCACTTTTTCTCCTCTTATGCTCCACTTTTTCTCCACTTTTTCTCCTCTTATGCTCCACTTTTTCTCCTTTTATGCTCCACTTTTTCTCCACTTTCTCTCCACTTTTTCTCCTCTTATGCTCCACTTTTTCTCCACTTTTTTCTCCACTTTTTCTCCTCTTATGCTCCACTTTTTCTCTACTTTTTCTCCACTTTTTCTCCACTTTTTCTCCACTTTTTCTCCTCTTATGCTCCACTTTTTCTCCACTTTTTCTCCACTTTTTCTCCTCTTATGCTCCACTTTTTCTCCACTTTTTCTCCACTTTTTCTCCACTTTTTTTTCCACTTTTTCTCCACTTTTTCTCCTCTTATGCTCCACTTTTTCTCTACTTTTTCTCCACTTTTTCTCCACTTTTTCTCCACTTTTTTCTCCACTTTTTCTCCTCTTATGCTCCACTTTTTCTCCACTTTTTCTCCACTTTTTCTCCTCTTATGCTCCACTTTTTCTCCACTTTTTCTCCACTTTTTTTTTTTTCCACTTTTTCTCCACTTTTTCTCCTCTTATGCTCCACTTTTTCTCCACTTTTTCTCCACTTTTTCTCCACTTTTTTCTCCACTTTTTTCTCCACTTTTTCTCCTCTTATGCTCTACTTTTTCTCCACTTTTTCTCCACTTTTTCTCCACTTTTTCTCCTCTTATGCTCCACTTTTTCTCCACTTTTTCTCCACTTTTTCTCCACTTTTTTCTCCACTTTTTCTCCACTTTTTCTCCTCTTATGCTCCACTTTTTCTCCACTTTTTCTCCACTTTTTCTCCGTTCTTTTTCTATGGTCGGTCTACCCATTAGCTCTGCCATGCATACTGTAGCTCTACACCTACTGCACATGTTACTTTATGATTGACATCTCTTTCGTACCAGAGCTGTCTAAGTCTACTCTGACCCCATATTTGTCATTACTATATTGTCCTTGTACTGTATTATGACATTTGTATCATGTGTTTCATTTCTTGCTGTGTTGCAATTTTTTTGCTGCATCCCAATTGTACCTCTACATTGTTCGAGTTTATGTTATTGTTCTCTCACTCTTATGTGATACTGATTATTGTCATTTTTCATGATTACATGCAGATATGTCCAATCTGACGAAGGCTCAGGCCGAAACGTCATTTGTAACTTGTTTTGGACAAAAACATATATGCTTATGAAAAAAAATTTTTTCTTAATACGGACCAATAAAGAGTGATTTTGCATTACTATCCATTGTGACTTACTGACTTAGTCTGGGAGATTTAGAGTGCCGAGGTTACTCACTAATTTTATCTATTATTACCTCTGAGCACCTATATACCAGTGAGCAGAGTTTCCTCTACAGTAGTTCTCCTGATTAGGCATGCCCTTACCTCATGAGCAGGGCATTGCAGCTTTGGTAGCAACCATTACGACATGGACTCTGCTGCTGTGGACCCGGGGAGAGTGAGTGCAGATTCATTGCACCCACACTCCTCACATGAAGGGTCCGCACTCCTAGAAAATGGTGGATACGTTCCCTGAGTGTCTCCCCCCCATATTCTAGACGGTCCAGAGTCGTCGTGGGACCCCTTTATTTTTTTTCTTACAATAAATTGGTGAAAGAGGAAATGTTTTGGGGACTGTTTTTTCAAATAAATTTCTTTTGTCGATTTTTTTTTTGTTAGTACTGACAGTTTATGATGTTGGGTATCTAATAGACGCCATGACATCACAAACTGCTGGGCTTGATCTCAGGTGACTTTACAGCTAGTATCAACCCGATTTATTACCCCGTTTGCCACTGCACCAGGGCACGGGATGAGCTGGGGTGAAGCGCCAGGATTGGCGCATCTAGTGGATGCGCCACGTCTGGGGTGCCTGCGGCCTGCTATTTTTAGGCTGTGAAGGCCCAATAACTATGGACCTTCCCACCCTGAGAATACCAGACCACAGCTGTCCGCTTTACCTTGGCTGGTGATCCAATTTGGGGGAGACCCTACTTTTATTGTGTAATTATTAATATTTATAAAATAAATATAAAAAAGAGCCTGAGGGGACCTCCACATTGGATCCCCAACCACGGTAAAGCTGCCAGCTGTGGTTTTCAGGCTACAGCCGTCTGCTTTACCCTAGCTGGCTATCAAAAATGGGGGGACCCAACGTAATTTTTTTTTTTTAACTATTTTTTAAATAGAAAAAATTAATGGGCTTCCCTGTATTTTGATTGCCAACCAAGGTAACGGCAGGCAGATGGGGGTGGCAACCCATAGCTGTCTGCTTTATCTGCGCTGAGAATCAAAAATACCGCGGAGCACTACGTCATTTTTTTAAAGATTTATTTTAACAGCACTGTGATGTCCAGCAATCAAAATACAGGGAAGCCCATTTTATTTTTAGTTATTTAAATAAATAATTAAAAAAAATATATATGGGCTCCCGCTGCATTTTTTGTATTGCTAGCTAAGGGTAATCCAAGCAGCTACTGGCTGCTAAACCCCACTGCTTGGTGTTACCTTCACTGGCAATGGAAAATCCAGGGAAGCATTTTTTATTTTTTTTGCCAAAAAACTACAAAAAAAGGACGTGAGCTTCGCCATATTTTTGTATGCTAGCCAGGTATAGCAGGCAGGTGCTGGAAGAGTTGGATACAGCGCCAGAAGATGGCGCTTCTATGAAAATGCCATTTTCTGAGGTGGCTGCAGACTGCAATTCGCAGCAGTGGGGCCCAGAAAGCTCAGGCCAACCGGTGGTGCAGATTCCAATCCCCAGCTGCCTAGTTGTACCTGGCTGGACACAAAAATGGGGCAAAGCCTACGTCATTTGTTTTCTAATTATTTCATGAAATTCATGAAATAATAAAAAAAGGGCTTCCCTTTATTTTTGGTTCCCAGCCGGGAACAAATAGGCAACTGGGGGTTGGGGGCAGCCGTACCTGCCTGCTGTACCTGGCTAGCATACAAAAATATGGCGAAGCCCACATAATTTTTTCAGGGGGCAAAAAACTTCTGCATACAGTCCTGGATGGAGTATGCTGAGCCTTGTAGTTCTGCAGCTGCTGTCTGTCTGTATGGAGAAGAGCAGACAGCAGCTGCAGAACTACAAGGCTCAGCATACTCCATCCAGGACTGTATGCAGAAGTTTTTTGCCCACCAAAAAAATGACGTGGGCTTCGCCATATTTTTGTATGCTAGCCAGGTACAGCTGGCAGCCACGGGCTGCCTCCAACCCCCAGTTGGCTATTTGTACCCGGCTGGGAACCAAAAATATAGGGAAGCCCGTTTTTTTTAATTATTTCACTTATTTCATGAAATAATTAAAAAACAAATGACGTGGGCTTCGCCCTATTTTTGTGTCCAGCCCGGTACAACTAGGCAGCTGGGGATTGGAATCCGCAGCACAGGTTAGCCCGAGGTTTGTGGGCGCCTCTGCTGCGGATTTCAGTCCGCAGCCGTCCCAGAAAATGGCGCTCTCATAGAATCGCCATTATCTGGCGCTGTATCCAACTCTTCCAACAGCCCTGGAGCCGGGTGGCTTGTTGGGTAATCATGAGTTAATACTGGCTTTGTTTTACCAGCCAGTATTAAGCCAGAGATTCTTAATGTCAGGCACGTTTGACCCGGCCATTAAGAATCTCCAATAAAGGGTTAAAAAAAAGACACCACACAGAGAAAAAATACTTTAATAGAAATAAATACACAGACACATTAGAGACTCCATCTTTATTACCCCCTGTCAGCCCTTCACGATCCTGCTCTTCTGTCTTCTTTCTTTCTAGTGTAGTAGTAGTGACGATTGTAGTGAGGATGAGATTCACCAGCTCATCACTTGGGGCTGGGGAACCTCCATCCTCACTACAATGCTCACTACAATCGAGAAGCAGCGTGCAGCCTTCACTCCGTGAGTGATCACTGCTGGCTGTCAGCGGTAACAGCGGTAATGCTGACAGACGCGTTACCATAGCAACGGTGCTCCCGGAGCCGCGGTTAGCGGTGGCGTCACCGCTAACTGCGTTGCTATGGCAACGGTGATCTCCGTTAATGACCGGCTGTGTCAGCCGGTCCCTAACGGAACGGGGAGTCGACCGTGTGCTAGAGCATGTCGCCGGTACACGGCGATACACATATGTGCACCGTGTACCGGAGAGATGCACTTGCAGGTCCTACATGACGTGTCATAGTCATGTGACCAGTCTGTAGCCAATGAGATAATAGCCACGTGACTGGTCACATGGCTATTTTGACGTCACGATAGGTCCTGCATCTCTGCTGGCAGTGCAGGTCACCGGGAGGATTCAGCGATCATCGGATGGAATAGCGGCAGGAGACAGAGTGCAGAAGGGATCGCGAGGACCGGTAAGTGTTATGGCAATGTTTATTAACTGTTTGTGTACATTTATAATGCATTTTTATGTGTTTGTGATTGCCTCCCATTATAGCCTATACGTTCGAGTTCGGTTCGTCGAACGTTCGACGAACCAAACTCGAACGGGACCCCCGTTCGGCGAACCGGCCTCGAGCCGAACCGGGACCAGTTCGCTCATCTCTACTCATGACCCCACTTTGACCTATACTGATATTCTTCTTCCGATACTCGATGGAGCCAGACAGAGTAACCTGACATTGGTGAATGAACATGAGTTTTTGAGACCACACTGCCCAGTAACTCCGTTTTTTTACGCCCTTCCAAAAGTGCACAAGGGCCTTGTGCCCTTGAAGGGTAGGCCTATTGTGGCTAGCATTAATTCTCTGTCCCAGAATGTTGGCATCTATATAGACAGAGTCTTACGCCCCTTTGTCACCTCTCTTCCCTCCTATGTTAGGGACACTCCACATCTTCTACAAATCCTAGAGGACGTCAATGTAGGCCCGGATACTATCCTGGCCTCCATTGATGTAGAGGCACTATACAGCTCTATTCCTCACGATCTAGGTATCATGGCAGTGAACTATTTTTTTTGAGGTCTAGGGCTGTTGAGTTTTCGAGTCACAACAGATTTGTTGAGGAACTCTTATCATTTACCCTGCACCATAATTATTTTTTATTTAATACCCAGTACTTCCACCAGCTCAGGGGTACAGCTATGGGGAGCCCTTGTGCCCCCAGCTATACAAACCTGTACCTGGGCTGGTGGGAGGAAACGGTAGTTTTTGGGGGGGAGGATGGGGAATCTCATCAATGTATCGGACTATGGGTCCGATACATTGATGACATCCTCATCCTCTGGACAGGGTCTACTTTTGAGTTTGAACAGTTTGTTGAGGGCCTCAACAGGAACTCTCTTGGCTTAAGGTTCACCCATACATGTGATCGGAATTCCATCACCTTTTTGGATTTGGTAATACTTAAAGATAAGGGGCGTAAAATCCATACCCTCACTCATCGTAAACCAACAGCGACCAATTCCCTTCTTAAGTGGGACAGCCATCATTCTCTCCCACTTAGGAAGGGCATCCCAAAGGGGCAATTTCTGCGGATTCGCAGAAATTGCTCAAGGGAGAATGACTTTAAGGCCCAAGCTTCGGACCTTTTTGGTCGTTTTTTGGACCGTGGATATCCCAGAGGGATTTTACAACAATCATATGCCCATGCCAGGAATATTAATAGACATAATCTCATGGCCCCTAGGATCCGTAAGGATGATTCTAACGTTACACGAGTCATTGGTACATTCGATGTGCAGTCTGAAAGGGTATTCTCAGTGATAAAAAAACACTGGAATATCCTGAGGGCTGACCCTGACTTGGCAAAATACATTACAAAATCTCCAAGTATTACCTATAGACGGGGCCGTACTCTGGGTGATAGACTTGTACATAGCATGTACCAAGGGCCTAAGTCGCCAGGAACCTGGCTGGATAGACGTCCTTGAAGAAAAAACAAAAAGCCAGCACCAAATGTGTACTACAGCACTAAACATTCCAAACTGTACTTATTATAAAAAAATTTTTTGAGATTTTTGGCAAAAAATTGCAATTTCTTGAGCTGCTTCGCCACGTCACGGCAAATCTCATTTGAAGCAGTCCTACACTAAAATATTTTTATAAAATGTGCCATACGGCCTCACATATGAATAGTAGAACTGCTCTTAGCAGCACTCACCTGGTCTATTTCAATCCCGTACCCATGAATGAGTCATGGCTGTGGGCGGGACAGGTCCAAGCAAATGCTGCATGAAGTAAATAGCCTGTGGACAAAGCCTGATGACTTAATGTGAACAGTCACCAACCGCCAAAATCCAGACAGATGGAATACATCCCAAATTGGGGTGCATAGCAAGGTGGAGGTCAACCACCGACCAATTCAATGAAGAAAAAACAAAAAGCCAGCACCAAATGTGTACTACAGCACTAAACATTCCAAACTGTACTTATTATAAAAAAAATTTTTGAGATTTTTGGCAAAAAATTGCAATTTCTTGAGCTGCTTCGCCACGTCACGGCAAATCTCATTTGAAGCAGTCCTACACTAAAATATTTTTATAAAATGTGCCATACGGCCTCACATATGAATAGTAGAACTGCTCTTAGCAGCACTCACCTGGTCTATTTCAATCCCGTACCCATGACTGAGTCATGGCTGTGGGCGGGACAGGTCCAAGCAAATGCTGCATGAAGTAAATAGCCTGTGGACAAAGCCTGATGACTTAATGTGAACAGTCACCAACCGCCAAAATCCAGACAGATGGAATACATCCCAAATTGGGGTGCATAGCAAGGTGGAGGTCAACCACCGACCAATTCAATGAAGAAAAAACAAAAAGCCAGCACCAAATGTGTACTACAGCACTAAACATTCCAAACTGTACTTATTATAAAAAAATTTTTTGAGATTTTTGGCAAAAAATTGCAATTTCTTGAGCTGCTTCGCCACGTCACGGCAAATCTCATTTGAAGCAGTCCTACACTAAAATATTTTTATAAAATCTGCCATACGGCCTCACATATGAATAGTAGAACTGCTCTTAGCAGCACTCACCTGGTCTATTTCAATCCCGTACCCATGACTGAGTCATGGCTGTGGGCGGGACAGGTCCAAGCAAATGCTGCATGAAGTAAATAGCCTGTGGACAAAGCCTGATGACTTAATGTGAACAGTCACCAACCGCCAAAATCCAGACAGATGGAATACATCCCAAATTGGGGTGCATAGCAAGGTGGAGGTCAACCACCGACCAATTCAATGAAGAAAAAACAAAAAGCCAGCACCAAATGTGTACTACAGCACTAAACATTCCAAACTGTACTTATTATAAAAAAATTTTTTGAGATTTTTGGCAAAAAATTGCAATTTCTTGAGCTGCTTCGCCACGTCACGGCAAATCTCATTTGAAGCAGTCCTACACTAAAATATTTTTATAAAATGTGCCATACGGCCTCACATATGAATAGTAGAACTGCTCTTAGCAGCACTCACCTGGTCTATTTCAATCCCGTACCCATGACTGAGTCATGGCTGTGGGCGGGACAGGTCCAAGCAAATGCTGCATGAAGTAAATAGCCTGTGGACAAAGCCTGATGACTTAATGTGAACAGTCAGCAACCGCCAAAATCCAGACAGATGGAATACATCCCAAATTGGGGTGCATAGCAAGGTGGAGGTCAACCACCGACCAATTCAATGAAGAAAAAACAAAAAGCCAGCACCAAATGTGTACTACAGCACTAAACATTCCAAACTGTACTTATTATAAAAAAATTTTTTGAGATTTTTGGCAAAAAATTGCAATTTCTTGAGCTGCTTCGCCACGTCACGGCAAATCTCATTTGAAGCAGTCCTACACTAAAATATTTTTATAAAATGTGCCATACGGCCTCACATATGAATAGTAGAACTGCTCTTAGCAGCACTCACCTGGTCTATTTCAATCCCGTACCCATGACTGAGTCATGGCTGTGGGCGGGACAGGTCCAAGCAAATGCTGCATGAAGTAAATAGCCTGTGGACAAAGCCTGATGACTTAATGTGAACAGTCACCAACCGCCAAAATCCAGACAGATGGAATACATCCCAAATTGGGGTGCATAGCAAGGTGGAGGTCAACCACCGACCAATTCAATGAAGAAAAAACAAAAAGCCAGCACCAAATGTGTACTACAGCACTAAACATTCCAAACTGTACTTATTATAAAAAAAATTTTTGAGATTTTTGGCAAAAAATTGCAATTTCTTGAGCTGCTTCGCCACGTCACGGCAAATCTCATTTGAAGCAGTCCTACACTAAAATATTTTTATAAAATGTGCCATACGGCCTCACATATGAATAGTAGAACTGCTCTTAGCAGCACTCACCTGGTCTATTTCAATCCCGTACCCATGACTGAGTCATGGCTGTGGGCGGGACAGGTCCAAGCAAATGCTGCATGAAGTAAATAGCCTGTGGACAAAGCCTGATGACTTAATGTGAACAGTCACCAACCGCCAAAATCCAAACAGATGGAATACATCCCAAATTGGGGTGCATAGCAAGGTGGAGGTCAAATACCGACCAATTCAATGAAGAAAAAACAAAAAGCCAGCACCAAATGTGTACTACAGCACTAAACATTCCAAACTGTACTTATTATAAAAAAAATGTTTGACATTTTCGGCAAAAAATTGCAATTTCTTGAGCTGCTTCGCCACGTCACGGCAAATCTCATTTGAAGCAGTCCTACACTAAAATATTTTTATAAAATGTGCCATACGGCCTCACATATGAATAGTAGAACTGCTCTTAGCAGCACTCACCTGGTCTATTTCAATCCCGTACCCATGACTGAGTCATGGCTGTGGGCGGGACAGGTCCAAGCAAATGCTGCATGAAGTAAATAGCCTGTGGACAAAGCCTGATGACTTAATGTGAACAGTCACCAACCGCCAAAATCCAGACAGATGGAATACATCCCAAATTGGGGTGCATAGCAAGGTGGAGGTCAACCACCGACCAATTCAATGAAGAAAAAACAAAAAGCCAGCACCAAATGTGTACTACAGCACTTAACATTCCAAACTGTACTTATTATAAAAAAAAACACAGCCATGGGTACGGGATTGAAATAGACCAGGTGAGTGCTGCTAAGAGCAGTTCTACTATTCATATGTGAGGCCGTATGGCACATTTTATAAAAATATTTTAGTGTAGGACTGCTTCAAATGAGATTTGCCGTGATGTGGCGAAGCAGCTCAAGAAATTGCAATTTTTTGCCAAAAATCTCAAAAGTTTTTTTATAATAAGTACAGTTTGGAATGTTTAGTGCTGTAGTGCACATTTGGTGCTGGCTTTTTGTTTTTTCTTCATTGAATTGGTCGGTGGTTGACCTCCACCTTGCTATGCACCCCAATTTGGGATGTATTCCATCTGTCTGGATTTTGGCGGTTGGTGACTGTTCGCATTAAGTCATCAGGCTTTGTCCACAGGCTATTTACTTCATGCAGCATTTGCTTGGACCTGTCCCGCCCACAGCCATGACTCAGTCATGGGTACGGGATTGAAATAGACCAGGTGAGTGCTGCTAAGAGCAGTTCTACTATTCATATGTGAGGCCGTATGGCACATTTTATAAAAATATTTTAGTGTAGGACTGCTTCAAATGAGATTTGCCGTGACGTGGCGAAGCAGCTCAAGAAATTGCAATTTTTTGCCAAAAATCTCAAAAATTTTTTTATAATAAGTACAGTTTGGAATGTTTAGTGCTGTAGTGCACATTTGGTGCTGGCTTTTTGTTTTTTCTTCATTGAATTGGTCGGTGGTTGACCTCCACCTTGCTATGCACCCCAATTTGGGATGTATTCCATCTGTCTGGATTTTGGCGGTTGGTGACTGTTCACATTAAGTCATCAGGCTTTGTCCACAGGCTATTTACTTCATGCAGCATTTGCTTGCACCTGTCCCGCCCACAGCCATGACTCAGTCATGGGTACGGGATTGAAATAGACCAGGTGAGTGCTGCTAAGAGCAGTTCTACTATTCATATGTGAGGCCGTATGGCACATTTTATAAAAATATTTTAGTGTAGGACTGCTTCAAATGAGATTTGCCGTGACGTGGCGAAGCAGCTCAAGAAATTGCAATTTTTTGCCAAAAATCTCAAAAATGTTTTTATAATAAGTACAGTTTGGAATGTTTAGTGCTGTAGTGCACATTTGGTGCTGGCTTTTTGTTTTTTCTTCATTGAATTGGTCGGTGGTTGACCTCCACCTTGCTATGCACCCCAATTTGGGATGTATTCCATCTGTCTGGATTTTGGCGGTTGGTGACTGTTCACATTAAGTCATCAGGCTTTGTCCACAGGCTATTTACTTCATGCAGCATTTGCTTGGACCTGTCCCGCCCACAGCCATGACTCAGTCATGGGTACGGGATTGAAATAGACCAGGTGAGTGCTGCTAAGAGCAGTTCTACTATTCATATGTGAGGCCGTATGGCACATTTTATAAAAATATTTTAGTGTAGGACTGCTTCAAATGAGATTTGCCGTGACGTGGCGAAGCAGCTCAAGAAATTGCAATTTTTTGCCAAAAATCTCAAAAAATTTTTTATAATAAGTACAGTTTGGAATGTTTAGTGCTGTAGTGCACATTTGGTGCTGCCTTTTTGTTTTATCTTCATTGAATTGGTCGGTGGTTGACCTCCACCTTGCTATGCACCCCAATTTGGGATGTATTCCATCTGTCTGGATTTTGGCGGTTGGTGACTGTTCACATTAAGTCATCAGGCTTTGTCCACAGGCTATTTACTTCATGCAGCATTTGCTTGGACCTGTCCCGCCCACAGCCATGACTCAGTCATGGGTACGGGATTGAAATAGACCAGGTGAGTGCTGCTAAGAGCAGTTCTACTATTCATATGTGAGGCCGTATGGCACATTTTATAAAAATATTTTAGTGTAGGACTGCTTCAAATGAGATTTGCCGTGACGTGGCGAAGTAGCTCAAGAAATTGCAATTTTTTGCCAAAAATCTCAAAAAAATTTTTATACGTACAGTTTGGAATGTTTAGTGCTGTAGTGCACATTTGGTGCTGGCTTTTTGTTTTTTCTTCATTGAATTGGTCGGTGGTTGACCTCCACCTTGCTATGCACCCCAATTTGGGATGTATTCCATCTGTCTGGATTTTGGCGGTTGGTGACTGTTCACATTAAGTCATCAGGCTTTGTCCACAGGCTATTTACTTCATGCAGCATTTGCTTGGACCTGTCCCGCCCACAGCCATGACTCAGTCATGGGTACGGGATTGAAATAGACCAGGTGAGTGCTGCTAAGAGCAGTTCTACTATTCATATGTGAGGCCGTATGGCACATTTTATAAAAATATTTTAGTGTAGGACTGCTTCAAATGAGATTTGCCGTGACGTGGCGAAGCAGCTCAAGAAATTGCAATTTTTTGCCAAAAATCTCAAAATTTTTTTTATAATATGTACAGTTTGGAATGTTTAGTGCTGTAGTGCACATTTGGTGCTGGCTTTTTGTTTTTTCTTCATTGAATTGGTCGGTGGTTGACCTCCACCTTGCTATGCACCCCAATTTGGGATGTATTCCATCTGTCTGGATTTTGGCGGTTGGTGACTGTTCACATTAAGTCATCAGGCTTTGTCCACAGGCTATTTACTTCATGCAGCATTTGCTTGGACCTGTCCCGCCCACAGCCATGACTCAGTCATGGGTACAGGATTGAAATAGACCAGGTGAGTGCTGCTAAGAGCAGTTCTACTATTCATATGTGAGGCCGTATGGCACATTTTATAAAAATATTTTAGTGTAGGACTGCTTCAAATGAGATTTGCCGTGACGTGGCGAAGCAGCTCAAGAAATTGCAATTTTTTGCCAAAAATCTCAAAAAATTTTTTATAATAAGTACAGTTTGGAATGTTTAGTGCTGTAGTGCACATTTGGTGCTGGCTTTTTGTTTTTTCTTCATTGAATTGGTCGGTGGTTGACCTCCACCTTGCTATGCACCCCAATTTGGGATGTATTCCATCTGTCTGGATTTTGGCGGTTGGTGACTGTTCACATTAAGTCATCAGGCTTTGTCCACAGGCTATTTACTTCATGCAGCATTTGCTTGGACTTGTCCCGCCCACAGCCATGACTCAGTCATGGGTACGGGATTGAAATAGACCAGGTGAGTGCTGCTAAGAGCAGTTCTACTATTCATATGTGAGGCCGTATGGCACATTTTATAAAAATATTTTAGTGTAGGACTGCTTCAAATGAGATTTGCCGTGACGTGGCGAAGCAGCTCAAGAAATTGCAATTTTTTGCCAAAAATCTCAAAATTTTTTTTATAATAAGTACAGTTTGGAATGTTTAGTGCTGTAGTGCACATTTGGTGCTGGCTTTTTGTTTTTTCTTCATTGAATTGGTCGGTGGTTGACCTCCACCTTGCTATGCACCCCAATTTGGGATGTATTCCATCTGTCTGGATTTTGGCGGTTGGTGACTGTTCACATTAAGTCATCAGGCTTTGTCCACAGGCTATTTACTTCATGCAGCATTTGCTTGGACCTGTCCCGCCCACAGCCATGACTCAGTCATGGGTACGGGATTGAAATAGACCAGGTGAGTGCTGCTAAGAGCAGTTCTACTATTCATATGTGAGGCCGTATGGCACATTTTATAAAAATATTTTAGTGTAGGACTGCTTCAAATGAGATTTGCCGTGACGTGGCGAAGCAGCTCAAGAAATTGCAATTTTTTGCCAAAAATCTCAAAAATTTTTTTATAATAAGTACAGTTTGGAATGTTTAGTGCTGTAGTGCACATTTGGTGCTGGCTTTTTGTTTTTTCTTCATTGAATTGGTCGGTGGTTGACCTCCACCTTGCTATGCACCCCAATTTGGGATGTATTCCATCTGTCTGGATTTTGGCGGTTGGTGACTGTTCACATTAAGTCATCAGGCTTTGTCCACAGGCTATTTACTTCATGCAGCATTTGCTTGGACCTGTCCCGCCCACAGCCATGACTCAGTCATGGGTACGGGATTGAAATAGACCAGGTGAGTGCTGCTAAGAGCAGTTCTACTATTCATATGTGAGGCCGTATGGCACATTTTATAAAAATATTTTAGTGTAGGACTGCTTCAAATGAGATTTGCCGTGACGTGGCGAAGCAGCTCAAGAAATTGCAATTTTTTGCCAAAAATCTCAAAAATGTTTTTATAATAAGTACAGTTTGGAATGTTTAGTGCTGTAGTGCACATTTGGTGCTGGCTTTTTGTTTTTTCTTCATTGAATTGGTCGGTGGTTGACCTCCACCTTGCTATGCACCCCAATTTGGGATGTATTCCATCTGTCTGGATTTTGGCGGTTGGTGACTGTTCACATTAAGTCATCAGGCTTTGTCCACAGGCTATTTACTTCATGCAGCATTTGCTTGGACCTGTCCCACCCACAGCCATGACTCAGTCATGGGTACGGGATTGAAATAGACCAGGTGAGTGCTGCTAAGAGCAGTTCTACTATTCATATGTGAGGCCGTATGGCACATTTTATAAAAATATTTTAGTGTAGGACTGCTTCAAATGAGATTTGCCGTGACGTGGCGAAGCAGCTCAAGAAATTGCAATTTTTTGCCAAAAATCTCAAAAAATTTTTTATAATAAGTACAGTTTGGAATGTTTAGTGCTGTAGTGCACATTTGGTGCTGGCTTTTTGTTTTTTCTGGATAGACGTCCTTGCGGAATGTTCCGTTGTGGCAAATGTAAGTACTGCGGTTCCATGGAGCAATGTAAAAGGGTGACTAGTGCAGCTACAGGAAGAATTTTCTTTCTGCGTGACTTTAGCAACTGCAAAACCTCCGGAGTTGTCTATAGGGCTACCTGTACGTGTCCTATGGACTATATTGGTAAGACCTTAAGAGAACTCCGGAGGCGGGTTGGTGAACATCTTTCGGACATCCGAAACGGGCGAGATACGCCAATTTCTCGTCACATTGATACGGCTCATTGTGGCGATCTAACTCATGTTTGGTTCTCTGTTTTGGAGGTGGTCAGACCTAGCCCTAGGGGAGGCGATTTCGATAGGGTATTATTGCAAAAAGAATCAGCGTGGATCTTTAAAATGGGTTCATTGGCTCAGAGAGGGCTTAATGAACAGCTTTCCTTTTCTTGCTTCCTTCCCACTTAGTGTTGAGTGGAATCCTGAATTGTTCTGGATAGTCCCTATGCCTTACTTTGGAAGACCCTTCTCTTTAGAGGGATGGAGCCATATTGATGGCCAATATTTATAGAATTTGTTGTTGCCCTTGGGATTTTTTGCTCCAGATGTAATTTCCCAATGGATACATGGGGGGTACATCTGGTTGCATTTGTTGGTATTTTTGGGAGTGGAGTTAATTCGTTTATTAATTTGTCGTCTTATCAGTAATGGGTTGTTAATGTAGGTTACATTGTATATATAAATATGCTCTATCTATACTATATTACACTATACTATATATCATTGTATTAAAAATATTTAATATTTATTCATATGCCTAGCGTTGTAAGCGGGGACCCCAATTGCCATGGCATCTGTATCCTTAAATTTATTCTATAAGTAGTAATGTAGGGGTATATCAATAAAGTGGGTGTATTTTATTTATTATCTATACTATCTATGATTCTATTAGTGCCCAGCATTAAATTGGCTGGGAACGGTGCTTTAAATTGTTTATTCTAGGCGGTAATGCAGCGATATGCAGAGAAGGTTGATATTAAATATCTCCTGCATATTACTGCGTATGTTGAGAAAGCTATACCTCATGACCGTCATTTATCACAATATAAGGCACAGATGCCCACAATGGGGCAGAACATGTGCCTAGCACATACTCCTATACAATATCAAAAAACAAAGAGAACATGGAGTAATAAATAGTGCAAAACAATGACAAATTTTATTCAATTGTGTGAAATAGACAAGACACAAAAAAGGGGAATGGCCATATAAAACACCATAAAATACACAAAATGGGGGGATGGGAGTAGATGGTAACCCCAGGGGAAAAGGCAGCAGCATGTATGGAGACAATCAAAAATTGTCAGTATATTAACCTGACTGGCAGCTATTACAAACAAAATACCAACATGACAGCATGTAATAAATAGATAGTCATAAAGTGCTGAGTGCATAAGTGGATACAGTGCAAAAAATAGCAGCATACAGAGATTGTAAAGTGCCAAGTGCAAACATGAAATCATAAAGCTGCTATGAGCACAATATATGTGTGGAATCCACTCTATCACATGCCATCAACATAATACAATATATAGCGATGTGCAGGGGCGTAACTAGAGTTTGATGGGCCCCGGTGCAAAGTTCAGACCTGGGCCCCCCCTCCACGTACATCGACATTTAGGGTACAGGATAATGACACTGACACTCGGGGTACAGGATAATGATGCTGACACTTGGCTCTTACCCACAGCACCCAGACTTCCCATGATCTGAAATCCCTCTATCAGCACCCAGCTTTCCTATTTTCTGATATCCATCTTGTTCTTATAAAGAGAAGGGTATTTAGGTACCGCGCAAACGACCACTCATGCAGGGGAAGGATTTAACGTAACTTTATTCCATGCTCAGGTCTACGCGTTTCAGGAGCGTCTGCTCCCTTCCTCAGGACAATACAGGCACAAGCAACATCAAAATCCCAATAGGATTTTGATGTTGCTTGTGCCTGTATTGTCCTGAGGAAGGGAGCAGACGCTCCTGAAACGCGTAGACCTGAGCATGGAATAAAGTTACGTTAAATCCTTCCCCTGCATGAGTGGTCGTTGGCGCGGTACCTAAATACCCTTCTCTTTATAAGAACAGTTTCATCCAAGGGGTGACTGCTGCCGCTGACCCAGTACATATGCCTTTACAGTGGTTGTGACTTTCACAACTCCACTTGGTGAGTAACCTCTGTGAATTACACCCTATTTGTTTGTAGGGTAAGACCCTATTGCGCTCTCTTTCCACAGTGTTTTTACTGATATCCATCTTGTCCTCGGCACACTGCTTCCCCATGCTCTGCTATACATCTTTCCCTCAGCACCCAGCTTTCCCATATCAGAGCATGGGAAAGCTGGGTGCTGAGACATGATGTATAGCAGAGCATGGGAAAGCTGGGTGCTGAGAGAAGATGTATAGCAGAGCATGGGAAAGCTGGGTGCTGAGGGAAAAGAGCCTTTTTCCCTCAGCACAAAACGTTCCCATCCACTGCTTGTATCTTTGTCCCCCCTTGTATATAGTTCTCCAAATACAATAATGGCACCCACATAGCCTTCCAAATAGTATAAAGGGTCCCACATAACCCTTCATATATTAGAATACACTTCCATAGTCCTCCATGTATTATAATGCATTTCCCATAGTTCTCCATGCATTATAATTCACCCCATAGTACTCAATATATAATACTGCACCACATAGTCCTCCATATATTATAATGCACCCCCATAATCCTCCATGTATAAAGTAGCCCTTCAATTATTATCTTGAATTTCTTATAGTTCTCTATGTATTATATTTCACCCCATAGTTCTCCATGTATTATACTGCACCAAATACGCCTCCATATATTATAATGCAGCCCTATAGTCCTCCTTGTATAAAGTAGCCCTCCAATTATTATAATGAATTTCTCATAGTTCTCCATATATTATAATTCACCCCATAGTTCTCCATATATTATACTGCACCACATAGTCCCCAATGTTTTATAATGCACCCCAATAGTCCATGTATTAGGTAGCTGTGGCGCCCCAGGACCTGGTCGCCACAACAGCATTGCCCTCCCAAAGGGTTAATGCTGAGCCTGGAGGTAATTGGGAGGTCCATTGGCCAGTAAGTTTAACATCCAACGCAGTTCTCCCTCCGGCCAGCAGGGGGAGCTCTGAACCTGGAATTCCAGGGAGCATTCCTTAAGTCTGACCTGAGGGAGGAAGTAGTGTTCAGTCTGTAGAGAGAAGTGATAGCAAGCAGACGCAGAGTGTGCTGTCCTGTGGATCTGGGGCCTAGAGCTGGAGTAGCTTGGCCCAGGGAAGCAGGAGTAGCAGAGAGGCAGAGTAGAGACTCGGACATCGGAGTCTGTGGCCACCAGGGCTTAAAATACTCCCTGGTAGCCGAATCCGAAGGGCAGGAGAGCTGCAAGCACCTGGCCCAGAAACAGCCCGAAGGTACGGCTGCATCATCAGGGCCCGGTGTGGACTCCAGCAGAGAAGCACCAGAGAGGGCCTGCGCAGCCTACCACAGAGGGAAAGGGACGTACCACCGGTCCCAGCAGCAAGAGGGCCATTGCTAGATCCAGAGAGCAGGGTCCTATAATAGTAAAGAAAAGAACAGGAGTAGGCCTCATACTCAGCTGGCCAAAAAGATCACCCCAAGTACTTCCAGGCCGACCGGATGCCCTTCACCACCTGTGACGGTCTCCCAGGACTGGACTGTTCTTAAAGTAAAAGAGGAGAAGGTAAAGAGACTGTTGTTTGTGCCTGGTTCTTTCATTGCCTGTCGGCCCTGCACCGTGTTATCCACACAACACCATAGACTTTCACGAGCACCAACTGTGCCCCGGGGCACCGCTCCACCTGTGGGGAGCAGTATCACCATTGCTGCCATATCATCACCCCGGAGGCCTCACACAGCAGCGGCGGCTTAATAGCCGCATACCACAGGTGGCGTCACGAACACAAACTTTATTCAAACCCCAAGTCACCAGCCATATTTAACTGACACCCACCAGGGCCACGGAGCCGGGCCCCGCCACCACTGACTACCTCCGGACTAGTCCGGCCCGGCACCGGGTGTCCCATAGCCCTGGGGTGGGCGAGTCAACTTTGGCGTCACGAACAGGATTTCGTGCCCAGTCCCACCGGGTACTGTGCGCCTGCAGAAACTGTGCTTAAAAGACTGTGTTACTGTTTGCAAACTGCCGACGCCATTAGCCTCGCTGAGCGCAGGAAGAAGGGGGGCGTGCCTGACAAAGAGCGCGAAGGGAGCGCGCCATCAGAGCAGAGCGCCGTTAACCCTGCGTGACCCAGAAGGGAATTTGAAAAGTGAACGGAGCCTGGTAAGGTTCACTAAGGGGGAGGAAGATGTCCGACACGGAGGGAGAGCAGGTGGCTGTGGTAGCTCAAGACGCAGCAGCACCGGCCGATGTAATCCCAGTCGCCATCGCCCCAGCCCCCGCTGTAGCGCCGGTAATGCCGATCACAATGCCGTACATCCCAGGAGCAGAATGGCTGCTGCAGTACTCCGGGGGAGTCACATACCCTGAGCGACTTCAGAGAAAGGCTGCACAGCTTGTTCATAGTGTATCCGCTGACTGAGAGCCAGAAGGTGGGCATATTAATGGGGCAGCTAGCCGGCGCGGCCCAGCGTGAAGTGAAGTCCAGGCCTGACACAGATAAAGGGACAGCAACCCAGATACTGGCCAAGTTAAAGAGTACTTTTGACACCCGCACCGCAGCAGAGATAAAGATGAGATTCTTTGGGTGCAAACAACGGGCCACAGACAGCATAAGGGACTATGCCTTAAACTTGCAGGAGGCTCTGAAAGCAATTAAACAGGTGGACCCAGAGAGTGTACGTGAAGAAGACAAGCTCCTAACTGAGCAGTTCATAGAAGGGCTCCTGTCAGATGCCCACAGGACCCAGCTGCGTATCATGGTCCTGCAGAACCCTGCTCTGGACTTTGCAAAGTTTAAGGACCAGGCCATCCGGGTACTGAGGGAATCTACACCGAATGACCCAGTACCCCTCCGGCCTCTTGCTATCACGTACCCCGGGGTGGTGCCTGCAACACGAGCTGCTGCAGGGGCTAAGGCGCAGTCCCTGGATAAGGATCCCGCTGCAGAGCTCAGACAGCAGGTCCAGGAGCTGACCAAGACTGTAGCTACCCTTGCCAAGACCGTGCAGTCTCTACAAGTGACCCCATCGCCTGCAAGAATCGAGTTGGCCTCCAGCCCAGATGACGTCCCCTGGATGCGACAGAGGAGGATTCCGCCGACCCGAGGAAAAGACACAGACCGGTATGATTCAACGGGACAACCGATCTGCCGCCGCTGCAGCCAGGCGGGCCATATTGCAAGACACTGTCCTTTAAATGGGCCGAGCCTGGGGCCAGGAGCCGACCCCCAGGTGTAAGGAAGCCCGGCTCAACCCCCAGTCGCAGCAAGTATGTGGGAGGACGCCCGGTCCTTCCTATTGTGCTGGATGGGATCCCTTTGAATGCCCTCCTGGATACGGGGTCCCAGGTAACAACCATCCCTTATAAACTGTACAAAAGATATTGGGCTGATTCAGACATTGACCATGGCCCAGATGATGATTTAACAATTGTGGCCAGTAATGGTCAGCCCTTACCTCAAATTGGGTATAAAGAAGTAACCATTAAAGTGGGGCGGGTAGAATTGCCATGTCAGGGGATGATAATTGTAGATATTGATCGCAAAGAATCTGACCCACTGCTAACCATTGGTACAAATGTGATAGAAAATTGTATTGCCGAAGTGATAATTTTGTTGCAACAGGCGTCTGAAACTGCCAGCTCCGGGCAGCAGCGTGCCCTACAGAGGGAGATCAGAGCCCTGATGAGGAGGCAGCAGGTAGAGCTGGCCGGAGGAGAAATTGGCAGTGTGAGGGTAAGTGACCCCCTCCCCATTGCAATACCCCCAAGAAGTGAAATGTTGATATGGTGTCGGGCAGCAATAGGCCTCAAGGGTCAGGATTACCAGGCCTTGGTAGAACCGGTGTATTCAGACAGTAGGCCTGGAGTCCTGATAGCCAGAGGGGTAGCAGACGTCCGCAAGGGGAGAGTGCCCGTCCGTGTCCTGAATTGTGGGGAGGAGGAAGCCAAATTGCCCCGGTACGCCACTGTAGCAAAACTGTACACTGTCAGTAACAATACCATCAAAGCAGTGGAACCCTTGATCCCGTCCGACCAGGCGGAAGACAATGGCTCCAAGGGGCAGCTGGAAGACTGGTGCCAAAAATTACATGTGGGCACCGACTCCACCCCCTCACACCAAAAGCATGGGGTTTACCGGGTGGTACAGGAATACGAGCGGGTCTTCAGCAAACACCCCCTAGATTTTGGGCAGGTAAAAGGGGTTAAACATCAAATCCCCACGGGTGATCATCATCCCATTAAAGAGAGATACCGACCTGTACCCCCAGCACAGTATCAGCGTGCCAAAGAAATGTTACGGGAAATGAAGGCTGGGGTTATCAGAGATAGCTGTAGCCCTTGGGCAGCTCCACTAGTGCTCGTAAAGAAAAAAGATGGTACAATGAGAATGTGCATAGATTACAGACAAAGTAACCACATTACACATAAAGATGCTTATCCACTACCCAGAATAGAAGAGTCACTAACGGCCTTAAAATCAGCTAATTATTTCTCCACCCTGGATCTCACCAGTGGGTATTGGCAGGTTCCCGTGGCAGAGGCGGACAAAGAGAAGACTGCATTCACGACACCAATGGGTCTCTGTGAGTTCAATTGTATGCCGTTCGGGCTCTGCAATGCCCCAGGGACATTTCAGAGATTGATGGACTGCTGCTTGGGCCATCACAACTTTGAAACCGTGCTATTGTACCTGGATGACGTCATAGTCTACTCCAAGACCTACGAAGATCACCTGAGGCACTTAGCAGAAGTGTTTGAGTCCCTGTCGGAGTATGGCCTGAAGATAAAGCCGTCCAAATGTCACCTCTTGAAGCCAAAGGTACAGTACCAGGGTCATGTGGTCAGCGCAGAAGGTGTGGCATCTGATCCGGAGAAAGTCACCGTAATCAAGGACTGGCCAAGACCCACCACGGTAAAAGAGGTGCGGCAGTTCCTTGGGCTGGTGGGCTACTACCGAAGGTTCATTGATGGTTTCACAAAGATAGCAGCGCCTCTTCAAGATCTCCTGGTGGGCCAGCCAAAGCAGACTAAGAAGCAGAGCCCTCCATTTGAATGGAACAGCCAAATAGAAACATTTTTTGTCCGGGCTGAAAGGGGCTCTCACGGGAGAAGAAATTCTGGCCTACCCTGACTACAGCCAGCCGTTTGTACTGTACACAGACGCCAGCAACGTGGGACTGGGAGCAGTTCTGTCCCAGGTGCAGGGAGGCAGAGAGAAGGTGATAGCTTACGACAGTAGGAAGCTTCGGCCCACAGAAAGGAATCCAGAAAACTACAGTTCCTTCAAGCTAGAGTTCCTCGCTATTGTTTGGGCAGTGACTGAACGCTTCAAGCACTCTCTGGCGTCGGCCAAGTTCACCATCTTCACGGACAACAATCCGTTGACACATCTGGCAACAGCCAAGCTAGGTGCGTTGGAACAGCGATGGATGGCCCGGCTGTCTAACTTTGACTTTACCATCAAGTACCGGGCTGGCAAGAAGAATAACAATGCTGATGCGCTGTCCAGAATGCCTCACTTACCCGAGTCTGGAGAAGACCTGGATGAACTCGAAGAGATAGAGTTACCGGCTTTCCATCACCAAGGTGTTTCCCAGTGTGAGCATGCTGTAGGAGTGAAGCGCTCGAGCCAGCACGAGGTCTCGGTCAACCCATTACTCCACCATAATTGGGAAGAGACACAGAACGGTGACCCGGCCGTGCGATTGGTCAAAGAAAAGCTAGCACAAGCTGAGACCCATCTCGGTCCAGACGCTCCACAAGAAGCCCAGCAGTTGTGGAAGGAGAGGGGACGACTGTTCACCTACCAAGGCAAGCTCTGCAAGAGATATGTCAACTGGCGAACGAATGAACTCGTCTGGCAGATAGTGGTCCCACAGAGGGATGCTCCAATGGTCCTAGCAGCTTACCATGATAAAGCAGGACACTTCGGGTGGAAGAAGTTGGAGACCCTACTCCACGATCGGTTTTACTGGGTGCACATGAGAAAGATGATCGAGAAGTGGTGCCGAGACTGTGGTCCGTGTAACCTGAGGCGGAAGGATGATGCCAGCCAGAGGTCTCCCCTACAGCCAATTGTCACGAAGCAGCCCCTGGAGTTGGTGGCCCTGGACGACGTGAAGTTAACACCAAGCCGGTCAGGCTATGTGTACGTCCTCACCATTGTGGACCATTACTCTCGTTTCCTGGTGGTAGTGCCTGTGAAGGACTAGACAGCCAGAACAGCAGCTAGAGCATTCCAGGCATACTTTTGTCGGCCTCACGGTTATCCGGAAAGGGTACTGACTGATCAAGGTCCTGCATTCGAGGCCGAAGTGTTCAAAGAGTTTTGTAACATGTACGGCTGTAAGAAAAACCGAACAACACCGTACCACCCCCAAACCAATGGATTGTGCGAGAAGATGAACCATGTGGTTATTGATATGCTGAAGACTCTACCTCTGGAAGAAAGAAACCAATGGCCAGAGAAGTTACCAGATCTGGTAGACCTGTACAACCATATCCCAGTAAATTCGACCAACTGCAACCCTGCTTACCTGATGCGAGCAAGACCTGGCAAGTTACCCGTAGACTTTGAGATGGGGACTGTGTCACCTGAAGCGGTTCAGGAGATAGAAGATTTGGATACAGAGCGACAACAGCAGTACCGCAAGGTCCAGGAATGCATAGAAAGGAGCCTGTCCCAAGCAAGAACGAGACAAGAGCAGAACTACAATCAAACAGCCCCAGCAACTCCCTTAGCACCTGGAGAACAGGTCCTCAAGAAAAAGCGGAGGGCGCATAAATTAGATGATCAGTGGGAGAATGAACCCTACACCATTATTCCCTCCAACTTTGACAATAGTAAGGTATGCCTCATAAGCAAAGATGAAGGCAGGACCTATCAAACAGTTTCTAGAGACCGCCTGAAAGCGTGCCCTGAGCGGTGCAAGATCCAAAAAGAAGTGGAAGAAATTCAAGAAAAAGAGAAAGAGATGATACAAACAATCCTTGGCAAATTTCCCAAAACTTGGACCCGAATAAATAATGCCATAGTGGTACCAGTCTTGACGTTCCCGCAGTTGGTCGAGCCAGAGACAGAAGAGGTTCCAGATCCACCTAAGGAACTGTCCGCCCCAACACAAGATGACACGCCAGCAGTGGAACAGGAGAATCAACCCCCTGTCAGTGGTGAACCTGTCATACCCTTGGCGACTCTCAGACCACGTAGGCAATCATCACGCATACCTATCAGGGTTAGGCCTACCTGTAGTGCTGAGGTAGAAGACACACCAAGTAGTCAGGGACAAACACCAGAGCTACGCAGGTCCCAACGTAGCACTCGGGGACAGCCCCCTCCAAGGTATAGAGAGTAAAAAGAAAGAGTACTTATTAGAATGTAAATAGTTATGTGAAATGTCTGTAATATTGTGTATAAAATGTTTTTTTTTATGACTAAGTAAATGGACAATTGGGTCACTGGACTATGAGTGGCCAACACTTTAATTGTTCATAGTTAGCACCAGTGTGCTCAACACCTCTGAAGAAAAACCCGTCCGGCGTGCATAGAGTGGGGTCAGCAATGCTCTGACGCACGCCCAGAGCCTACGTTGGGGGTTTTATCGTGGCGGGTCCCCCATGGAGCAGTGTAATGGACACCCAGCAGGGAGCCACACTGCACTCTTATAGTAATTTTTAAGTTTGTAACATTTAAGTAATGCGCCTCTCATAATCGGATGAAATGTTCTAACATGTTATGTTTTGTTTCTACAGTCCGGGAGTACTGAATTTAACTAAGGGGGAGTGTGGCGCCCCAGGACCTGGTCGCCACAACAGCATTGCCCTCCCAAAGGGTTAATGCTGAGCCTGGAGGTAATTGGGAGGTCCATTGGCCAGTAAGTTTAACATCCAATGCAGTTCTCCCTCCGGCCAGCAGGGGGAGCTCTGAACCTGGAATTCCAGGGAGCATTCCTTAAGTCTGACCTGAGGGAGGAAGTAGTGTTCAGTCTGTAGAGAGAAGTGATAGCAAGCAGACGCAGAGTGTGCTGTCCTGTATATCTGGGGCCTAGAGCTGGAGTAGCTTGGCCCAGGGAAGCAGGAGTAGCAGAGAGGCAGAGTAGAGACTCGGACATCGGAGTCTGTGGCCACCAGGGCTTAAAATACTCCCTGGTAGCCGAATCCGAAGGGCAGGAGAGCTGCAAGCACCTGGCCCAGAAACAGCCCGAAGGTACGGCTGCATCATCAGGGCCCGGTGTGGACTCCAGCAGAGAAGCACCAGAGTGGGCCTGCGCAGCCTACCACAGAGGGAAAGGGACGTACCACCGGTCCCAGCAGCAAGAGGGCCATTGCTAGATCCAGAGAGCAGGGTCCTATAATAGTAAAGAAAAGAACAGGAGTAGGCCTCATACTCAGCTGGCCAAAAAGATCACCCCAAGTACTTCCAGGCCGACCGGATCTTCTTCACCACCTGTGACGGTCTCCCAGGACTGGACTGTTCTTAAAGTAAAAGAGGAAAAGGTAAAGAGACTGTTGTTTGTGCCTGGTTCTTTCATTGCCTGTCGGCCCTGCACCGTGTTATCCACACAACACCATAGACTTTCACGAGCACCAACTGTGCCCCGGGGCACCGCTCCACCTGTGGGGAGCAGTATCACCATTGCTGCCATATCATCACCCCGGAGGCCTCACACAGCAGCGGCGGCTTAATAGCCGCATACCACAGGTGGCGTCACGAACACAAACTTTATTCAAACCCCAAGTCGCCAGCCATATTTAACTGACACCCACCAGGGCCACGGAGCCGGGCCCCGCCACCACTGACTACCTCCGGACTAGTCCGGCCCGGCACTGGGTGTCCCATAGCCCTGGGGTGGGCGAGTCATAGCCTCCATAGTCCTCCATATATTATAATGTAGCCCCCATAGTCCTATATGTATTATAACGCAACCCCATAAAACTTCATATTGCATTATGCAGCCCCATACTCCTCCATGCATAAGGCACCCCTATATTCCATGTATAAGGTGTCCTTCATTTTGTGTTATGCAGTGCCCCCAGACCTCCATATATAATAATGCAGCCAGCCTCTCCAGGCCTCCATATATAATAATGCAGCCAGCCTCCTCAGGCCTCCATGTATAATGTAGCAGCCATCTTCTCCAGGCCTCCATGTATAACAATGCACCCAGCCTCCTCAGGCCTCCATGTATAATATAGCACCCAGTCTCTCCAGACTACCTCCATGTATAACAATGCACCCAGCCTCCTCAGGCCTCCATGTATAATATAGCAGCCAGCCTCTCCAGGCCTCCATGTATAACAATGCACCCAGCCTCCTCAGGCCTCCATGTATAATGCAGTATCTCTAGGCCTCCATGTATAATGCAGTATCTCCAGGCCTCCATGTATAATAATGCAGCTTCCCCAGACCTCCATGTATAAAGCAGCCTCTCCAGGCCTCCATGTATAACAATGCACCCAGCCTCCTCAGGCCTCCATGTATAATGCAGTATCTCTAGGCCTCCATGTATAATGCAGTATCTCCAGGCCTCCATGTATAATAATGCAGCTTCCCCAGACCTCCATATATAATGCAGCCTCCCCAGACCTCCATGTATAAAGCAGCCTCTACAGGCCTCCATGTATAAAGCAGCCTCTCCAGGCCTCCATATATAATGCAGCCTCCTCAGACCTCCATGTATAAAGCAGCCTCTCCAGGCCTCCATGTATAATAATGCAGCTACCCCAGACCTCCACATATAATGCAGCTTCCTCAGACCTCCATGTATAAAGCAGCCTCTCCAGGCCTCCATATATAATGCAGCCTCCTCAGACCTCCATGTATAAAGCAGCCTCTCCAGGCCTCCATGTATAATAATGCAGCTACCCCAGACCTCCACATATAATGCAGCCTCCTCAGACCTCCATGTATAAAGCAGCCTCTCCATGCTTCCATATACAATAATGCAGCTTCCCCAGAACTGCCTTCCCAAGTCTCTGGCCACCGTTTACTCACTTATATTAAAAACCAAGTACTCACCTTCTCTCTTCCTTCCACCGCTGCTGTCTTCCCCGCTGCTCGTTCTCCCGGTGCTGCGGTCGGCGTCCTCCCGTCCTGCACTCTGTGCACTCAGCACAGCAGCCGCTCGGGAGTGACGTCATCGCACAGGGGGAGAATGGTGATGCATAGCGCGGCACCAGCATCATTGCTGTGCGCGGTGACGGGGGAGACGCTGCAGCCGCTGACACCAGGCAGGGGGCCCCGGTGCCGCCACTGACATCCGGCAGGGGGGCCCGGTGTCGGCGGCGGCAGCGGGTCAAATAGCGGCCGCGAGGTCTGTGACAGATCAGCGCAGCTCCTCTCACACTGATAGGAGCTGGCTGCTGATCTGCCTGGCGGCCGCCGGGCCCCTAGCCTCCCGGGCCTGGTCGCGATCGCGGTAGTTACGCCACTGGCGATGTGCAAAGAGCTGCTTGCAAGGTGCTAATTGCAAAAAAGGGGCCAAAATCCCCAGGTAGGGGGACCCCCCATGGGAAAGAGCCCCCTAAAACCTCCACTTATTGTAAGTCACTTGGTTGCTGATATAGTGTATTTATCTTTTAGCTTCCCGATGAACCATACGTTTTTTTGTATGGGGAAACGCGTTGGGGTGGAGATAATCCGTTTTTCAATGAAGTTGACGGCTCACTTTCATCAATAAAAAGGGATTTTTTGGAGAGCACCTCTATATACCACTTTGGATTTATATGGACTGAAATCTTCCTTCCATACTATGTGGCGCTGCCTGAACCATTGTGTGTGGTCCCAAAGATAAGTCTGGGCTCTGACTTCATCCCTTTCATGTGAACCCTCACTTCGGACAATTGTATATGTTCATCGTACATTTTGTCTTTTGTCTATATGCAAGTGACCGGATTGGTCATTTACTTATACCTATATATGCACGTTGGTGGTATGTTTACCCTTATTCTAATAAAAATTTGTAATTTTGGAATAATTGAACTAATTACTTTATTATCTTTATACTTACTGAGTTAGTAATGTGACACCGTGGCCTATCAGATCGTCACAGGGTATTGTGCAATCTGCCCTTCTGTGCAATATCCTCCTTGGTTACGGGTCCCTAACCAATGGTGTTGCCAAAACCAGCAAATCAAAATCCTAAAAACACTCTGCACCACACCCACCAGACACACCAGTGGACGGCCTGAATGGAATAGCGTTGCCCACTTGGGGGGTTGGTTAAGGGGAGGTCAGGAGTGTCAGGAGTTGGCCAGTGTAGTGTTGGAAGTGAAGGAGAGAGGAGGTCAGGAGATGGGCTCCTTGCAGTTACTAGGTAGCAGACGTTGGTCTGGGCCTGGTAAGAGCTGGACCCCCGGTCGCAGGAGATCGTGACAAGGGTCACGGCATTGTCGTGAAGGACAGCCGGTGGCCTTGTACCATCACCGGGCTTGGACCAGGGCAAGACGGGGTACATGGACCCTAGGTCAGGGAGTAGCTTCAGGCAACCTGACAATTCACCCAATGAGAATGGAGCCTTCAAGATCCGCTCCTCACCCGCTCCAAAATCGGGGTACTAGCGCAATGAGGGGGATAGGACTTTCCACTAAAACGGTCCAGGAAAACCCAAGCGGGAACCCTGAGAGCAAGCCCCCTCAGTTAGCCACACTGGAGAGCGCGACCCGACTAGTTTCAAGCTATAGGGGCCAACTAAGAAGAGAACAAGGTGGCAAGAGAAAGGTCACAGATCAGCAAGCAACACCAGCAGAAACGGGACCCAAACGTGCTCCCCCTCAGCGGCAGCGGTGTCCAGAACTTTGGTTTACGGAGTTGTCGGTGTCAGCATTGTTGGACTGTGTACGCAAGTGACCCTTACCTCCCCAACGGCACATCCCTGTCACCATCACCGAGCCCCGGAGCATTTCTCCTACCCGTGGAGTGGTTAAACACCTGGCTGCCTACTCGATCGCCCCTGGGTACTCCCAGCTGCAGCGGGGGTACTCCTCCTTACCACACACCCCGGGTGGCGTCACGAACTGTAAATACACCATCCCCTGTAAATATTCCTTTAATTGGAGTGGCTGGACGACCCCCGGGTCCGGACGCCCCTCGAGCCATTGCGGATCCAGATCCGAGCAGCTTGGCTGCTGACGCGGAGGCAGCACAGTAACAGGGGTGTCTGATAGATGCCTCTCCATTAACACCAGAGCTTGATGCCAGCTGACATTACGCAGCTGACATCAGCTCTAAGTGCCATTACCCCAATTGCCACTGCACCAAGGCAACTATGAAGAGTCAAGGCAAAGTACCAGAATTAGCACATTTAATGTGATACACTACTTCTGGGGAGGCTACAGGCTGCTATTTTTAGGAGGGCAAGGGCCAAATAACTATGGGCCTTTCGAAACTGATAATTAGTTATGGGCGGATCTGCAGATCCAATCGGGCTTTTAAAAACAACCCAGTTTGGGCCCGGTATTGATCTTGGATATCTGGTCAAATGCCGGTCCCCATATAAGTTTATGGGAACCCGAATCAGGTGCTTAAAAAATGGTGGTAGAAGGCATAGGGAGATTGGAGCAAGAACTTCATTCTTACTAGTCTTCGCGTGGCTGTGCACTGCTTCCGGGACCGCTCTCTATACTCATTATCTTTATGCATATGCACTGCTTCCCCGCCCACCGGCAGTCCCCGCGTCTCTGATTGGTTGCATCAGACACTTGCTGTCTGCATCTAGAGTGGTGTAAAACTAAATAAATAAATAAATTGGCTTATGCGGGCGTCACACGATATGATTTATCGTGCGATCGTACGAGCAATCGTACCCGCCCGCGTCGTTTGTGCGTTACGGGCAATTAGTTGCCCGTGGCGCACAAAGTCGTTAAACCCCCGTCACACGTACTTACAGTTAGGTCCAGAAATATTTGGACAGTGACACAAGTTTTGTTATTTTAGCTGTTTACAAAAACATGTTCAGAAATACAATTATATATATAATATGGGCTGAAAGTGCACACTCCCAGCTGCAATATGAGAGTTTTCACATCCAAATCGGAGAAAGAGTTTAGGAATCATAGCTCTATAATGCATAGCCTCCTCTTTTTAAAGGGACCAAAAGTAATTGGACAAGGGACTCTAAGGGCTGCAATTAACTCTGAAGGCGTCTCCCTCGTTAACCTGTAATCAATGAAGTAGTTAAAAGGTCTGGGGTTGATTACAGGTGTGTGGTTTTGCATTTGGAAGCTGTTGCTGTGACCAGACAACATGCGGTCTAAGGAACTCTCAATTGAGGTGAAGCAGAACATCCTGAGACTGAAAAAAAAGAAAAAATCCATCAGAGAGATAGCAGACATGCTTGGAGTAGCAAAATCAACAGTCGGGTACATTCTGAGAAAAAAGGAATTGACTGGTGAGCTTGGGAACTCAAAAAGGCCTGGGCGTCCACGGATGACAACAGTGGTGGATGATCGCTGCATACTTTCTTTGGTGAAGAAGAACCCATTCACAACATCAACTGAAGTCCAGAACACTCTCAGTGAAGTAGGTGTATCTGTCTCTAAGTCAACAGTAAAGAGAAGACTCCATGAAAGTAAATACAAAGGGTTCTCATCTAGATGCAAACCATTCATCAATTCCAAAAATAGACAGGCCAGAGTTAAATTTGCTGAAAAACACCTCATGAAGCCAGCTCAGTTCTGGAAAAGTATTCTATGGACAGATGAGACAAAGATCAACCTGTACCAGAATGATGGGAAGAAAAAAGTTTGGAGAAGAAAGGGAACGGCACATGATCCAAGGCACACCACATCCTCTGTAAAACATGGTGGAGGCAACGTGATGGCATGGGCATGCATGGCTTTCAATGGCACTGGGTCACTTGTGTTTATTGATGACATAACAGCAGACAAGAGTAGCCGGATGAATTCTGAAGTGTACCGGGATATACTTTCAGCCCAGATTCAGCCAAATGCCGCAAAGTTGATCGGACGGCGCTTCATAGTACAGATGGACAATGACCCCAAGCATAGAGCCAAAGCTACCCAGGAGTTCATGAGTGCAAAAAAGTGGAACATTCTGCAATGGCCAAGTCAATCACCAGATCTTAACCCAATTGTGCATGCATTTCACTTGCTCAAATCCAGACTTAAGACGGAAAGACCCACAAACAAGCAAGACCTGAAGGCTGCGGCTGTAAAGGCCTGGCAAAGCATTAAGAAGGAGGAAACCCAGCGTTTGGTGATGTCCATGGGTTCCAGACTTAAGGCAGTGATTGCCTCCAAAGGATTCGCAACAAAATATTGAAAATAAAAATATTTTGTTTGGGTTTGGTTTATTTGTCCAATAACTTTTGACCTCCTAAAATGTGGAGTGTTTGTAAAGAAATGTGTACAATTCCTCCAATTTCTATCAGATATTTTTGTTCAAACCTTCAAATTAAACGTTACAATCTGCACTTGAATTCTGTTGTAGAGGTTTCATTTCAAATCCAATGTGGTGGCATGCACAGCCCAACTCGCGAAAATTGTGTCACTGTCCAAATATTTCTGGACCTAACTGTACCTGCTGAGTGACGTCGCTGTGGGCAGCGAACATCCTCTTCCTGAAGGGGGAGGGACGTTTGGCGTCACAGCGACGTCACACGGCAGCCGCCCAATAGAAGCGGAGGGGCGGAGATGAGCGGGACGTAACATCCCGCCGACCTCCTTCTTCAGCATTGCCGGTGGGACGCAGGTAAGGAGATGTTCGTCGTTCCCGGGGTGTTACACGGAGCAATGTGTGTTGCCTCGGGAACGATGAACAACAGGACGTGCAATTTTTAGAAAATGAACGACGTGTCAGCGATGAACGAGAAGGTGAGTATTTCTGCTTGTTTATACCTGTCACATGCCATGATATATCAAGCGATGCCAGATGTGCGTCACTTATGACGTGACCCCGCCGACATATCGCACGATATATCGTCTCGTGTGACGCCCGCATTAGGCTCCCCTCATATTATGATACCCAGCACAGATAAAGTCTACGGCTACAGACTGCAGCCCCAGATGTCGGTGTTATCTTGGCTGTGTATCAAATTAAGAAGAACCACTCCCGGCTTTAAACAAATAATTTAAAAAAATGGCCTGCAGTCCCCCCCTCCCAATTTTAAAAGCCATGCAATGCAAGATTATAAATTCTAATTTCAAAAATTATTTTTAACCCAAAATAAATGAATATCCATAAATATAATGCACTCAAAGGAGTCCATATCACAGTGCCATGGTGTTTTAGATCAGTGTTCCCCATCTCCGTTCCTCAAGGCCCAGCAACAGTTTCAGGATTTTCTAGAAAAAATCCTTAAAACATGCACTGTTAATGGGCTTTGAGGACTGGAGTTGGGGAATACTGTTTTAGAGCAAGTAACGTTCTAACCCGAGCTGTAGCACGTGAGGTTTCTCCTGTGCACAGATGAGCGAATATATTCAAGTTGAATTGAATACTTCTTGAATATTACCAAATACAGATTACATGTAATTTGCTGTCGCCAATTTGCTGAACAATAAAGGGCCATCAAAAGGTTAAAAAAGAAAAATGTACTTATACTCACCTTACTGCACACCTGATCGGCCCCTCTGCTCCTCATCGTCCCCCCTCTGCTTCTCACCGTCACCCCTCTGATACTCATCATATCTTCTTATCACCACCGTGAGCACTGAATCCCAGGGCCTCTTCAAACTAGACCTGGACTTCTGGCTTTGATGATGCCTGAGCGCTTCAGTGCATGTGTAAGATGGTGGTCGAGTTCCTACCCCTGAAGACACCAAATGTGTTCTTAAATATATACATATGTGCTAAGATATAAAGTAATGTAATGTATAAATGTATAGTGGAAGGTATTGTAATGTATAAGATGTAGCAGAATAGAGAATATTACTATGTAGAGGTGTAGCAGTATTGAAGATGTAATGTATGTGCATTGGTATAAGGTGTAAGGGCAGCGTCACACGCTACAATATATCGGGCAATATGTCGTCGGGGTCTCGGATTCCGTGACGCACATCCGGCATCTTTAGAGATATCGTAGCGTGTGACAGCTACGAACGACTGTGAACGAGCAAAAATACTCACCTTATCGTTGCTCGTTGACACGTCGTTCGTTTTCATAAAGTCGTCCCTCCTTCTGCGCGCCGGTTGTTCGTCGTTCCTGAGGCAGCACACATCGCTCCATGTGACACCCCGGGAACGATGAACACAGCTTACCTGCGTTCCGCCGGCAATGCAGAAGGAAGGAGGTAGGCGGGATGTTACGTCCCGCTCATCTCCGCCCCTCCGCTTCTATTGGGCGCCCGCTGTGTGACGTCGTTGTGATGCCGAACGTCCCTTCCCCTTCAGGAGAGGATGTTTGCCGCCCACAGCGAGGTTGTTCAGGAGGTAAATACGTGTGACGGGGTAAACGACTTTGTGCGCCACAGGCAACAAATTGCCCGTGACGCACAAACGATGGGGGCGGGTGCAATCACTCATAGAGCATTGTCAGCTCTAATACATCACTCTGTACTTAGCGAGAAGAAAGCTAACAGTGAGGGGATGATTGCACTTGCGTCTTGCATTGCATCACCCCGCACAGCCTGATGCTCTCAGGACAGGAGCACCTCAGCTGCATGGAGAGTGCACCGTGATGCGATGCGACACGTGCACAGTGACAGTCAAAGTTCAGTTAACAGGACCTTTGATGATGTCATAGTCATGTGACCAGTCTGTAAGCCAATGTCTCTACAACATTCATACCAGACTAGTCACATAGCTATGACATCATGAAAGGTCCTTTAGGCAGCTTAGGCAGTGGTGCTTACCACGGGGCACAGCAATGATCGGAAGCAGAAGCAGCTGGGATAGAGTCTGCAGCACTAATTGCGGGACCTGTAAGTATGATCATAATGTTTTTTTAATAATGTGCTTTTTTTTACAGCCTCTGGACGCGAACTGGAACCGATCTGTAACACGAACTTCCCAGGAAAACTTGTGATCGGGATCATGAACATGATCACTATGTGGTCGGTACGAACCCCCATCTTTATAGTTCGGGATCGCCCACCACTGTTTTTGACCTTAAAGACTCTTACATAAATTGATGTGGCTAGACGGTGTTAAGGAGTGTGTTCAAAAACTTGCTGAGCACGCTGCATTGTTTAGCCCTCTTTATATTCTGGAAATGTTGGGCTGTATGGACAAGATGAGTCTTGGGCTTGTGAGTCTTGAACCTGATGCCTTAGGGCTCATTCACTTGTCAAAGTTTTGCGTATGCATGCTAGCCTGCTCCTTGTGTCTCATGTTGGAAGGTTGCCTTTTGCCAGACGTTTAAGCTCTTTCCAAAGATGCTCAATAGGATTTAGGTCAGGGCTCATAGAAGCCACTTCAGGATAATCCAATGTTTTCCACTTAGCCTTTCTTTGGTGTTTTTAACTGTGTGTTTTGGGTCATGATCCTGTTGCAACACCCATGATCTGCAACTAAGACCAAGCTTACTGACACTGGGCAGCACATTTCTCTCTTGAATCCCTTCATAGTCTTGAGATTTCATTGTACCCTGCACAGATTCCAGACACCCTGTGCCAGATGCAGCAAAGCAGCCCCAGAACATAACAGCTCCTACTCCATGTTTCACAGTAGGGACAGGGTTCTTTTTTTGATATGCTTCATTTTTCCGTCTGTGAACATAGAGCTGATGTGCCTTGCCAAAAAGTTCCATTTGTGTCTCATCTCTCCATAGGAAATTCTCCCAGAAGCGTTGTGGCTTGTCAATATGTAGTTTGGCAAATTCCAGTCTGGCTTTTTTATGATTTTTTTTTCAACAATGGTGTCCTTCTTGGTGGTCTCCTGTGAAGTCTACTTTGGCTCAAACAAAGACGAATGGTGCCATCTCGCACTGATGTTCCTTGAGCTTGAAGTTCACCATTAATCTCTTTAGAAGTTTTTCTGTGCTTTTTAGTTACCATTCGTATTATCCGTCTTTTTGATTTGTCATCAATTTTCCTCCTGCGGCCACATCCAGGGAGGTTGGCTACAGTCCCATGGATCTTAAATTTCTGAATAATATGTGCAGCTGAAGTCACAGGAACATCAAGCTGCTTTGAGAAGGTCTTATAACCTTTACTTTTAACATGTTTGTCTATAATTTTCTTTCTGATCTCCTCATATAACTCTTTCCTTTGTTTCCTCTGAGCCATGTTGAGTGTGGTACACACCATGTCACCAAACAGCACCGTCAGTATCTGTAGCCCTATATACAGGCCTAATGACTGATTACAAGATTGTAGCCACCTGTGATGCTAATTAGTGGACAGACCTTGATTTAACATGTCCCTTTGTCACATTATTTTCAGGGGTACCATCATTTCTGTCCAGGCCTGTTTCTTGAGTTTGTTTTAAAAAATTCTGTGGAAGCAGAAAAGCAAAATCTGATTTTTAATTTATTATTACTTTTGTCAGATTAAAGTTATTTCGGTGACGATTGTGGGTTTTTCTCTCATTAAACGAGGCACGAGGGCTACCAACAATTTTGACCACTTGTGTATATAGAGGACCAGTGTGTGTGAGGTTGATATTATACAGAGGAGCAGTGTGTGTGGGATATTATACAGAGGATCAGTGTGTGTGGGATATGATACAGAGGAGAGGTGTGTGTGTGTGTGTGTGGGGGGGGGGGGGATATTATACAGAGGAGCAGTGTGTGTGTGGGGGTATATTCTACAGAGCAGCAGAGTGTGTGAAATTAAACAGATGAGCAGTGTGTGTGGGGATAAATATACAAAGGAGCAGTGTGTGTAAGGGGGATATTATACAGAGGAGCAGTGTGTGTGGGGTGATATTATACACAGGAGCAGTGTGTGTGGGAGAGATATTATACAGAGATGCTGTGTGTGTATGGGAGGATATTTATACAGAGGAGCTGTGTGTGGGGGGGATTATACAGAGGAGCAGTCTGTGAGGGGTATATAATACAGAGAGGCAGAGTGTGCAGAGATAAATATACAGAGGAACAGTGTGTGTAAGGGGGATATTATACATTGGAGCAGTAACCAAAGACCCGTTAGAAGGCAACCGTCCGCACCGTGAGGGTATACAGCCACCGCCACAGGCTAGAGACCCAAGGGCCAGCGCCTGCGGGCAAAACGGGCTCCTCCGGCATTCATACACCGGGGAGCAGGCTACCGTTGGGAACCCATCGTAGTCAAGACAGTACACAAAGGTGCAGGGAAAGACAGCCGCCATCACCTGTCCGGGGAGAGACACTGCAGCCGGCTGCAGGACCCATCCATCCAGCCGTTTGGTTTACCGGAGACTTTGTGCATTTTTGCTGAGTGAGTACACCCATGCCATCCAGCACCGCGCCGCGCTGTCCCTGCAACCCTGAACCTCACCGACTCTGCCTCCCCGTCACACCACCGGGCCCCGGGACCACCAACCCCTACCCACGGAGGGGGAAAACAACATCCCAGCTGCTTCCTACCATCTCTCCCGGGATCCCCGTCACCGGCAGCGGTGGTGCCCATCTTCACCACAACCAGTGGGTGGCATCACGGACTAAATCCCCAAACAATCAATCCCCTTTTCACTCACGGGCAAGGAGCGCCGCTCGAATCCCCGGATCTGGCCCACCGCTCGAGCCACCGAGCAGCAGCCGCAGCGCCGAACCCGAGCGTTAGCGAGCGCAGCGTCCCCGCCGCCCGCGACACAACACCCCCCTACATCTACACCCTCCTCTCTGTCTATCACCCCACCCATTCTCTACGCTCCGCAAATAACTTTCGACTAACATCCACACCAATTCGAACCTCCCACTCCCAAATCCAAGACTTCTTCCGAGCTGCACCAAACCTCTGGAACGCTCTACCCTAAGAAATTAGGACAAATCACAACTTACTCAGCTTCAGACACTCCCTAAAAACGCATCTTTTTAGGGCGGCCTATCACACTCTCTAGCCAAACTAATTTCACCTAATCCCTCCACAACGTATCAGAAAATAACCCCACGTCAAACTCCATGGCACCCAAATGCATCTCAAGGCTCTGGCCAACTGGTCCAGGAAGCCATTATCTATCCCCCATTTCCTTGAGATGGCTGGATTGCCATTGTAAATAAGCACTTGTACCTTGCCCCTCCCCCCATCTCAGTGTAGATTGTAAGCTCTCACAAGCAGGGTGGCCTTTTTTTCCCTTTAAATATTGTATCTTCTATAACTGTTACTTGTTTGTATATGATCCTCCTGAATTGTAAAGCGATATGGAATATGATGGCGCTATAGAAATAAAGATTATTATTATTATGGAAGCCTTAGAGATTGGTGCTGCCTTTGATAAAGTTGGATATGGTAATGGAGGAGGATAGGTCCCAGACAAGCTAATGCAGAAGACTGCTTCCATAAAGACCTTGATCAGTGTTGCATCTAGCAGTAAGTGTGTTCTAAAGTGCTGAGAAACTGACAGAGACGGTTTCAAAGTGATGAAGGTGCAGTTGAGGAAAATCCGTGGGTATTGTTGCAGGTGCCAGAAAATTGTCAGAAGTGTCACGCAGGTGTAGACTGTCTACCCCTGTTCAAACCAACTTTTTGTCTCATGTAAGCCTGCTGAAACCATGCCACCAAGGTTGTTGTCTCCTAACAGGTAAAGATTTTGAACCCCTTAATATCCCAGATATTTTTCACTTCTGTTTTTTTCTCCCCTTGTTCCAGAAGTCATAACCTTTTACTTTTTTTGTCGACAAAGCTATGTGAGGGTTTGTTTTCTTGCAGGGTGAGTTGCAGTTTTGAATTGCTGAAAATGTGAAAAAAAATTCAAGTGCAGCGAAAATGTGAAAAAAAAAAATCAATTCTACCATTGATCTTTAGGTTTTTTTATGGAGTTCATTGCATGTTAACCCCTTAGTGACAAAGCTAATTTTCACCTTTAGGCTGGACTCACACGAACGTATGAAAAAACGGTCCCATTATCGTGTGCGATAGTCGTGCCATAGTGATCTGTGTGGTCTTCCGTGTGTACTGCATGTGTACTGCGTGTGTAATGCGTGTGTCAAACCTTCATCCGTATTACAGTCCGTGTGCATTCCGTGTGTAATACGCGTGGAATGCGTTTTTTAACCTTTAAATTGACATTTAACATATGTTGTCAATGTTTTTTAATTGTGATCATGAGTAAGTTGTTTCGGCTACCTAATAAATGAACGGCAGAACAATGAGACAGTTTGACTCCTACACATTACACTGTCCAACTGTGTTTTCAGTCCTGTGAACCCATTGTGTCATGTCCTTTGGAGAAATGTCTTTGCATCTTACTTTCAACACAACTGAAAGAATTTTATACCATTGGTTATTGTCCAGAGAGTTTGGCACGCAATACCCAGAAGAACATGTCCCGTTGAGGCGTCGTCGATTTTGGGTCCATCCTCTACTATGCAATCGATACAGCAGAGGACATTTCAATCATCTTTATATTGAGTTAAGGAGAAATGAAGACAAATTCCACGCTTATAGCCGCATGACCATAACTATCTTTGATCGTTTGTTAGATGAGATTAGGCCAATAATCACATACCAGGACACAAATATGCGTTGTGCCATATCCCCTGAGCAACGTTTGCTAATCACTATAAGGTATTTTTTTTTTTTTTTTTTTTTAAATGTTTTACTTTCAAAATATTGACAACACTAAAATTTATTACATTTCTCCACTTTTTCCCTTTATGATATAGATTCCTTGCAACTGGAATATCCTACTGTGCCTTACATCTTGAATTTTTAGTTGGCAAATCTACTATTTCAATCATTGTAAGGAAAACATGTAATGCCATTTGGGAGAAATTACAACCTCTAGTGATGGCAGAGCCAAGTGTTGAAGATTGGTACCGGATAGCAAATGGCTTTTATGAAAAAACACAATTTCCTAATTGCATTGGTGCCATTGATGGAAAACATATACGTGTTTAAAAGCCACCAAACTCTGGGGCACAATATTTTAATTACAAACAATATTTTTCAGTTGTTCTCCTGGCCATAGCTGATACTAATTACAATTTTGTGGCTGTAGATATCGGTGCTTATGGTTGAACAGGAGATTCACGAATCTTTAATAATTCAGTAATGGGTCAGAGACTAAGGTCCAATGATTTGTCTGTACTACCCCCGCGTCTATTGCCTTCCACATCTCACACACAGGCACCTTTTGTAATAGTAGGTGATGAGGCCTTCCAACTTCGTAGAGAAGTTCTTAGGCCTTATCCACGTCGTGTTCTGGATAACAGACGCCGTATTTTTAACTATCGATTAACCAGAGCACGACGTGTTGTTGAATGCGCGTTTGGCATCCTGACAGCCAAATGGAGAGTCTTGATCACACCATTGCAATAGAGTGAAAACAATGTCAACACCATTATAAAAGCATGTGTTGTGTTGCATAATTTTGTCAGAAAATATGATAACATTGAAGATAATCTTACATCATCAATGGAACCAAATGAAACACATGGCAGCCAAGTCATGGCAAGAAACATACGTGCCCCTTCCGCCATACGTGTGAGAGAAATTTTCACAAATTACTTTGTTTCACCAGAGGGTGAAATAGATTTACCACAACATGTTTTGATTGAGCATGTAAACATGGCCTAGCTCTAAATTATTTTTGAAATAAATTTTAAAAAAGCTGTTCATGTATAAAAAATACATATTCAGTGATGATAAAACCAAAATTTTCGTTTGTTTTGCATAAATAATGTTTTCCAAAGTTAACTTTACACAACTATGTGTGAAATTGAACAAACCTTTTTGATTTGTTTTGATTAGCTTCATATTACTTCGAAAAAATAAAAACATTGGTTTATATTATAGCAAAAAAACATATTGCTTTCATATTTGCTTTATATGGAAAAAAAATAAAAAAAAAACATGTAACATACAAACTATTATGCTCATAAATTCTGATATGTGTGTGGTGAATGGGGAATGTTAACATTCAGTGGCTGGTGTGTTGATATGTTTGAATTTGGTGTGATGTATTGATTTGTTGGTTGACTATGGGCTGATCCTGATGCTTGACCATGTTGTTATGCATGATAGTGCATATGTTGAGGCAAATTAGAACCTTGATGAGACCTTACAAAATTCCATGATTGATTACCTTGTTGGGCACGTGATCCAGGTTGCTCAATTACTTGAGTGCCATAGGTAACCGGTTCACTAGCAACATGTTGAGCAACAAAAGTGTTGTGTGGTACATATTGTTGATGTTGGGATTGGTTTAACCTCATAACGACGGCCGTACGACTTAAAGCGGCGGCAAAACAGGGTACTTATTCTGTTCCGCCGCTTTAAAGCGGCGGCCCGAAAAAACCCTGTAGCGCCCCCCAGCGACCGAAAATCTCGGGGGTTTCAGCTACCGGGGGTAGCTGAGACCCCCCAGATTATGAATCGGGGTGTTTTTTTTGGACCCCGATCATGTGATCGGCGGTATACACCGTATACCGACGAACACATGAAAAAAAAAGAAATGGCCGGTAAAACTGATTTCTTTTTCATCTGACATGATCAAACATGTCAGATGAGAAAGAAATCTAACCCCCTAGTGCCCCCAAAGCCCCCGGTACCGGAGAGTCCCCCCACCCCCACCCCTACCCCCACCGGACATCCAAAATGTCGCCGAAGCGCACAGAAAACTGCCGCCGGCGCCGGCTCTGCAGTCATTTCCCTCCGATCTGAAATGATCAAACATTTCAGATCGGAGGGAAATGTCCTCCCCCTGACCCCTCCTCCGGTCCACCGGAGCCCTCTGGTCACCGGAGCCCCCTCCGGTTCTCCAGAGCCACCACCCCCCTCCCCCCTCCGGAGCGTGGAAGATGGCGGCGCACAGCGCGCGGCCGCCTTCATTCTGCTCTTTCTGCCGCATGTGACACGTCACATGCGGCAGAAAGGTGTCCCCAGGTCCCACTAGGTCACCCCCCGTCACCCCCCCCCCCCCAAGCCCCCGGTTATACGTTACCTGTCTGCCGCTCCGGGCCCGCGATCGCCGCCTCCTTCTTCAATGCTGGCGGCGCATGCGCAGACAGCGGCTGTCAGCTGGATCCCTGCAAGCAGGGATCCTGCTGACGTCGCTGATGCACAGGCTCCACTGTGGACCGGGGGAGGGTGAGTGCAGTGATCTGCAGCCACACTCCTCACATGGAGAGGCTGCTGTTCCAGAAAATGGGGGGTACGTTCTGTGAGCGTGCCCCTCATATTCTGGAATGAGGTTACTGCAGGTCACTCTGCCCTAGGTTGGACCGGGGCAGTGTGAGTGCAGTATTCTCAGATTACTGCACCCACACTGCTCATGGAGAGCTTGCTCTTCCAGAAAATGGGGGATACGTTCCCTGAACGTGCCCCCCATATTCTAGAAGATCCAGAGTCGGCGCGGGACCTCCAAAATGGATTACAGCGACCGGAATTTCTTTATTTTCAATAAATTGGTAAAAGAGGAATGTTTCGGGGAGTGTTTTTTCAAATAAATTTTTTTTTTGTCTTTTTTTTTCTATTACTGACTGGGTTAGTGATGTCGGGTATCTGTTCAGATGCCGTGACATCACTAACCCCAGGGCTTGATGCCAGGTGACATTACAGCTGGTATCAACCCCATATATTACCCCGTCTGCCACCGCACCAGGGCGCGGGATGAGCTGGGGCGAAGCGCCAGGATTGGCGCATCTAATGGATGCGCCACTTCTGGGGCGGCTGCGGCCTGCTATTTTTAGGCTGGGAAGAGTCCAATAACCATGGCTCTTCCCACCCTGAGAATACCAGACCCCAGCTGTCCGCTTCACCTTGGCTGGTGATCTAATTTGGGGGGGACCCCACGTTTTTTTTTTTTTTTAAAAACGCCTGGGGAGCCCTCCAAATTGATCACCAGCCAAGGTGAAGCTGTCAGCTGTGGTTTGCAGGCTACAGCTGTCTGCTTTACCCTAGCTGGCTATCAAAAATAGGGGGGACCCCACGTCGTTTATTTTAATTATTAATTTTTTGGGGGGCTAAATACAAGGCTAGGCACCCTTTAGTGCCACATGAAAGGCACTAAAGGGCGCCAGCTTAGAATATGCAGGGGAATGGGACGTTATATTTGTTTGACATCTATCCATTCATCCATTGTAGCATTTTACGCTGTGTGCCCACAATCAGGGTTTGCAGCGTTTTGGGCGCAGAGTGTTTTCCCTGTGTCCATAATGCTGCGTTGTGCAGTAGAAGCACAGTGGAAGGATTTTTAGAAATCCCATGCCCAATGTGCTTCTTTTCTCCGCAGCATAAACCGACCTGTGGCGCAGCTTCCCGAGCCTCAGCATGTCAATTTATGCTGCGGAGATGAGTGTTCTCTGCAGGTAGCATAGAGCTCCACAGCGGCCTGAACCCAAATCGTGGGCTTGGGCAGCTGCGTTTTCCCGTGGACAACACTCACATCTCTGCAGGAGGCTGACACTGTGTACTAGATGCCGTGTCGCTGGATCATGGCCACAGAGCCTAACAGTGAGACATTTGTTGCTACAGCAACATTTTTGTGAAGTACCTGTGGATTCAAAATGCTTACTATACTCCTGAATAAAATCCAGTTTCCAAAATGGGGTCACTTGTGGGGGTTTTCTGATGTATAGGTACCCAAGGGGCCCTGCTAATGTGACATGGTGCGCGCAATTTATTTCAACTTTTCCAGAATTCAAATGGTGCTCCCTCCATTCCAAGCCCTCCCATTTATCCAAACAGAGGTTTTTGGCCACATGTGGGGTATCCCTGTGCTCATAAGACATTGGATAACAACCTGTGGGGTCCACGGTTTGTTGTTGTCTCTTGAAAAAGTGAGAAATTTGATGCTAAAGCAACAGTTTTGTGACAAAAATGAAAATTTTCAATATGGCAACCTAAGCTTATCAAATTCTGTGAAGTACTCGTGGATTCAAACTGCTCACTATACACCTTGATAAAAGCTTTGAGGTGTCTTGTTTCCAGAATGAAGTCACTTGTGGGGGACCACCACTGTTTAGGCACCTCAGGGGCTCTCCAAATGCAACCTGGCGTCCGCTATTGATTCCAGCCAATTTTGCAGTCAAATGGCACTCCTTCCCTTCCGAGCCCTGCCATGCGCCCAAACAGTTGATTTCCACCACATATAAGGTATCGCCAAACTCAGGAGAAATTGCACAATAAATGTTATGCTGAATTTTTTCCTTTTACTCTTGTAAAAAAAAAAGCTACCTGGTTGAAATAACAATTTTGTGGTAAAATTTTTTTTTTTTTTTTCATGGCTCAACGTTATAAAATTCTGTGAAGCACCTGAGGGTTCAGGGTACTCACCAAACATCTAGATAAATTCCTTGAGGGGCCTAGTTTCCAAAATGGGGCCACTTGTGCGGGGTTTCTGCTGTTTAGGTACCTTAGGGGACCTCCAAATGCGACATGGTGCCCGCAATCTTTTTCAGCCAAATTTCCTTTCTAAAATTCAAATATTGCTCCTTTCGTTCCAAGCCCTCCCATTTGTCCAAACAAAGGTTTCAGACCACATGTGAGGTATCACCGCGCTCATAAAAAAGTGGTTAACAAACCTTGAGGTCAAATTTTTGGAATTACCTCTTGAAAAAGTGAGAAAATTGATGCTAAAGCAACATTTTTGAGAAAATTATTAAAATTTTCAATATGACAACGTAACGTTAACAAAATCTGTGAAGTACCTGTGGATCTAAAATGCTCACTATACCCCTAGATAGAAGCCTTGAGGGGTCTAGTTTCCAAAATGGTGTCACTTGTGAGGGATTTCTTCTGTTTAGGTACCTTAGCGGACCTGTAAATGCAACATGGTGCCCGCAATCTATTTCAGCCAAATTTGCTTTCCAAAATTCAAATATTGCTCCTTCTGTTCCGAGCCCTCCCATTTGTCCAAACAGAGGTTTCTGACCACATGTGGGGTATCGGCGCGCTCATAAGAAAGTGGGGAACAAGTTTTGAGGTCCATTTTGTTGTGTTATTTCTTCTAAAAGTGAATAAATTTGGGTTAGAGCAACATTTTTAGGTAAAATTTAATTTTTGCTTTTTTTCATTCCACATTGCTTTTGTTCATGTGAAGCACCTGAAGGGTTAATAAACTTCTTGAATGTGGTTTTGAGTACTTTGGGGGGTGCAGTTTTTAGAATGGTGTCACTTTTGGGTATTTTCTGTCATCTAGGCCTATTGAAGTCACTTCAAATGTGATGTGGTCCCTAAAAAACTGGTTTTGTAAATTTTGATGTAAAAATGAGAAATTGCTGATAAACTTTGAACCCCTCTAACTTCCTAACAAAAAAAAATGTTGTTTCCAAAATTGTGCTGATGTAAAGTAGACATGTGGGAAATGTTATTTATTAACTATTTTGTGTCACAGAAATCTCTGGTTTAACGGTATAAAAATTCAAAAGTTGAAAATTGCTAAATTTTCAAAATTTTTGCCAATATTCAATTTTTTTCATAAATAAACACAAAAAATATTGTCCTAAATTTGGTACTAACATGAAGTCCAATATGTGACGAAAAAACAATCTCAGAATCACCGGGATCCGTTGAAGCGTTCCAGAGTTATAACCTCATGAAGTGACACTGGTCAGAATTGCAAAATTTGGTCTGGTCATTAAGGTGAAAATTAGCTCCGTCACTAAAGGGTTAATGTTGGTTGTTGCTGTGTTGATTGTAATGTTTGTGTTTGAAATTGTGGTGGATGCATGACTGTTTGTGGAATGGTTTGATTTTCATGATGTGCTTTGCTGCCTACCAGCATTATCAGGTTATGGCATTCTCAGCTGATTATTATTTGACTGTTGCCATTGTTCTAGTGAATTAACCCCTTAGTGACGGAGCTAATTTTCACCTTAATGACCAGACCAAATTTTGCAATTGTGACCAGTGTCACTTCATGAGGTTATAACTCTGGAACGCTTCAACGGATCCTGCTGATTTTGAGATTGTTTTTTCATCACATATTGGACTTCATGTTAGTACCAAATTTAGGACAATATTTTTTGCGTTTATTTATGAAAAAAATTGAATTTTGGCAAAAATTTTGAAAATGTAGCAATTTTCAACATTTGAATTTTTATACCGTTAAACCAGAGATTTCTGTGACACAAAATAGTTAATAAATAACATTTTCCACATGTCTACTTTACATCAGCACAATTTTGGAAACAACATTTTTTTTTGTTAGGAAGTTAGAGGGGTTCAAAGTTTATCAGCGATTTCTCATTTTACATCAAAATTTACAAAACCATTTTTTTAGGGACCACATCACATTTGAAGTGACTTCAATAGGCCTAGATGACAGAAAATACCCAAAAGTGACACCATTCTAAAAACTGCACCCCCCAAAGTACTCAAAACCACATTCAAGAAGTTTATTAACCCTTCAGGTGCTTCACATGAACAAAAGCAATGTGGAATGAAAAAAAGCAAAAATTAAATTTTACCTAAAAATGTTGCTAAAACCCAAATTTATTCACTTTTAGAAGAAATAACACAACAAAATGGACACCAAAACTTATTCCCCACTTTCTTATGAGCGCGCCGATACCCCACATGTGGTCAGAAACCTCTGTTTGGACAAATGGGAGGGCTCGGAACAGAAGGAGCAATATTTGAATTTTGGAAAGCAAATTTGGCTGAAATAGATTGCGGGCACCATGTTGCATAGGTACCTAAACAGAAGAAACCCCTCAAAAGTGACGCCATTTTGGAAACTAGACCCCTCAAGGCTTCTATCTAGGGTTATAGTGAGCATTTTAGATCCACAGGTACTTCACAGATTTTGTTAACGTTACATTGTCATATTGAAAATTTTAATAATTTTCTCAAAAATGTTGCTTTAGCATCAATTTTCTCACTTTTTCAAGAGGTAATTCCAAAAATTTGACCTCAAGGTTTGTTAACCAATTTTTGTATGAACGCGGTGATACCTCACATGTGGTCTGAAACCTTTGTTTGGACAAATGGGAGGGCTTGGAACGAAAGGAACAATATTTGAATTTTGGAAAGTAAATTTGGCTGAAAAAGATTGCGGGCACCATGTCGCATTTGGAGGTCCCTTAAGGAACCTAAACAGCAGAAACCCCGCACAAGTGACCCCATTTTGGAAACTATGCCCCTCAAGGAATTTATCTAGATGTTTGGTGAGTACCCTGAACCCCCAGGTGCTTCACAGAATTTTATAACGTTGAGCCATGAAAATAAAAAAATAAAATTTTACTACAAAATTGTTATTTCAACCAGGTAGCTTTTTTTTTACAAGGGTAACAGGAAAAAAATCACCATGAAATTTATTGTGCAATTTCTCCTGAGTTTGGCGATACCTTATATGTGGTGGAAATCAACTGTTTGGGCGCATGACAGAGCTCGGAAGGGAAGGAGCACCATTTGACTGCAAAATTGTCTGTAATCAATAGCGGACGCTAAGTTGCATTAGGAGAGCCCCTGAGGTGTCTATACAGTGAAGCTCCCCAACATGTGGCCCCATTTTGGAAAATAGACCCCTGAAGGAATTTATCTAGATGTTTGGTGAGTACCCTGAACCCTAGGTGCTTCACAGAAGTTTATAATGTTGAGCTGTGAAAATAAAAAAATACATTTTTACCACAAAATTGTTACTTCAACCAGGTAGCTTTTTTTTTACAAGTGTAAAAGGAAAAAATTCAGCATAAAATTTATTGTGCAATTTCTCCTGAGTATGCTGATACCTTATGTGTGATGAAAATCAACTGTTTGGGTGCACAGCAGGGCTCGGAAGGGAAGGAGCGCCATTTGACTGCACAATTGGCTGGAATCATTAGCGGACGCTATGTTGCATTTGGAAAGCCCCTAAGGTGCCTAAACAGTGGAGGTCCCCAACAAGTGACCCCATTCTGGAAACAAGACACCTCAAGGCTTTTATCTAGGTGTATATTGAGCAGTTTGAATCCAAGAGTACTTCACAGAATTTGATAAGCTTAGGTTGTCATATTGAAAATTTTCATTTTTTTCACAAAAATGTTGCTTTAGCATCATATTTCTTACTTTTTCAAGAGGCAACAACAAACCGTGGACCCCACAGGTTGTTATCCAATGTCTTATGAGCACAGGGATACCCCACATGTGGCCAAAAACCTTTGTTTGGATAAATGGGAGGGCTTGGAATGGAAGGAGCACCATTTGAATTCTGGAAAAGTTGAAATAAATTGCGGGCACCATGTCACATTAGCAGGGCCCCTTGGGTACCTATATAGCAGAAACCCCCCAGAAGTGACCCCATTTTGGAAACTGGATTTTATTCAGGAGTATAGTAAGCATTTTGAATCCACATGTACTTCACAAAAATGTTGCTGTAGCAACAAATTTCTCACTTTTAGGCTATGTGGCCATGATCCAGCGACACGGCGTCTAGTACACAGTGTCAGCCTCCTGCACAGATGTGAATGTTGTCCACGGGAGAACGCAGCTGCCCATGCCCACGATTTGGGTTCAGGCTGCTTTTTTTTTCCGCTGAGCCTCAGATCAACTACGACATTGCTGTTGCCTTTCCCGTCGGTATTGATCACGGCAACTACGCCAGTGACGAGTTACATCACACACTATATTATGGAGAAACCACAGACATTACAAATTTTCCTAACGTACATTTTTGCCATGTGTGATATAAAACATCTCCAAATAGAATTTTACATTTGCACTTATTTATCTCTTGACGAACTTCAGAAGATAACTCATTATAAATGGGAAATAATTGCTGACATATGTTTAGCCAGCTGGCATCACGTCTATCATGGTCACAGTAGCCTGGGTGTCTTGTATCCCAAATTTCAGGCCTTTCCTGCACCATCACCAGCAGCAGCTCTACATTGATGTGCCTGGACATGTTGTCTTGAAGTTGTCCGTGGAGGCTGAACTTCCTGTTTTGTTTTTTTTTCAACACATGCAGAGTGAATTTATATGATGTAATTTCCTTTTTTTTTTTTATTCCTCAAATAAAAATTGCACAGCATACGTGAAACACACGGACGGTCCGTGTGTGTTACGTTTTTTAATCGCACCCATTGGCTTTCATTGGCGATTCTCGGCCGTTTCACGCATGAATACGCAGCATGCTGCCGCTTTTCTCGCATCCAGATTCTGGATGCGAGAGAAGCTGACCAAAAGCTCGCACTCATAGAATAACATTGGTCCGAGTGTAATGCGAGAATTTCTCGCATTGCTCTCGTCCGTATTTGTCGCTCGTGTGAGCGTACCCTTATGAGCAGACTAAATTTTGCAATTCTAACCAGTGTCACTTTATGAGGTTTAACTCTAGAACACTTCAATGGATCCTGGTGATTCTGAGAATGTTTTTTTCATTACATATTGGACTTCATGTTAGTACTAAATTTTGTACAATATTTTTTGTGTTTATTTATAAAAAAAAAAATTTGGGAGGAAAAATTTGAAAATGTAGCAATTTTCAACTTTTGAATTTTTATACCGTTAAACCAGAGAGTTCTGTGACACAAAATAGACAATAAATTACATTTGCCACATGTCTACTTTACATCAGCGCAATTTTTGAAACAACATTTTTTGGGGTTAGACAGTTATAAGGGTTCAAAGTTTATCAGCAATTTCCCATTTTTGCAACAAAATGTACAAAATCTTTTTTTAGGGACCACATCATATTTGAAGTGACTGTGAGAGGCCGAGTTGACAGAAAATACCCTAAAGTGACACCATTCTAAAAACTGCACCCCTCAAGGTACGAATAATCACACCCAAGAAGTTTATTAACCCTTCAGTTGCTTAAAAGGAACTAAAGCAATGTGGAATGAAAAAAAAAATATATATATATATATATATATATATATATATATGTATATGTATATATACAGTATATGTGTATATACAGTCAGAGCCAGAAATATTTGGACAGTGACACAAGTTTTGTTATTTTAGCTGTTTACAAAAACATGTTCATAAATACAATTATATATATAATATGGGCTGAAAGTGCACACTCCCAGCTGCAATATGAGAGTTTTCACATCCAAATCAGAGAAAGGGTTTAGGAATCATAGCTCTGTAATGCATAGCCTCCTCTTTTTCAAGGGACCAAAAGTAATTGGACAAGGGACTCTAAGGGATGCAATTAACTATGAAGGCGTCTCCCTCGTTAACCTGTAATCAATGAAGTAGTTAAAAGGTCTGGGGTTGATTACAGGTGTATGGTTTTGCATTTGGAAGCTGTTGCTGTGACCAGACAACATGCGGTCTAAGGAACTCTCAATTGAGGTGAAGCAGAACATCCTGAGGCTGAAAAAAAAGAAAAAATCCATCAGAGAGATAGCAGACATGCTTGGAGTAGCAAAATCAATAGTCGGGTACATTCTGAGAAAAAAGGAATTGATTGGTGACCTTGGGAACTCAAAAAGGCCTGGGCGTCCACGGATGACAACAGTGGTGGATGATCGCCGCATACTTTCTTTGGTGAAGAAGAACCCGTTCACAACATCAACTGAAGTCCAGAACACTCTCAGTGAAGTAGGTGTATCTGTCTCTAAGTCAACAGTAAAGAGAAGACTCCATGAAAGTAAATACAAAGGGTTCACATCTAGATGCAAACCATTCATCAATTCCAAAAATAGACAGGCCAGAGTTAAATTTGCTGAAAAACACCTCATGAAGCCAGCTCAGTTCTGGAAAAGTATTCTATGGACAGATGAGACAAAGATCAACCTGTACCAGAATGATGGGAAGAAAAAAAATTGGAGAAGAAAGGGAACAGCACATGATCCAAGGCACACCACATCCTCTGTAAAACATGGTGGAGGCAACGTGATGGCATGGGCATGCATGGCTTTCAATGGCACTGGGTCACTTGTGTTTATTGATGACATAACAGCAGACAAGAGTAGCCGGATGAATTCTGAAGTGTACAGGGATATACTTTCAGCCCAGATTCAGCCAAATGCCGCAAAGTTGATCGGACGGCGCTTCATAGTACAGATGGACAATGACCCCAAGCATACAGCCAAAGCTACCCAGGGGTTCATGAGTGCAAAAAAGTGGAACATTCTGCAATGGCCAAGTCAATCACCAGATCTTAACCCAATTGAGCATGCATTTCACTTGCTCAAATCCAGACTTAAGACGGAAAGACCCACAAACAAGCAAGACCTGAAGGCTGCGGCTGTAAAGGCCTGGCAAAGCATTAAGAAGGAGGAAACCCAGCGTTTGGTGATGTCCATGGGTTCCAGACTTAAGGCAGTGATTGCCTCCAAAGGATTCGCAACAAAATATTGAGAATAAAAATATTTTGTTTGGGTTTGGTTTATTTGTCCAATTACTTTTGACCTCCTAAAATGTGGAGTGTTTGTAAAGAAATGTGTACAATTCCTACAATTTCTATCAGATATTTTTGTTCAAACCTTCAAATTAAACGTTACAATCTGCACTTGAATTCTGTTGTAGAGGTTTCATTTCAAATCCAATGTGGTGGCATGCAGAGCCCTACTCGCGAAAATTGTGTCACTGTCCAAATATTTCTGGACCTAACTGTATATCTACAGTGCCTACAAGTAGTATTCAACCCCCTGCAGATTTAGCAGGTTTGATAAGATGCAAATAAGTTAGAGCCTGCAAACTTCAAACAAGAGCAGGATTTATTAACAGATGCATAAATCTTACAAACCAACAAGTTATGTTGCTCAGTTAAATTTTAATAAATTTTCAACATAAAAGTATGGGTCAATTATTATTCAACCCCTAGGTTTAATATTTTGTGGAATAACCCTTGTTTGCAATAACAGCTAATAATCGTCTTTTATAGGACCTGATCAGACCGGCACAGGTCTCTGGAGTTATCTTGGCCCACTCCTCCATGCAGATCTTCTCCAAGTTATCTAGGTTCTTTGGGTGTCTCATGTGGACTTTAATCTTGAGCTCCTTCCACAAGTTTTCAATTGGGTTAAGGTCAGGAGACTGACTAGGCCACTGCAACACCTTGATTTTTTCCCTCTTGAACCAGGCCTTGGTTTTCTTGGCTGTGTGCTTTGGGTCGTTGTCTTGTTGGAAGATGAAATGACGACCCATCTTAAGATCCTTGATGGAGGAGCGGAGGTTCTTGGCCAAAATCTCCAGGTAGGCCGTGCTATCCATCTTCCCATGGATGCGGACCAGATGGCCAGGCCCCTTGGCTGAGAAACAGCCCCACAGCATGATGCTGCCACCACCATGCTTGACTGTAGGGATGGTATTCTTGGGGTCGTATGCAGTGCCATCCAGTCTCCAAACGTCACGTGTGTGGTTGGCACCAAAGATCTCGATCTTGGTCTCATCAGACCAGAGAACCTTGAACTAGTCTGTCTCAGAGTCCTCCAATCATGAGCAAACTGTAGACGAGCCTTGACATGACGCTTTGAAAGTAAAGGTACCTTACGGGCTCGTCTGGAACGGAGATCATTGCGGTGGAGTACGTTACTTATGGTATTGACTGAAACCAATGTCCCCACTGCCATGAGATCTTCCCGGAGCTCCTTCCTTGTTGTCCTTGGGTTAGCCTTGACTCTTCAGACAAGCCTGGCCTCGGCACGGGAGGAAACTTTCAAAGGCTGTCCAGGCCGTGGAAGGCTAACAGTAGTTCCATAAGCCTTCCACTTCCGGGTGATGCTCCCAACAGTGGAGAAAGGTAGGCCCAACTCCTTGGAAAGGGTTTTGTACCCCTTGCCAGCCTTATGACCCTCCACGATCTTGTCTCTGATGGCCTTGGAATGCTCCTTTGTTTTTCCCATGTTGACCATGTATGAGTGCTGTTCACAAGTTTGGGGAGGGTCTTAATTAGTCAGAAAAGGCTGGAAAAAGAGATAATTAATCCAAGCATGTGAAGCTCATTGTTCTTTGTGCCTGAAATACTTCTTAATACTTTAGGGGAACCAAACAGAATTCTGGTGGTTTGAGGGGTTGAATAATAAATGACCCTCTGAATAAACTTTTCTCAATTTAAAAAAAAAAAAAAAAAAAAAAAGAAATAACATTCTTTTTTGCTGCAGTGCATTTCACACTTCCAGGCTGATCTACAGTCCAATTGTCACAATGCCAAGTTAATTCCGAATGTGTAAACCTGCTAAATCTGCAGGGGGTTGAATACTACTTGTAGGCACTGTATATATATAATTGCCTTATTCTGTCTGTCTGTCTGTCTGTCTTGCTCCAAAATTGTGTCCTTACGGTGACACAAAGCTGATTGGCCGCTGGGCTCGCCATGGCCCCGCCCCCCCGCACGGATTGGCCGCTCGCCCAGGCTCCGCCCGCACACGGATTGGCCGGCCGCTCGCCCAGGCTCCGCCCCCCCCACGGATTGGCCTCTCTCCCCGGCTCCCTGCACGCATTGGCAACTCGGCCACGCCCCGCCCCCCTCACGCAATGCACGCTCGCTCTGGCCCCGCCTCCCGCACGCATTCCACGAACCGACACGGAGCCACAACTCCCAGGTGAGTACTGTACCCCCGGGAGCCCACATCAGCGTACGCTGCCAACCCAGCCGACACATACCCTCGCATTGCTGGGGTTGCCGCCGTATGCTGGTGTGGGCTCCCGTGCGAGCGGGGGACGGGATACGCTGGTAACCATGGTAGCATAGTTACCAGCGCATCAAGGTCCTGCAGCGGCGGAACATACACACGCACACACATAACAACACACACACACACATCAGATCAAACTCATTCTCACACACACATCGCATCCACACACTCACAACATCCTGGGATATCGCTTGCTTCTCGGCGGCGATACTGTGGATTGACCTTCCAGGACCTGCCGGAGGATCACATGGCCAGAAGCATGTGGTATCTCCGGATGTTGTGAGTGTGAGCGCGCATGTGCGATATCTTCAGTGTGTGTGTGAGTGTATGCGATCGGATGTGTGTGAGTGTGTTCTGATGTGTGAGTGTGTGTGTGTGTGTATGCGATCGGATCTGTGAGTGTCGGCAGAGGAGCACGGCGTGCTGGGGGAGGCTGGGAGGAGAGAGGCTGATCCTGGGGAAGGCTGGGAGGGGGAGGCTGATGCTGGGGGAGACTGGGAGGAGAGAGGCTGATGCTGGGGTAGGCTGATGCTGGGGGAGGCTGGGAGTGTGTAGGCTGATGCTGGGGTAGGCTGATGCTGGGGGAGGCTGGGAGGGTGTAGGCTGATGCTGGGGGAGGCTGAGAGGAGAGAGGCTGATGCTGGGGGAGGCTGGGAGGAGAGAGGCTGATGCTGGGGGAGGCTGGCAGGGGGAGGCTGATGCTGGGGGAGGCTGGGAGTATGGAGGCTGGGAGTAGAGAGGCTGATCCTGGGGAAGGCTGGGAGGGGGAGGCTGATGCTGGGGGAGGCTGGGAGGAGAGAGGCTGATGCTGGAGGAGGCTGGGAGGAGAGAGGCTGATGCTGGGGGAGGCTGGGAGGAGAGAGGCTGATGCTGTGGGAGGCTGAGAGGCGAGAGGCTGATGCTGGGGGAGGCTGGGAGGGGGGAGGCTGATGCTGGGGGAGGCTGGGAGGGGGAGGCTGATGCTGGGGGAGGCTGGGAGGGGGGAGGCTGAGAGAAGAGAGGCTGATGCTGGGGGAGGCTGAGGCTGGGAGGAGAGAGGCTGATGCTGGGGACAGAGAGGCTGATGCTGGGGACAGAGAGGCTGATGCTGGGAGGAGAGAGGCTGATGCTGGGAGGAGAGAGGCTGATGCTGGGGGCAGACAAGCTGATGCTGGTGCAGCATGGGGGATGGAGCACGATGGGGGGTGCGCAGCATGGGGGATGGAGCACGATGGGGAGTGCGCAGCATGGGGGATGGAGCACGTTTGGGAGTGCGCAGCATGGCAGATGGAGCACGATGAGGGGTGCACAGCATGGCGGATGGACCACGTTTGGGAGTGCGCAGCATGGCAGATGGAGCACGTTTGGGAGTGCGCAGCATGGCGGATGGAGCACGTTTGGGAGTGCGCAGCATGGCGGATGGAGCACATTTGGGAGTGCGCAGCATGGCGGATGGAGCACGTTTGGGAGTGCGCAGCATGGCGGATGGAGTACGATGGGGGGTGCGCAGCATGGCGGATGGAGCACGTTTGGGAGTGCGCAGCATAGGGGATGGAGCACGATGGGGGGTGCGCAGCATGGCGGATGGAGCACGTTTGGGAGTGCGCAGCATGGGGGATGGAGCACGATGAGAGGTGCACACCTCCCCCCAACACACACACACACACACAACACACCACACACACACTGGGAACCACAAACACCGCCCTACACAGACACCCACACACACAGACAACGCTGCACACACACAACACCCAACACACAAACACTGCGGCATACATAAATATACGCACATACCAAGCAACACACACACATTGCACAAAACATACCTCCCCCCAAAACACACCACACCCACACAAACCGCGCAACATACAAACACACAACACTACAGACACACAGCGCTCCACAAACAACGCAACACACGCAACACACATACAACACCGCTCTCACCCCCCGCCACACCCAGACAACACCCAGAACATGTACAGCGCTTTACACAAACACTTGGTAACTACAGACAACAACATCTATATATATATATAACAAAAATCATACATTAACTACACAATACGTAAATTCTAGAATACCCGATGCGTAGAATCGGGCCACCTTCTAGTCTATATATATAATTGCCTTATTCTGTTTGTCTGTCTGTCTTGCTCCAAAATGACGTCATTACAGTGACAACCGTCGCATTGGCCGCTCGGCTCGGCTCGGCCCGGCCCCGCTCCCCGCACGCATTGGCCGCTAGGCCCCGCCTCCCGCAAGCATTGGCCGCTTGGCTCGGCCTGGCCCCGCCCCCGGCACACGTTTTCCGCTCGGCCCCGCCCCTCGCACACGTTGGCCGCTCGGCTCCGCCCCCAGCACACGTTGGCCGCTTGTCCCCGCCCCAGCACACGTTGGCTGCTCGGCCCCGCCCCGACACACGTTGACCACTCGGCCCCGCCCAGCACACGTTGGCCACTCGGCCCTGCCCCGGCACACGTTGCCCGCTCGGCTCTGCCCAACAAGACACGTTGGCCACTTGGCTCCGCCCCGGCACACGTTGGCCGCTCGGTCTCGCCCCCACACACATTGGGCACCTATACACCTCTCCCCAGGACTACTCCACCTATTAGACACTTCCCCCCAAGGACTACTCCACCTATTAGACACCTCCCCTTAGGACTACTCCACCTATTAGACACCTCCCCCCAGGACTACTCCTCCTATTAGACTCCTCTCCCCCCAGGACTACTCTTCCTATTATCCTCCTCTCCCCCCAGGACTACACCTCCTATTAGACTCCTTTCCCCCCAGGACTACTCCTACTATTATCTTCCTCACCCCCCAGGACTAGTCCTCCTATTAGACTCCTCTCTTCCCAGGACTACTCCTCCTATTATCCTCCTCTCCCCCCAGGACTACTCCTCCTATTATCCTCCTCTCCCCCCAGGACTTCTCCCCCTATTATCCTCCTCTCCCCCCAGGACTACTCCACCTATTAGACTCCTCTCCCCCCAGGACTACTCCTCCTATTAAACTCCTCTCCCCTCAGGACTACTCCTCCTATTAGACTCCTCTCCCCCCAGGACTACTACTTCTATTATACTCCTCTCCCCCCAGGGCTACTCCTCCTATTAGACTCCTCTCCCCCCAGGACTACTACTACTTCTATTATACTCCTCTCCCCCCAGGATTACTCCTCCTATTATCCTCCTCTCCCCCCAGGACTTCTCCCCCTATTATCCTCCTCTCCCCCCAGGACTACTCCACCTATTAGACTCCTCTCCCCCCAGGACTACTCCTCCTATTAAACTCCTCTCCCCTCAGGACTACTCCTCCTATTAGACTCCTCTCCCCCCAGGACTACTACTTCTATTATACTCCTCTCCCCCGAGGGCTACTCCTCCTATTAGACTCCTCTCCCCCCAGGACTACTACTACTTCTATTATACTCCTCTCCCCCCAGGATTACTCCTCCTATTAGACTCCTCTCCCCCCAGGACTACTCCTCCTATTAGACTCCTCTCCCCCCAGGACTACTCCTCCTATTATACTCCTCCTGGAGCACGATGGGGGTGTGCAGCATGGGGGATGGAGCACGATGGGGGGTGTGCAGCATGGGGGATGGAGCACGATGGGGAGTGCGCAGCATGGGGGATGGAGCACGATGGGGGTGCAAACCCACCTCAAAAACACACACACACACCGCCACACACGCACCGCACAACACACCACACACACACTGGGAACCACAAACACCGCACTGCACACACACCCACACACACAGACAATGCCGCACACACACAAAACCCAACACACAAACACTGCGGCACACACAAGTATACGCACACCGCGCAACACACACACTGCACAAAACATACCTCCCCCAAAACACACACCCACACAAACCATGCAACACACACAGCACCACACACACACAACGCTGCAGACACACAGCGCTCCACAAACAACACAACACACAAACAACACCGCTCTCACACACCCCCACAACCAGACAACACCCAGAACATTTACAGCGCCCTACACAAACACTTGCCAACTACACACAACAACATCTATATATATATAACAAAATACATACATTAACTACAGAATAAATTCTAGAATACCCGATGCGTTAGAATCGGGCCACCTTCTAGTATATATATATATATATCTTACATAAAAATGTTGCTCTATCGCCAATTTATTCACTTTTAGAAGAAGTAACACAACAAAATGGAACCCAAAATTTGTTCCCCAGTTTCTCTTGAGTGCGCTGATACCCCACATGTGGTCAGAAACCTCTGTTTGGACAAATGGGAGGGCTCAGAACAGAAGGAACAATATTTGAATTTTGGAAAGCAAATTTGGCTGAAATAGATTTTGGGTACCATGTTCCATTTGCAGGGCCCCTAAGGTACCTAAACAGCAGAGTCCCTCACAAGTTACTGCATTTTGGAAACTAGACCGCTCAAGGATTTCCTCTAGGGCTATAGTGAGCATTTTGAACCCACTGATACCTCACAGAATTTGATAACATTATGCTGTCGTATTGAAAATTTTAAAAACAATTTTGTCACAAAAATGTTGCTTTAGCACCATATTTCTTACTTTTTCAACAGATAACGCCAAAAAGTGGACCCCACAATTTGTTACCCACTTTCTTATGAGAACGGTCATACCCCACATGTAGTCAGAAACTTCTTTTTGGACAAATGGAAGGGCTTGGAAAGAAAGGAGCAATATTTGAATTTTGGAAACCAAATTTGGCTAAAAACGATTGTGGGCACCATGCTGAATTTTTAGGGCCCCTAAGTTACCTAGACAGCCGAAACCGCCCACAACTGACCCCATCTTGGAAACTAGACCCCTCAAGGAATTTATCTAGATGTTTGGTAAGAATGTTGAGCCCCCGCGGGCTTTACAGAATTTTATAATGTTGAGCCGTGAAAATAATAAAAAACAAATTTTACCACAAAATTGTTACTTGAGCTCCGGTCACCTCCATGCAGCAGCGCTGGAAGCGACGCTGGACCATCCTGGATTACGCCGGACATGGAGGGCTTTTTTGGGCTGATTAAAGTGGTTAACCAGGGTATATGTTTGTGTTTTTTATTTCTAATAAAGGATTTTTCAGTTGTGTGTGTTTATTTACTGTAATTTACAGATTAATCATGGAAGGTATCTCATAGACGCCTGACATGATTAATCTAGGAGTTATTGGCAGCTATGGGCTGCCAATAACTCCTTATTACCCTGATTTGCCAACGCACCAGGGCAAATCGGGAAGAGCCGGGTACAGTCCCAGAACTGTCACATATAATGTATGTGGCAATTCTGGGCGGCTGTTGGCTGATATTGTTAGGCTGGGGGGCTCCCCATAACGTGGATCTCCCCATCCTGAGAATACCAGCCTACAGCCGTATGGCTTTATCTGGCTGGTTTTAAAATTGGGGGGGACCGCACGCCGTTTTTTTTAATTATTTAATTATTTATTTCACTGCACAGTATAGACACGCCCACCGGCTTCTGTGATTGGGTGCAGTGTGACACCTGTCACTCAGCGTGGGGGCGTGTCTCTCTGCAACCAATCATAGGCGCCGGTGGGCGGGGTAAGCAGGGAATACGAGATTGTTTAATGAGCGGCCGGCTTTTTCAAAATAGTAAAAGCCGCCGGAGTAGTGTGAACGCCGTGCAGTGCCGCGCCGGGGATCGGGGATCGGTGAGTATATGAGAGAGGGCTGCTCAATTCAGTTACTCAGGAGCTTAGCGGTCACCGGTGAGGCCGCTAATCAGGACGCGACACAGACAGAGCCGCAGCATCAAAATGAAGTCGGGTGAAGTTCACCTGAGTTCATTCTGACAGTGCGGCTCTGTCTGCTGTCATCTGCCATTCAGCTCTGCTACATGGCTGTCGGTGTCTGCTGTCAGCGGCCATGTAGCAGAGCTGAATGGCAGATGACATAGTAAAAACGCATCCCTACACATTACACACGCTTGGCAAGTCAATAAGTAAAAAAAAAAAAGGGTGCCCAATGCATACGTCACAGAACACATGATCTAAAGGATCGCACACAAAATTGATCAATTTAACATAGACTACTAACGCTCATGTGACAGCAAATGAACGACCTACGTGCAATCTCATAAGATCCCGTATGCAACCTGGGCGTGTCACATCGCAAATGCGATTGTACAACTAATTGCAACGTGTAAAGCAGGCTTTAGATCCTCATATTGCACATTTTTATTTTTTTCACAAAAATGTTGCTTTAGCACCAAATTTCTCACTTTTTCAAGAGGAAACACCAAAAAGTGGACCCCACAGTTTGTTATTCAATTTCGTATGAGTGCAGGGATATCCCACATGTGCCAAAAACCTCTGTTTGGACAAACGGGAGGGCTTGGAATGGAAGGAGCCCTATTTGAATTTTGGAAAAGCTGAAATAAATTGCGAGCATCATGTGACATTTGCAGGGCTCCTAAGGTACCTATACAGCAGAAACCCCCCACAAGTGACCCCAATTTGGAAACTACACCCCTCAAGTATTTTATTTAGGGGTATAGTGAGCATTTTGAACTCCCAGGGGCATCACAAAAATGTTGCTCTAGCAGCAAATTTCTCACTTTTAGGCTATGTGCCCACAATCCGGCGACACCACGTCTAGTACACAGTGCCAGCCCTCCTGTTGTCCACGGGAGAATGCAGCTGCCCGTGACCACGATCCAGGTTCGTGCTGCTGCTGAGTTGAGCTTTAATCTCTCCGCAGAGAACTCTTGTCTCCGCAGCATAAATTGACATGCTGCAGTGCCAGATGTCAGTTTATGCTGTGGAGAAAATAAGCATAGTGGGCACGGGATTTCGAAAAATCCTTACACTGTGCTTTTACTGTACAACACAGAGTTTTAAACGCAGCAAAAAATACAACATCCAAAACTCTTGAATCCCTAATCGCTGGCACACAGCCTAAAAAGCTAGGAAGGATGGATGGATGGACAGACAGACAGACATCAAACACATATATAATTTCCCACCCCCTACATATTCTAAGCTGGTATCCTTTAGTGACTTTCATGTGGCACTAAAGGGTTCTTAGCCTTGTATTTAGCCAAACAATAGTTTTAAAAAAAAAATGACGTGGGGTCCACCCCATTTTTTATAGCCAGCTAGGGTAAAGCAGATGGCTGAAGCCTGCAAACCACAGCTGGCAGCTTTACCTTGGTTGACGATCCAATTTGGAGGGCACCCCCAGTCTCTTTTTTTATAATTATTTATAAATAAATTAAAAAAAAAAAAGTGGGGTCCCCCCCAAATTGGTTCATCAGCCAAGGTAAAGTGGACAGTGGACAGTTATAGTTATTGGCCCTTCCCAGCCTAAAAATATCAGGGCACAGCCTCCCCAGGAGTGGCGTATCCATTAGATGCACCAATCCTGGTGCTTTGTGCCGGTTCATCCCGTTGCCCTGGTGCAGTGGCAAACGGGGTAATAAATGGGGTTGATACCAGATGTGTAATGTCACCTGGCATCAAGCCCAGCAGTTAGTGAGGTCATGGCATCTATCAGATATCCGACATCACAAACTGTCAGTAATAAAAGTAGAAAAAAAAAATAGACGACAAAAAAAAATTATTTGAAAAAACACTCCCCAAAACATTCCCTCTTTCACCAATTTATTGTAAAGATAAAAAAAATCTCCTGTAATCCATTTTGGAAGTCCCACGATGACTCTGGACCTTCTAGAATATGGGGGGCACGCTCGGGAAACGTATCCCCCATTTTCTAGGAGTGCAGACAGTCCATGTGTGGTGCATGGGTGAAAAGAATCTGCACCCACTCTCCCCGGGTCCACAGCAGCAGACTGCGTGCAACCAGCACAGCTCTCAAAGCAGGAAGCTGAGCTGACAGGCAGCATTCATTGTGAAGGAGGAGGGATCGCGCGGGATCAACTCTGCGACAGGTACAGGAGATACTGGGGGACACTGGTGAACACCGGGGGTTACGGGGGGTGACTTAGCTGGACACACGGAGGAGTTTTCCGTTGCATGTGTCATGGCATATGCAACAGAAATCAGAGTAGTAGGGTGAATGCGGGCGGCGCACTGGTGTGTGTGCTGTCATCTTGGATTTTCAGGAGGGGGTGGGGGTCAGGGGAGGCACTTCAGTGACAACAGGGGACCGGAGGGGACTGGAGGAGGAGATTTATCTCCCAGGTGACATGTTTGAGCATGCCAGGTGAGAGATAAATCATTTTTTACTGGCGCTGTCATTTACTGTAACGTGTAACGTGATCATCAGTATACGGTATATACCAGTGATCACGTGATCGAGGACCAGAAAAAACGGCCTTAATCATGATCTCCACGGTCTCACCTACCCTCGGTAGCTGAAATCACAGAGATTTTCCGTCGCTGGGGGGCGCTACAGTGTTTTTTTGGCATGACGTCTTAAAGCGTCGGTACAGAATAAGTACCCTGTTTTTCCGACGTTTTAAGTCGTACGGCCGTCGTTATTAGGTTAAAAATGACCTGGCAACATGATTCTCAAGGTAAGTACAATTACGGCAATACCAAAAGTGTCCAGTTTTATTGACATTTTAGTTTTGGAAAAAGCTGAGAAGCAGAAAGTGCAATAGGGTCTTATCTGCTGATAGAGAACAATAAGGTGCAGGGAATTGCTCACCTGGTATAGTTGCGTATCACACAACAAGGATTAAGCTTAGAATTGCAAGCTGCTGTAGTTACACAGGTAAAAAAATGTTAAAACGCAAGAAGAGAAACAGGAGGAGGTAGATCATCTGCGCTGCTCATGACAAAAGAATCGTCCAGGATACAAAGTAGACTTGATGTGATCTTATTATCTACGCATTTTGAAGGGTTCATCAGGATATAAGTTCATGCAAAGCGCATAGCTTCATAGTGACAGGCATAAATTAGAAGCACATTCCAATATAGGCGCCAAAAAGAAATACGTGCATAAAGTATCAATAAAGTCCATCTGAGAGGGGTGGAGAGGGAATTAAGGAAAAAGAGAAAAACATCTCAAAATAAATTGAAAAAATAAAAAGGACTAAGTAAAAAGAAGGAAACAAAAAATTATAGTGTTAAAGAATAAGAGATTTCTGATTGTGAGAAAGAATAAAATTGTGTGTTAAAAATAAAAAGTTATAAAAATAAAACCTGGGCTTCCATAACAGCTCAGCAGTGCCACAGGATGATCGCCTCCATACCACACCGCATCGATGCAGTAATTCAAGGAAAAAGAGCCTCGACCAAGTATTGAGGCATTTACTGTACAGACTTTTCAGTAGGCGCCAACATTTCTGAGTTTAAAATAATTTTTCAGTTGCTTTTATATAGTATTCTAATTTTCTGAGATAATGACTTTTGGGTTTACATTTGAAGGGGAAGAGAAAATGAATGAATGAAATGCATATATTATATACAGCCATTACGCACAGAGGGATCTTTTTCAAGTGTTTATTTCTGTTAATGTTGATGATTATGGCTTACAGTCAATGTAAACACAAAAGTACTAAGGAGTTTGGGTGCACAGCAATATTATATAAACTTATAGTATTAATGGGGTGCTGTCACAAGCAGTATTAACAACATCTGAAGGGGAAGAGAAAAAGTACTGCATAACCGGGAAGCACACCCAACTATCATATAAATAAATAGAATTTTATTGAATTGCATAAACAATTAAAACATACTTAAAAACATATACCCACACCAGGGTCTCTCCATAAATTACAGCAGTATTATAAATGGAATGTTCGCTGTGGTCAATAAGCATGCAAAATCATCATAGTTTACAACATTCCATACAATCCACTATAAATAGAGTAAGAGCAATCAGCATATCTGTTGGAGCCAGCCACAACCCATAACCTCCTAAGGTAAAAGGATCTCAAGCATAGAAGGAGGTTGAAAATACAAAGTGGCCCCAACCAAACATACAGACCAATAGTAACCTGTCTACATGTATCAGCTGCAAGCTGTAGAGACCCTGGGATACGCCCCACGCGTATCGCCAGTAGGCTTCATCAGGGACAAAAAGTGGTGCACAATTCAACATCAAATCATCTTATATAGTGTCTAAGCATAATTATGTATGACCTATAGTCACCTGTAAGTTTTGGTCCGGACCAGCTGGAGCTAACGTGCTCCACATGCAAACAGCGCCGTCCATGGTAACACAGCCCATGGTAGGAGCTGAGCAGGTATCTCTGGAACAATATCAAGTTCCGGTAAGAGAAAAAAAAAAAAAAAGGTCCCGCAGTCGTGCACAAGTGCTAACCCAAACGTCATAATCCCAGCGTCAGTATGTTGTTATGGAGATCAGGTAAGTGAAAGAGGGAAGGAGAACGTGGGGTGCACGTGCGCAGTTTAGAGTCATAATATCGCTGACTGTCAGCGCTGCAAGCACAGGGAAAAAGAGAGCAAACATGCTGTCAGGCAATGTGAGATCATAGCATTCATAGCTGTCAGAGGGGGAAACAAACATGGAGGCAGGTATAGGCACAGACTATCCATGCAATTCCATACTCCACTTGTTCCTCTCCTTTGTTTTGAGGATAACTATACATAGGTATGGTAAAACACATATATTGCTGTTACAGTGTTCTCCACAGTCAAGGCAAGGAAAACTGAGATGCAATAGATAGTATATTAGTATTGCTTTTTTATTTCTTAAGCTTGTTTTTTTTTTTTTTTTTTATATAAATTGTATTTATATTTTTTAATTAATTATCTATTAACTATCAATTTAGATGGAAGAAGAAAATATGCCAAGAGAATTATATATAATCCATATTGAAGTTATAGTGCATAACATATGGTTTGTTATATTTAGAACCATCTGAGGCAACTACCTATTGCAACTCAGTTAGGCCTGCCATAGAGATTAAAGCGTATACAAACACCACCGGTGGTAGAATCCCGGTGTCCATTAGGATTTAGAAAGTCCATGATCATAGTTCAACGTTTAATGTGTTATAGATATATATTGCAATCATGCATGCTTCGCCTCTATGTCATAGGTACTGTGTCCCACCTTCATTCAGCTTGCTGCAAGAAAAAAAAAAAAATAAATAAATAATATTATATACATATCCGCATAGCGTTGGCGCTGGGGTCACAGTGTCCATAATGGTTGGAAGGTCAGAAGTCGTAGTTCGACCGATAACATTCCATAGGCTGATATTCCAGTGGTCCACACTTCGCCTCTATATGATAAACGTAGTATCCCATGTTGACGTCCTCCATTATTTCTTCCTATCGCCATATATCACAATTGGGAGTATTGTATAAATAGGTTCCTAGACCAAAAGGTACATTCCAAATTTATGGGGGATCCGTATTTCCTCGATGCCACGTTCAGTATTCACATCCAGCCAGTCATGATGTATGGAACATGGTATGATGCAGGTGGTCACGATACATATATTATTCAGCCAAGGAACCCTGTAAAGAGAAGTTCTTTATTTAATCCAAATGGTGTCATGGAATTTAATCTAAAAATCCATCTGGACTCTGTCTGGAGTAGCCACTTGTGACATGAGCCCCCTCTTCCATTACCCTTAAATTTTTGCAAACCCAACACACGTATCCCTCTCGAGATGGATTTATGGTGCTGAAGGAAGTGGGTGGCTATGGGTGTAAGAGATTTACCCTTTTTCTGGTCCGAGGCTGCCAAATTAATAGTAGAGATATGCTTCTGGACTCTTTTCCTCAACTCCTGGGAGGTTTGGCCTACGTATACCATGTTACAAGGACATATTAGGGCATAAATAACATTTTTTGATTTACAATTTACGTATGTAGTTAATGCGTGTTCTTTAGTGTCCTGTGGGTTGCAAAATTTATGTCGGGTTATCTGCATAAGTGGACAGACGTTACAGTCTCCACAAGGGTAGGAGCCTACAAGATTGTATCCTCTGTTGAGTCTTACTTGGGGTTTTACAAAGTGACTACTCATTAATCTGTCTCTCAGATTCGGTGCCCTTCGTGCGGTTAATATGGGGTGTTCACTGACCACATTACAAGTTTGAAGATCTGTGGTCAGGATGGGCCAATGGTGTTGTAGAATGTTCTTAATTTCTCCCCACTGGTTGTTATATGTGGTAATAAGTCTCACCTGCCGATCTTGCTTTCTTGGTTTCTTCAGGATCAGTGAGGCTTGGGATTCCCGATTGGCCCTTTGAAACGCCCTTGAGATGACTTTTTTAGGATAACCACGTTCTTGAAATCTATGGGTTAAATTTTTAGCTTGCATCCGAAATTCCCCATCATCAGTACAGTTTCGTCGTGTTCTGAGAAACTGACCTGTTGGGACGCCCATCCTGGTATGCATCGGATGAAAACTACTGAATTCCAGCAAGCTGTTGGTTGCTGTCGTTTTCCGATATAAATTGGTGATGAGTGTATCATCTCTTCTCGTGATTTCTAAGTCCAGAAAGTTAACCTTGAGGGGAGACATGGTGCAGGTTAAATAGATATTGAGATTGTTGTTGTTCAAAGTTGTTATAAATTCCTGACACTCCTCTTCTGTCCCATTCCAGATAAAAAAGACATCATCCACATATCTTAACCAATGGGTCACCTTGGTCTTAAATTGGTCCATCTTATATACCCATAATGCTTCCCACCATCCTAAAAATAGGTTGGCGAAAGATGGTGCGCATTTAACCCCCATGGCCACTCCAGAGATCTGTCTATAGAATATATGGTCAAATAAAAAATAATTATGTTGTAACACGAAGTCCAATAGATCCAACACAAACGAGTCATGCATGCGGTCAGAGTATAATTGCTTATCCAAGAAGTATGTGACCGCAAGCATCCCATGATTATGTCCAATGTTGGTATAAAGTGACTCTACATCGCATGTCACCAAGAGGGACTGCGATGAGAGTTGGACATTTTGGCAGGTCTGTATAAAATTGGAAGTGTCACGAACATAAGAGGGGATAGCAGTGACCATGGGTTGCAGAAAAAAGTCCACATAGTTACTGGCTCTTTCACATAGACTTCCAATGCTCGCGATAATAGGTCTACCTGGTGGCTTTTGTAGACACTTATGCACCTTGGGAAGCATATAAAATGTGGGTATCACTGGATGTTCTACCCACATATATTTTTTCTCGGTGTTGTTAATTATTCCATGGTGATAAGCGGCATCTAAGATTTTATGGAGTTTACTTGTGAAAACAGAGGTTGGATCAGATGGTAGACGGGTATAGAATTGAGGATTGCCAAGCTGACGTTTGGCTTCCTCTATGTACATCTCTGTGGGCCATAGTACAATGTTTCCACCTTTATCAGCCTCTTTAATCAAAAAGATATTATTTTGTTTGAGACCTCGAAGGGCTGCTTTTTCTTGCGATGTTATATTAGATAGCAATGGTGCATCCCTGAGTTGCAGTATGTCTTTTTTGGCTAATTCAAAAAATATCCGCACCGACGGAACTAAGGAAAAAAAAGGTAATACCGTAGACTTATTTTTGTAAGGAAATCTTTTTCTACCCGGGTTACCTTCGTTCTCCTCTAGTAAATCCAGGAGATCACGCAGGACTTGTTGGTCCGTGCTGGTGAGATCGTTCAACATTTCTGGCTTGTGATAAAAAACCTGAAAAACAAGATTGCGGCAGAAGAGATACAAATCCTTAATTATCACGAATTTGTCCAACCCATTTGTGGGAGAAAAGGTTAATCCTTTCTTCAGTGTTGTAGTTTCTTGTTCCGAGAGTACATGAGTCGACAAATTTATGATCTGTAAAGTGGTGTCTCTTACCTGCTGCACATGACTGGGTGGATTTGGTCCGGTGGATACATCTAGCGTCTGGATCGGGCACCGATTCTGTATGATCCCATTTGTTTTTTCGGTCTGGTCGTCCTTCGGTTTGTTGCGCCTGCGACCCCTGCCTCTTTGGGTCCGGTGTCTGCCTCGCTGCCGGTAGTTGATAAAAAATCACTAGAAGTAGATTTCTCGATATTTTGCCTGTCATGGATTTCTGTGCGGTACTTGGGATTATACCCTTTACGTGTGTTGCCCCTATGTCTCCATCTAAATGCGGTCTTATTTTCAAAGTCTATTTGATCTCTTTTAAACTTTTTCCGCTTTTTTTCAATTATTTCCTGCTCATATTTATCCATAGAGTCTTTGAGTTTTTGTTGAAATGCGGTGATCTGTGTGGTATCCCCATTTCTTGCTAACTTCGCTTCTAGATCTTTAATGTTAGTTCTTGTCGTTGCCAGGAGCAACCTGTCATGCTCTAGAAGCATATTGATAATTATGCCAGAGCATTGTAATAAACCCTGTTCCCATGTTGCTTGAAAATCTAGTGAGGGTTCCCAAGCAGGAAATATGGATACACGCAATCCCCGAGGAGCAATAACTGCCTTAAGGTACTCCTCTAAGCTGCGTATATTCCACCATAAGCGGATTCCGGTTTTATGGGCCGTTGTGAGATCAGACATAAGCAGTGACAATTCATCTGATGTCTCTGAAACCACATTTTTCTGGAAAAATAAGGTGCCAGCTTGTGCCTGCCAGGCCGCCTCTCTCGCCTCCCAATCCATGGGCAAACAGTTCAATCCAATATATACAGGGACTAAGGCCAAAAAATAATCAAACAATGTACAACATGTACCTGAATAGGTCTGCGTGCCACCACAAGAAAAACTGGCCAATTGGCCAAGGTTACAATTTAGTACTAAGGAGTTTGGGTGCACAGCAATATTATATAAACTTATAGTATTAATGGGGTGCTGTCACAAGCAGTATTAACAACATCTGAAGGGGAAGAGAAAAAGTACTGCATAACCGGGAAGCACACCCAACTATCATATAAATAAATAGAATTTTATTGAATTGCATAAACAATTAAAACATACTTAAAAACATATACCCACACCGGGTCTCTCCATAAATTACAGCAGTATTATAAATGGAATGTTCGCTGTGGTCAATAAGCATGCAAAATCATCATAGTTTACAACATTCCATACAATCCACTATAAATAGAGTAAGAGCAATCAGCATATCTGTTGGAGCCAGCCACAACCCATAACCTCCTAAGGTAAAAGGATCTCAAGCATAGAAGGAGGTTGAAAATACAAAGTGGCCCCAACCAAACATACAGACCAGTAGTAACCTGTCTACATGTATCAGCTGCAAGCTGTAGAGACCCTGGGATACGCCCCACGCGTATCGCCAGTAGGCTTCATCAGGGACCAAAAGTGGTGCACAATTCAACATCAAATCATCTTATATAGTTTCTAAGCATAATTATGTATGACCTATAGTCACCTGTAAGTTCTGGTCCGGACCAGCTGGAGCTAACGTGCTCCACATGCAAACAGCGCCGTCCATGGTAACACAGCCCATGGTAGGAGCTGAGCAGGTATCTCTGGAACAATATCAAGTTCCGGTAAGAGAAAAAAAAAAAAAAAAAAGGTCCCGCAAAAAGGTCTTTTTAGGTTGGTGGGAAGCATTATGGGTATATAAGATGGACCAATTTAAGACCAAGGTGACCCATTGGTTAAGATATGTGGATGATGTCTTTTTTTATCTGGAATGGGACAGAAGAGGAGTGTCAGGAATTTATAACAACTTTGAACAACAACAATCTCAATATCTATTTAACCTGCACCATGTCTCCCCTCAAGGTTAACTTTCTGGACTTAGAAATCACGAGAAGAGACGATACACTCATCACCAATTTATATCGGAAAACGACAGCAACCAACAGCTTGCTGGAATTCAGTAGTTTTCATCCGATGCATACCAGGATGGGCGTCCCAACAGGTCAGTTTCTCAGAACACGACGAAACTGTACTGATGATGGGGAATTTCGGATGCAAGCTAAAAATTTAACCCATAGATTTCAAGAACGTGGTTATCCTAAAAAAGTCATCTCAAGGGCGTTTCAAAGGGCCAATCGGGAATCCCAAGCCTCACTGATCCTGAAGAAACCAAGAAAGCAAAATCGGCAGGTGAGACTTATTACCACATATAACAACCAGTGGGGAGAAATTAAGAACATTCTACAACACCATTGGCCCATCCTGACCACAGATCTTCAAACTTGTAATGTGGTCAGTGAACACCCCATATTAACCGCACGAAGGGCACCGAATCTGAGAGACAGATTAATGAGTAGTCACTTTGTAAAACCCCAAGTAAGACTCAACAGAGGATACAATCTTGTAGGCTCCTACCCTTGTGGAGACTGTAACGTCTGTCCACTTATGCAGATAACCCGACATAAATTTTGCAACCCACAGGACACTAAAGAACACGCATTAACTACATACGTAAATTGTAAATCAAAAAATGTTATTTATGCCCTAATATGTCCCTGTAACATGGTATATACGTAGGCCAAACCTCCCAGGAGTTGAGGAAAAGAGTCCAGAAGCATATCTCTACTATTAATTTGGCAGCTTCGGACCAGAAAAAGGGTAAATCTCTTACACCCATAGCCACCCACTTCCTTCAGCACCATAAATCCATCTCGAGAGGGATACGTGTGTTGGGTTTGCAAAAATTTAAGGGTAATGGAAGAGGGGGCTCATGTCACAAGTGGCTACTCCAGACAGAGTCCAGATGGATTTTTAGATTAAATTCCATCACACCATTTGGATTAAATAAAGAACTTCTCTTTACAGGGTTCCTTGGCTGAATAATATATGTATCGTGACCACCTGCATCATACCATGTTCCATACATCATGACTGGCTGGATGTGAATACTGAACGTGGCATCGAGGAAATACGGATCCCCCATAAATTTGGAATGTACCTTTTGGTCTAGGAACCTATTTATACAATACTCCCAATTGTGATATATGGCGATAGGAAGAAATAATGGAGGACGTCAACATGGGATACTACGTTTATCATATAGAGGCGAAGTGTGGACCACTGGAATATCAGCCTATGGAATGTTATCGGTCGAACTACGACTTCGGACCTTCCAACCATTATGGACACTGTGACCCCAGCGCCAACGCTATGCGGATATGTATATAATATTATTTATTTATTTTTTTTTTTTCCCTTGCAGCAAGCTGAATGAAGGTGGGACACAGTACCTATGACATAGAGGCGAAGCATGCATGATTGCAATATATATCTATAACACATTAAACGTTGAACTATGATCATGGACTTTCTAAATCCTAATGGACACCGGGATTCTACCACCGGTGGTGTTTGTATACGCTTTAATCTCTATGGCAGGCCTAACTGAGTTGCAATAGGTAGTTGCCTCAGATGGTTCTAAATATAACAAACCATATGTTATGCACTATAACTTCAATATGGATTATATATAATTCTCTTGGCATATTTTCTTCTTCCATCTAAATTGATAGTTAATAGATAATTAATTAAAAAATATAAATACAATTTATATAAAAAAAAAAACAAAAAAAAAAAAAAACCCAAGCTTAAGAAATAAAAAAGCAATACTAATATACTATCTATTGCATCTCAGTTTTCCTTGCCTTGACTGTGGAGAACACTGTAACAGCAATATATGTGTTTTACCATACCTATGTATAGTTATCCTCAAAACAAAGGAGAGGAACAAGTGGAGTATGGAATTGCATGGATAGTCTGTGCCTATACCTGCCTCCATGTTTGTTTCCCCCTCTGACAACTATGAATGCTATGATCTCACATTGCCTGACAGCATGTTTGCTCTCTTTTTCCCTGTGCTTGCAGCGCTGACAGTCAGCGATATTATGACTCTAAACTGCGCACGTGCACCCCACGTTCTCCTTCCCTCTTTCACTTACCTGATCTCCATAACAACATACTGACGCTGGGATTATGACGTTTGGGTTAGCACTTGCGCACGACTGCGGGACCTTTTTTTTTTTTTTTTTTCTCTTACCGGAACTTGATATTGTTCCAGAGATACCTGCTCAGCTCCTACCATGGGCTGTGTTACCATGGACGGCGCTGTTTGCATGTGGAGCACGTTAGCTCCAGCTGGTCCGGACCAGAACTTACAGGTGACTATAGGTCATACATAATTATGCTTAGACACTATATAAGATGATTTGATGTTGAATTGTGCACCACTTTTTGTCCCTGATGAAGCCTACTGGCGATACGCGTGGGGCGTATCCCAGGGTCTCTACAGCTTGCAGCTGATACATGTAGACAGGTTACTACTGGTCTGTATGTTAAGTTGGGGCCGCTTTGTATTTTCAACCTCCTTCTATGCTTGAGATCCTTTACCTTAGGAGGTTATGGGTTGTGGGTGGCTCCAACAGATATGCTGATTGCTCTTACTCTATTTATAGTCGATTGTATGGAATGTTGTAAACTATGATGATTTTGCATGCTTATTGACCACAGCGAACATTCCATTTATAAATCTGCTGTAATTTATGGAGAGACCCTGGTGTGGGTATATGTTTTTAAGTATGTTTTAATTGTTTATGCAATTCAATAAAATTCTATTTATTTATATGATAGTTGGGTGTGCTTCCCGGTTATGCAGTACTTTTTCTCTTCCCCTTCAGATGTTGTTAATACTGCTTGTGACAGCACCCCATTAATACTATAAGTTTATATAATATTGCTGTGCACCCAAACTCCTTAGTACTTTTGGGTTTACATTGACTGTAAGCCATAATCATCAACATTAACAGAAATAAACACTTGAAAAAGATCCCTCTGTGCGTAATGACTGTATATAATATATGCATTTCATTTTTTGTATTGAATTACTGAAAGAAACGACATTTTTTATGTATTGGGCAGGAAAAAAAAAAACATAAAAAAAACCTTGTTTCAAAAGATGGGTAGGAACTAGCATGGACAGAAAGAGAAAGTGTCTGTATTGTGGATGAAACATGGTGAACGACAAGAAAACAAGCATTATTGCATAGTAAAATAAGAAAAAACAGTACAATAAATTATAAATATATAAAATAACACATTTCATAATATGTGAAAAAATACTAAAGGGCATAGCTGGATAGTACAGAGGTAAAGAACATGATGCCCTATGAATTTTCTTTCTGGCATAAAGAAAAAAGAGATCATATATACATATGTAAAAGGCATGGAACATAGTGTACTGCATGGAAAAAAATTATATATCTGTAAAAAAATATTAAAAAATATATAAATAAAAAAGTGAGATAAAATGAGATATACAATTTTATGATTTTAATTTGAATAATTATTACAATTAATTAAACAACATTTTCTCCTGGTCTTCCCAATGGAGCTTTTAGATGTAATGCTAATAAGTGTCTTCATTGTGTCCTTTACCTCTGAACTCGCCAAATATGTTCTTTAGTACTGTTTCATATGCTATGAAAATTATTGTTTGTTGTTTAATTAAATAAAATCCCCAGCAGGTTCGACGTAATCTAGAGCAATTCCAGCGAACAAAGTCTATGGAGCCTTGCCCTGAGACGAACAAAGTCTATGGAGCCTTACCCTGACACTCAATAGATTTTGCCAACAGGCATTCTCGGCTCAAGCTGCACTGTAGAAGACCCGGCGCCTGTGAGCGATGATGTCAGTAATGTTACCGCTCTTCAGATGTTTGGGGATATTGTTGCGCTACCGAGCTTGAGGAATAAAAAGAGCTTTATTGATCACAGTGCGACCAACACAAGATAAGTCCAGATACTCGTAGGTATGACTGAGTACTACTCAGTGAGTAGTAATGTATGGCAGCAACAACCTGAGCACCAGCAGAGTCCAGTCCATGATGGAAGTAGATGGTAACACTGAGCAAGGCCTTAGTCCAGTATCAGGAAAGACGTAAATGGCAGACGACTCGATATAAATCTTCACTGACAGTGCTTGAGCTGGTCCGGTCAGCAGAAGCAGGGTAATCACAGCCAACCAGGTGTGTGGCTCTGTGGAACCTGGGATCACAGGCAAGGACTGGAGCAGCAGGTAGACATGACTGGTACTGAGCGGAGACGAGGAACAGAAGTTAGCAAGTGGGTCACGGATAAACAGCTAAGACTGAGGGGAGGTAACGCCACACTATAGAACAGGAAGACATTGCTCAGGCACCTCCTAAATGGAGAGGATGCCTTAAATGCCCAGTGTGTTTCCACAATAGGCCAAGAAGCACTTCTGGGTTAAGGCGTCCTGGCCCTTTAAATCCCAGCAGGATGCAGCGGGTGTCGCCTAAGAAAGGTCTTGGAAGTCCTGTTCAGTGCACACGTTTCTGGACAAGCAGGCCACAGGCAGAAAGCTGGAGGAAAGTCTGGAACTGTGATCTGAGTGAGTACCCTTTATGGAATGGAAGACAGCAGGATGGGCAGACTCTTCGAAGCTGCATGCTGAGCACTAACCCTAATACCCAGTAGGAGTCGGACCCACGAGTGGATGCATAACAGAGATGCTGCGCTCTGCATGACTCAGTGACTGTGATGAGTGGTAATATTATTGATGTCACCGCTCTTCAGAGGCATCGGGTCTCCAGTAGCGCAGCGTAAGCCAGAAGTGCCTGTAAAGTTTATGGAGTGTCAGAACGATGCTCCATAGACTTGGTTGTACATTTCTGGAGTAAGTTAAGCCACTTAAGTAGCATAACTTATATATTTGACTGGCGGGCACCATATTGGTGTACATGACCAGTATGGTTGTGTAAATGCCAAAAGTCACAATATTTTGTGCCGAGTTGCACAAAAATATTGCCATTTAGTAAGGCATTTGCATCAGCTTTCTGGCATAAATGTGCCGCCCCAGCAGCGGATCGAACCGCTCAGATCCATGGGCAGTGTCCATTCGTGGCTCGAGGGTCTCCGGACCCAGGGGCTTAGGGGCCACACTCTAAAGTAAAAGGGAATATTTACAGGGTAATTATAGTTCGTGATGCCACCTGTGGTGTGCGGTAATTGGGAGTACCGCCGCTGCCTTTGGGAGTACCCGGGGTGATGAAATGGGGCAGCAAGGTGTCGTTACCCTTCACAGGTAGGGGTATGCCCCGGGGCCATGGAAGATGATACTGGGTGCCGTGACTCATGTACTCACTCAGCCAGTAAGCAGATGCTGACAACCGGGTAAACCAAGTCTCTGGGTGCTGCTGCCTCTCAAGGGGAGTTCGTCCGGTTCCCATCCCCTGCAGTGCTGCCTGATGATCCGTGACCTGCCTCCTGGCACAAAGTTTAGATTCACTGTGATGGCCCGTTAGTCTGGAACTTTCCGGGCCTTGCTCCCCACTATGGCCAAGTGTAGGAGCCTGCTCTCTTGGGATTTTAGTGGGCTGCTTGTATGGAAGGCCCTATCCCCCTCGTTGCGCTAGTGCCCCGATTTTGGAGCTAGTGGGAACAGTACATACAGGGTCCACTCTCTGCAGGTTGACGGGTTGCCTGAAACTTCTCCCTGACCTAGGGTCCGTGTACCCCGCCGTGCCTTCAATCCCGCACCGGTGATAGGACCAGGCTGCTGACCGTTCTCTTTAACAGGTCGAGGCACCTTGCCTCAATCCCCTGTGACCGGGGGTACGACTCCTCTAGGTCCAGACCACCGTCTGCAACCTAGACAGCTACTCTTGGGAACCACTGCTCCCTGCTTCCTCCACTTCACTCCACTCTCTACTCTCTCCCTCTGTTCACTGTTCTGACACTCTTCACCTTCCCTTCCTGACCCCTAGGTGGGCGACCCTATTCCCCTTAAGCCACCCAATGGTGTGTCTGGTGGGTGTGATGCAGGGTGTACCTAGGATTTGATTTGCTGTTGGAGGCAGCACTGTAATATGGGGAACCAGAGCCATGAGGGATTTGAGCACTGCATTAAGGGGAAAGAGCATGCAGTACCCTGTGACGTCCAGGGGCATCACATAAGCACTGTGATGAATCAGCCCCCATGTGATCTTATGTGAGACTAATGTTTGCTAATCATCATTTGTTAATTTTTTCTCTCTTAAGTAGTTACTTATTATAAAAATGCTGCAGTCTATCACAAGATCATGGTGTCACCTCTTTATGTTAGAATTTTTAGGCAGCATTACCGTATTCCCGAGCCACTTAAACAGCCCCTGAGTTACAAGTGAGAGCCAAGAAACCATGTAGAGGAGTGCTAGTCCAGACAACAGAATTACATGGAGACTTCAAATAGAAATGGGCGCAGAGAATGGAACTTAAAATACGGCAGCTATGAAAACATGAATACAGCGAAATGACAGTTGTGTACCCGGGAGTTTATAAATAATTTCTTAATGTACCAGAACATCTACTGGCACAGAACTTTAATAGACGGTGGTAAGGTTAGATTTTGGATTTGGAAATATAATAGATAAGTATGTTACTTATAGATAAATTATACTCTATTATTAGCATGTTTCTTTCTAAATAATTAGCAATAACATCTTGGCATTATATACTATTTGATTTGTAATTGTTTTGTAGATAATAAACAGAGAAGCAGAGTTCCTGAGCCGCTTTTTGTAAACAAGGTTACACATGCTCCCCATTCTCCTTATCAATCGTTGTGCCAATGGTGGAACCCCCAATAATCAGACGCTTATCACTTTTCTTGTGACGATGCACAAGCCCTTTGTAGTCGCTCCCTCCAAAAACACATAGTAATATGGAAAGTTTCCATAATGCCTCCCAACAATGCCAACATTATAAAGTGACGTGGACAAGGAAATTATACAGCTTGTATATATTGTACATTACAAAGGCTCATTGGTTCTTGTTCTTTATTGAGAGTTTTCTGTCTCAGTACCGCTTATGAGAAATCTGCAAGTGTTTATGCTTGTTGCCATAGGAAGAAGAGTATAAAGCGGGCTTTACATGCTACGATATCGTTAATGAATTATCGTCCTGGTGCTTGTGACGCACATCCGGCGTCATTAACGATATTGCAGTGTGTGACACTAATGAGCAACCTTAAACGATCGCAAAAGTGGTGAAAATTGTTTGCCGCGGAGAGGTCGTCCTGAAACAAAAAAATCGTTTTCTGCTTATTAGCGATGTTGTTCCTCATTCCTGTGGCACCACACATCGCTATGTGTGACACCGCAGGAGCAACAAACATCTCCTTACCTGCGTCCACCGGCAATGCGGAAGGAAGGAGGTGGGCGGCATGTTCTGGCCAATCATCTCCGCCCCTCCTCTGCTATTGGACGGCTGCTGTGTGATGCCGCACGAACCGCCCCCTTAGAAAGGAGGCGGTTCACTGGCCAGAGCGACGTCGTAGGGCAGGTAAGTACGTGTGATGGGTGTTAGCGATGTTGTGTGCCACGGGCAGCGATTTGCCCGTGTCGCACAACCGACGGGGGCGGGTACGCTCGCTAGCGATATCAATAATAATATTGCAGCATGCAAAGTACCCTTTACTCTGTAGGACAGTGTACTTTGCTGGGCTTTCTTTTACAATAAGCAACCATACATAGGGGACCTATGGGCAAAAGGTATTTTCTCTGCATATATGCAAAGGCAAAGCAAACTTTATCTGACCTGAGTAACAATGTTTGCAGAAGAAAAGTATTCCTATGGTCATTTACACTTTTGGAAATTAGGCACAGAGAATAAGCAATGCTGCGTTCTCTAGCCATAAGGCATGGAATTCATATGGCAAATTTGGATACGAGTCCTCGACCATTATAAGAAATGATTATACAGTTTGAATCGGGCGAATAACCTTCAACAATCAATGCAAATACACAATGCTTATGGAAATACTGTTCCAACTTGTGTGTGACAGTTGTTATAAATCCCCTTTTTTTAAAATACAGACAGTTGGCATTGAATAGACTTTTGCTGCACGTGTTCTGCATAAAACTGCACTTTGGAAAAATGTTATAACAGCAATCAATAATTCCTACTGCCGGACAACATTGAATCGCTGCTTAGTCTGAAAAAAAAAGAATGACAGTATGACAGGTATATGGAGAAGAGAACCCTATAGGTTCTGCAAATCTCCGGAAATGTAAATAAATGACTTACAAAAATGTAACTTCTTTTTGACACAGCAAAGAAAGTTTGTCAGTGAAAGGGTTAAGCAATATAGACAGTAATCTGTCACATTTTTGGGGGAAAATGCAATGTTGCCGCCTACAAAACTTTGCAAGATAAATTACGGCCACATTACTGCTTAAGTAGCGTTTTTCAGTGTATGAAATACAATTTGTGTCAGGCATTTAACGTGGATTCCCTTGACCTGAGGGCTCGGCAATTTTGAGCACAGAAACATTCTGCGCTTTGTCTACTGGTGTTTTACACAAACAGAATGAATAGCCATGCAAGGGGCTGCTGGATTGTGACCCTGCATTTTAGAAGATGCAGCCTCATCTGTACAAGATTTATCTTCCCCTTATTAATGTATCGCTAAGCCAAACAAATGAGAATGAAAAGTCAGCCTATTTCCTAAAGCTTACAAGCAAAGTCATAGGTTATTCTTCAGACATTGTTTATCCATAGATTTTAATTTTATATATTAAAGGGAACCTGTCATCTCATCAGTATATTAGACCCCTATTTAAAGTCCTTTAATGCATATTAAATACATACCTTGTAGGGTTACATTTCCAAATTGCTTAGAAATCTAGGTTTAAGGTCCAGGGGTTATACCAATACCGGCACTTTCTACTCTCCTGCATCTCCCGTTTTTGCACGCCACCAACTTTTCCTTTTTGGTGTTGCAATTTCAATATGGAGGAGTTTATCTAGCGCCAGTATATGTACTATGAAGCGCTCATCTTGTAGGGCTATTCGTTCTCATTCAGGAAACAATGTCATTAAACAATTTACATTGAGCTTACCTGGTTTACCCCTCCTCTTGCCCTTGTATGTGTGTGTAGACAGAGGCCTATCACTCCACGGAAGCAGGTGGGGAGAAGCCACGAGCGACCCACATGTCCAACTAGTCTCCCATGCATTATGTTCTCCGGTGGCTTTTAATATTAGTTTTTCTCTGAAACACTGCAGCGTTTTAGAGACAAACACACCTGGCTTACATCATACAGTCAGCATATGTTGCATGTTGCTTTGGTTCGGACAGCATGTATCAGTTTTCAGGTTCCCTTTAAGCAAAGAAGCAAGTAGGCCTTTATTGTAGGCCTTAAAATACTGCTACACATACACCTCCAATTAGTGCAAATGATTTCTATTAGCGTACCCAAAGCTTCCAAAGACATGACATGATTTTCTAAAATGTTCGAAGTTATTTTAAGGTGCAGTCAAGTTGATAGATATAAACTTCGGACCCACATGAATTTTGATATAGTGAATTATACAGTGGTGGGAAAAAGTATTTAGTCAGACACCAATTGTGCAAGTTCTCCCAATAAAAAGATAAGAGATGCCTGTACATCATAGGTAGACCACAACTATGAGAGACAAAAATGAGAAAACAAATGCAGAAAACCACCTTGTCTGATTTGGCAAGATTTTGTTTTGCAAATTATGGGGGAAAATAAGTATTTGGTCAAAAACAAAAGTTAATCTCAATATTTTGTTATATATCCTTTGTTGGCAATGGCAATGTCCAACGTGTTCTGTAAGTCTTCATAAGGTTGAAACACACTGTTGGTGGTATGTTGGCCCATTCCTCCATGCAGATCTTCTCTAGAGCAGTGAAGTTTTGGGTCTGTCACCGGGCAACACGGACTTTCAACTCCCTCCAAAGGTTTTCTATGGGGTTGAAATCTGGAGACTGGCTAGGCCACTCCAGAACCTTCATATGCTTTTTATGAAGCCACTCCTTCGTTGCTCTGGCAGTGGACTTGGGCTCATCATCATGCCGAAAGACCCAGCCATGTTTCATCTTCAGTGCCCTTGCTGATGGAAAGAGGTTTGCACTCAAAATCTCACGATACATGGCCCTATTCACTCTTTCATGTACACGGATCAGTCGTCCTGGCCCCTTTGCAGAGAAACAGCCCCAAAGCATGATGTTGCCACCCCCATGCTTCACAGTACGTATGGTGTTCTTTCGATGCATCTCAATATTCTGTCTCCTCCAAACACGAGTTGGGAAACAGTTCTACTTTGGTTTCATCAGACTATATGACATTCTCCCAATACTTTTCTGGATAATCCAAATTCTCTCTAGCAAACTTCAGATGGGCCTGGACATGTATTGGCTTAAGCATGGGAACACATCTGGCACTGCAGGATCTGAGTCCCTGGCAGCGTAGTGTGTTACTGATGGTAGCATCTGTTAAGCTCGTCCCAGCTGGTCATGTCCTTTGTCTGCACACTCCTCCCAGTTATTTCAGGTGTTTTTCATTTTATTTTTGCAGGATCTATTCTAGCCCATATAATAGTTCAGTTTGGACAAGAGAGGCATAGCATTAAGGCTATGTGTCCACGGTAGAATGTACCTGCGGATTTTTCTGCCTGAAAATCCGCGACTTTCGCGGCAAATCCGCACCCGCGGATTTGCCGCAGATTTGCCGCGGATTTACCGCGGATTTGCCGCGGATTTTGATGCGGATTTTTTTTTTTTTTTCCCCCATTCAAAACCAAAAATCCGCACCAAATCTGCACCAAACAATTGACATGCTGCAGATTTTTCCGGATCAAAATCCGCGGCAAATCCGCAGCGGAAAAATCCGCAGCATGGACACAGCATTTCCAAAATGCCATTGAAATGGCTTGGAAGTGCCGCTGCTGCAGATTTTCGGGAAATCCGCGGCAAATCCGCGACAAAATCCGCGCAAAATCCGCAGCGTGGGCACATAGGCTTAGAGTAGGACCCAGATAAGAGTTACACCTTGACATTGGTATCTGGGCATAAGTAAATTTGGCCAACTTTATTTGCTAAGTAACTCATATTTTTCAAAGAAATGTTTTCATGTTTTCTTAGCAGTAATGTGTATTTACATTCCAATATTCATCATCTACATTCTTCTTTTTTCTCCTTCCCTTTACTTGAGTGCAACTGCTATTTTTGAATAGCTTATGTTGTTGACCACATTTTTTTGAATACTTTTGATAGTCCACTTAGTATTATAGTGTCAGGAAAGAATTTTTACCTAATGAAACCTGCGTTGTCAAACAATTTATACTTTTATTTGATTAGCCAAGATAAATCCACAGGCCCCTTATTTTTTTAAATGAGTTATATAAATGTAACTTTGTTAGTTTGATACGTTTTTGCTCTGGCTGCATTTTATACATGTCGTCCTGTTTTCTTCTGCTGTCAGAAATATTAAGAATTTCACTTATGATGTATGTTATTTTTATTAGAATAACTATAAATTAATGACGAAAAAACTGACAGCATCAAATATTAGCTGTTCTGCAGGGCCACAGACTGTCAATAACAATTTGCCACTTGATTTTCACTCGACCACTTTATTTTCACATTGACTTCTACTCATCTGGCCTCATTCATCTCTATCTGCTTTCAGCTCAAGAGGATCTTGTTTGGTGCTTTCTCAGATGACCTCCCCAGCCCATTCCATCAAATGCTGTCAATCTATTCTCCTCCCTTTTTCTTAGAGATTAATCTTCTACATTCATCCCTGGTGGATCTAGTCATTGCTTTTAGCTGAAGGATTTTACTTTGATAAACCAAATTTTAGTCTTCACACAAACATGAGAGCAGTGACACAGTATTTACAAAACTTTACAGTAAAAGTTTTCCATAGCATTCGGTAACAGGTAAAATCTGCCAACTTCAGTTCAGAAAAGATGTTAGGATTTGTCTCAGAAACATTTTGATTTTGAGCCAAAATTCCAGCTCCAGTAGTGCGCACTACGGCTGCTGCAGTTAAGAAGCTCAGGGTTGGATTTGGGATCAAGCTAGTGGTCTGCTGCGAGGCTTGGAAAAGTTCCGAAGAAAAGAGGGGATGAGTTTGGAAGAGGTCCCCCACAGAGTAACAATTTTAAGAGTGCTCTTTCAGAGCCTGTTTTCAGAGTTTACCCACAGAGGCTAAATTGGAAGAGTGCTGCCACAGAGGCTTTTTTCACAGTTCCTCGATAAAGCCAAAATTCCAGCTCCAGTAGCATACACTACAGCTGCTGCAGTTAAAAAGCTCGTAGATGGATTTGGGATCGAGCTGGTGGTCTACTTCCAAGCTTGCTAACGCCAGTCTCAGCCCCTTTGCCTTGGGGAACCTCCACAATGCTGTGTATTGAGTGTCCCGGGGGCCCTAAGCGTTTACTTTGAAAACATTATTGTTCAAAGTAGGTAGCCACGCCTGAATACTCCAGCTAAGAATAATGGTATAAAACTCTGTGTAATACTATTGTATGAACTGAGGATTTCGATTGCGTTAGGGCAATGACAACCAGAGACGAGTTCTTGGTGCAAAAGACGTTTTATAATATGTAACCGCAATATGTGCACAGAACAGAATATACACAATAATAAGTAACCGCAATATGCACACAGAACAAAATATACACAGTGGAACATAAACACAGTAAATACCTGCCGGGTTCAGAGCAAAGGGGAATTCCCGGGGCCGCACACCGGACTCCCCCAGGGAGACCACCAGGAGCGAACCCCTATACAGGGGATGTCCGGCAATCACCCCAGAAGGCCTAAATGCGCAGCAGCCGGGACACAAAAAAGGCAACAGATATAGTCCAAAAAATGTCCGTACGTGATGTGAGTCCTAGGGTGGATATGAACGGAAGGGACCGGGCAGAAGTGCCGACCAGAGACGGCAGACAGAGTCCGAGCACAGTTGGATGAGAGGTGAAGTCCAGAGCTGGTGTCAGGTGTTTCAACTGGATCCAAACAGCAATCAGGAGATGAGAGCAGCAGGGCAGGAGTACACAGGAAGCAGTATACTCAGGCAACTAGACTAAGCTTAGGGGCGGCTTTTAAACAGATGGACAGGAAGTAGGGCAACAGAACAGAAAACTCCATGTTAACAAAGGGCAAGATCCTTCAAAAGAAAACTGAAAATCCTGGAACTCTGACACTCTGTTTCTATTTTGTTGTTTGTCTGAACTGGGGCCATGATTAAGAGGGTGCCACCCAGTAATCAGCATTGATAACAATCCGGACATCTTTGCAGTTATTGCGTAGGCACCGCAGAAAGTAGTCACTCGTGTGTGCCAGAGGCAACAACAAGCTGTTCTTGGTGGGCGGTGTATCTTCTGTGTCCTTTGTATATCCCCAGCCATGCTCATGTGATGCTCATGAGCTGCTTTGAGTGCCACCCTGCTGTGAACATGGTTCCTCCTCCTCATCCTCCAAAACTATCCGCTGGTTGGACAGTTGTGTACCTGGCTGCTGTTGGTACAGGAATACACCCTCCGAGCCATGTGTGGATGGCTGGCCTGATAATCGTGTGAATGTGCACCAGGCTCTGTTAGTGCAACCTACACCAGGCTTTGTTAGGGCACACTGCACCAGGTTCTGAAAGGGTACTCTGTACCAGGCTCAATTAGGATACTATCACCAGCTTCTGATAAGCCACTCTGAACCAGGCTGTCACTGCATGTTGCACATAGCTATTGGGCTTGTAGGATAGTGTAGGGGGGTTAGTACTAGGTCCACCCCTGCAGAAGTAGCAGGCACACGGGTAGTTGGTGTCTGTTGTGAAAATGTGTATTATGTATATAGACACCAGGTGGCAGTGTTATAGCACGGCTGAACTGGCACCTAGTTGAGCAGAGAGAGTTAATAAGAGGAGGAGAGTAGGTCATATAAAAGTGAGAGATAGAGAGTAGGGATCAGGAGAGTCCCCAGTAGGAGTTGTGTACAGAAGCCTTTTGAAGATTCTGACCCTAAGGGTCACCCCTGCAGCCATGACAGGTGGGATTCGCTTAGGATTGGTCAACTGTGTCCCCATAAGCGGGGTATAGTCCTGACAGTCGGGGGTCTGGCATCCCTATTGTCTGGTTTGGAATACTCCAAGATTCCCTCATCATAACTGAAGGTCAGTGCGCCCTCAAGTAGTAGGGTATGGCTTGATACTGGCCTGGGCATGGGAGGGAGAGCATCGTCGGTTGCGGTTCTTCGTGTGCACTAGCATCCCCTGTGGGTGGGGTGAAGTGGCCCAACAGACTTTATAACCCGGTCGGTGCCAGAGTGAAGTGTAGTGGAGGGATGAGAGGCCTAGAGGTGTTATACAGAACCCAGGGGCCAGAAGTATGGACAGCTACTAAATTATATAACAGAAGGAGGTGTAGAAGGAACCCTGATGGGATATGTAACGGTGCCGGTGTGATGCGGACCGAAGTAATGCAGAAGTGGAAGAATAATAAAGTTTACATGTTTGGAAGAAGAAACCTTGCCTCGGCTCTATTTACTGTGAGGAAGAAAATAGAGTCACCTGGACTGTTGCGGAGTCCTCCTGTGTGTGGAGTGGCAAAGGGAAGGCAAGTGGTTAATGAGCAGCTGTGCTGCAGTCTGTTGACCCCTGCACGCAAGACTTACACTGCTTTCCTTGTGACTGCTGCAACCACAGCAGTAAGCACCAGGCTGTTAGGACAGTCTGCCCCAGGCTGTATTATGGTGGTCTGCACCAAGACCAGGCTATATTAGGGCAATCTGTACCAGTCTGTATTAGGGCAGTATGCACAAGGCTGCAAAAGACTGTGTAGCGAGTTGCCACGCCCCAGGCCCTTGGGATACTCGGTTTCAGGTGGTGGATAATGGGGATCATCGTTACAGGTGGCCGTGCCCGATTCCGTGACCTGGAGGCGCTCGGTAACAGGGTTAATTTGTATGTAACTCGTGACGCCACTGGCGGGTTGCGCTAATAAGATGTCCTGCCGCTGCTGTGGTTTTAGGGACAGATGGTATAGCAGCAAGTGTGTTCATGCCCTCCGCCAGTAGGGGCTTAAGTTCCATGTAGATGTGCTGCGCCTTGTGGTGCGCCAGTAATAGACACGACACAGTTCTTGCAGATTAACCGGTATTTACTCACTGGATGTTGCAAGTGCCGTTTGGGACGGCTGGTCAACCGACTTTCCTTTGTCCCGGCGCTGACGTGAGTCCCAGTTGAGCCCTCCGTGCACATGCAGAGCTGATTCAGGCTCCCCTTGCCTGAAGCTATTGGTAACCTGCGGCGCTCTGCTCCTTTGTTTTTCCAGGATCAGTATGACAGGCCTCGCGGTCCCTTGTGGGGTAGGCTACTTCTCTGTGCCCTCTCTCGGGTCCTATATATGAGCCTGTGTCCCTGAGCCTATGGGTGGTGTGGTACCCTGGAAGTCACCACACACGGCTGGATCAGCAGACTGCCTGGAGTTATCGTCTACTCTGGGGTCCAGTACCCTGGAGTGCATAGTACCTGGGATCTTCTGTCTACCCTCAGGCTACTACCTCCTAGTCGCCCTTTGGGGTCTCCTCACAATCCTTACACCCTTCTCACTCACTGACTCCTTTCAACTGTCACTCCTTCAACCGTTGTTTTTCCTCTGCCTACTCTGCCTAGCAACCCCTGTCGCTTCCCACTAGCCACGCCCCTTCCCCAGGCTAACAGCTAAGGGATTGGATCTCACATCTGCCCACTATTAACCCTTTACATGCTGCGCCCAGTTCTCAGGGAATGTGCCCCTACCTGTGTGTGAGGTGTGGGTTGTCGGCAGAGGGTGTTCCAGAAAGCCTTAGGATTCAGCTGCAATAGGGCAGTAAGCACCATTCTGTATTAGAGCAGTATGCACCAGGGTTTATTAGGGCAGTCTGCACCAGGCTGTATTATGGCAGTCTGCCCTAGGCTATATTAGGGCAGTCTGCACCAGGCTTTATTAGGGCAGTATGCACAAGGCTGAATTAGGGCAGTCTGCACCAGGCTGTATTAGGGCAGTCTGTACTAAGCTGTATTACGTCAGTTTGTACCAGGCTGTATTAGGGCAGTGTGCACCAAGCTGTATTACGGCAGTCTGAACCAGGCTGTATTAGGGCAGTGTGCACTAAGCTGTATTACGGCAGTCTGAACCAGGCTGTATTAGGGTAGTGTGCACCAAGCTGTATTACTTCAGTTTGCACCAGGCTGTATTAGGGCAGTCTGAACCAGACTGTAGTAGAGCTATCTGCAACAGGCTGTTAGGGCAGTATGCACCAAGCTGTTACGTCAGTATGCACCAGGCTGTATTAAGACAGCATGCAACAGGCTGTTAGAGCAGAATGCACTAGGCTGTATTAGGGCAGTCTGCATCACTTCGTATTAGGGCAGTCTGCATCAGGCTGTATTAGGGCAGTTTGTATAACTTCGTATTAGGGCAGTCTGTACCAGGCTGTAATAGGGCAGTCTGCATCACTGCGTATTAGGGCAGTCTGCATCAGGCTGTATTAGGGCAGTCTGCATCACTTCGTATTAGGGCAGTCTGCATCAGGCTGTATTAGGGCAGTCTGTATAACTTCGTATTAGGGCAGTCTGCATCAGGCTGTATTAGGGCAGTCTGTATAACTTCGTATTAGGGCAGTCTGCATCAGGCTGTATTAGGGCAGTTTGCATCACTTCGTATTAGGGCAGTCTGCATCAGGCTGTATTAGGGCAGTCTGTATAACTTCGTATTAGGGCAGTCTGTACCAGGCTGTATTAGGGCAGTCTGCATCACTTCGTATTAGGGCAGTCTGCATCAGGCTATATTAGGGCAGTTTGCACCAGGCTATATTAAGGCCTAAAGGAGGTTTCTATACTGCACCAACTCCATGAACCATCTTTCTTCTCCTTAAGCCAGGAATGATAGTCTTCTGGAGCAGGAGAAGTTAGCCCATGGAAGATGTTTAGGCTGAGGGGGAATCACTTTAATTGCTTATATATAGTCTCTCAATGTCTTGCTCACCTTTATTTTATTCTTATTCTCTCTGTGTACATTGGGGCTGTGGGAAGGATGAGGTGGATACTTATTTTTGGAATTCTGACTTGGCATTTTGTTTATATAGACCACTAACTGTAAATTCAAACTGATATTTTATTAATAATCCAATTTTTTACAACTTCAATATACAATAATGGAATTTTTATATTGAATGGCTGCCTTAGTAGGTCTTATGAACATGAACTGCCTTCATGAGACCAATCTTTTAACTCTTAGATAACTAGACCTTGGATATCTCAGTATGATTTATATGTTTTGGTGTGTTTGATTTATGTGTTTCAGTATGCTTACAAGTACTTCAATGGAGAAAATAATGTCTTGAGTAGAGGCTTACAAAATTTTTGTTTTCCTTATGTTCAAAAATGTTCAAAACTGTAAATTTACAAATATGGAAGTCATCAATAATTTAGAATTTATGCTAATTCTACTACAAACAAAATATGGAGACAGAGATATTTGCATCTGGGCTTGAAGTTTGGAAGTTGCAATCACTTGAGCTCAGGTTAGGCGTTCATTCTCCGCTGGGGAAATTCTGAAACTTTAAAATGGCTATAAAATATTATCTGGCGCGTATGAGGAATGAGGCTGTTCTTCTTAACTCGGAGCGACTGTGTTTAATGGTGAGCTGAAATGCATATAAGCCAACCCAGGCGTGAAGGGCAGCGTAACGGTCATATGGAAAAGCCAACTGCTGTCCCTTAGTTATCAAGATAAGGGACCTGCCAACTCCTTCATTCACTCTGTCAACCTTGAGAGACTTGAAGCAGACTCTACCTTATACGCTGAACATCTCATATATCAGCAAGATAGAAAGACACTGTAAAATAAAGAGCAGCGGGAAAGCTGTTAACGCTAATCATTTCACCGCTCGCACCTGAAATAAACTTACTCGAGAACAGCCAAGGAAGGAAAAAAAAACACTTTATCAAGGTCAATTTATTCCTCTATTTTTCAAGATTACTTGCTGGGTTGGAGACAGGTGTATGATAATGGATAGATAGGTGCAGGGAGAGACTCAGGTACCATTTCAAGATCAGATATGGAAGTCTGCACACATATGAAAGAAACATTTTATGGCTACAATGAAATGATACCCCAAATATTCCACCTACATGCCTAATATTATCGTTCATCAGCTAATGCCTACCAGTCATTAATAACACGTATTGACATTGGAACTTTATTGTAAGTCCACATTTATATAAGAAAATAGAAATGCATGTATGTGATACAGATGATAAAGAAAATAAAAGTAGGACTTTTTTTTACATTTCTATATATACTGTGTAACGGGGTGCCAGGGGTGCCTCCGGGCTTGTAGTCGTGGCCCTTGCTATCAGGCTTACCCCTGGTTCCGCCGTCACCTTGGGGACAGGAGATGTCATGGTGGGGCAGAGTGTGGTGGTGCAGGTGTTGTCCGGCGCACAAACACTTTCCAGGCATGGTTCAATGCAAATAACAAACATTCTTTATTCTTCACAAATCTTCACACGAGGCAGTAAAGGTGATGTTACGCTTTCTTTAGCTGGGGAAAGCCTGACCTTGCGTCCCCTCCAGTGGGGATGTGCCTGGCTACTCTTCTTCACCCGGCTCCCACTTCTGGCTACCCACAGCCCGGACCCACACCGGACTGCTTCACTCTATGAGGTTCCGCCCGCTCCTGTTCTCTCCGGCTTCCCTGTTCTTCAGCTCCCACACTCTGCCCCGGCTCTGCTGCTCCGCTCCCGTCCCTGAGACAATTGCGCTCCTCTTCCTCACTTTCCTCCACAACACTTTTTCTTCCCTCCCCTTGTTTCTGCCGGCTCCTCCTCCCCACTGTGGTGACAGCCGTCCCACCCGGCCACTAGGGGGTACCCTAACACAATATACATTCATATAAAACATTTTTATTAATAACATTTCCGGGTTAACTGTACTCCTTTGTAAGGGGTCTGCCCACCCCCTACATACCTCCCCTCTTAAAGCCTGAGCCTCCCAGCAAGGCTCCAATCTAAAATCACATTTTAAAACTAGGCAAAGTCATGTTTACTGAAACTGCGAACCTGTCCACAGGAGGGTACCCGCAAGAGGGTGCACCAGTCCAGCGCCCGGAGTTCCTCCTGGAAGCTCCCGGTCTTAGTCGTGTTTCTGCCCGGAGGCTTTTGTAGCGCTCCCGGTCTTAGATGTTGGCCGGCAGTAACACAGCTTGGCAAAAAGAATCTTCTGGATGACGCGGAGGAGCCCCTGGCTCAGTCCAGCAACAGGCTCTCTCCGGGCTCAGCAACTTGAACGGTACAACTTCTTCCGGCTCAGAACAACGCCGGTGTCTAACACAAAAACAGGCCCGCCATCTTCCGGTCTTGGTGCTCATTCCGGATGGTAGGCCCGTTGCCATTCAGCTCTCTGGGCTTGCACATACTCTGACAAAGACTGCCCGGGCAACCGGCGCAGCCTCCGGAAAGGCTCGTAGCTGATGGGTTGGTCCGCTATTTCATCCTCCGGCTTTGGCTCCTCAGTCCCCGACGGGGGTGATGGGGTCGTTGCGCGGGACGGCGGCGGGCTGCCCATAACAATAACCGGATGGGTGGTGATGCTTTGGTTAATCACCAGCACCGGCGGGGTTCCCTTCTCCGGGTCAGTACTCTGCCCGGGCATGACTGCCGGAGCTACAGCCAAGGTACTTCGCGGGTGGGAGGTTTCGGCCAATACCGGTCTTCGCTGTGCTCGTCGCTGGTTCTGACACTCCTCCCATTCCACTTCTTGCTGCCATTGAGCAGCCTCCTGTGCGGTGGGCATTCGGGTCACCCCGACTGCAAACAGGCCCCGGCATCCCACTTCCCTCAGGAACCGTACCTTCTCTCCTTGGTACAAGGTATGTAGTCTCTGCGGGAGGCCTTCCGTGTCCAGGTTTACTCTATTGTAAAAATAGTCGTCACCGGTCTCTCCGTCCCGGATGAAGCCGTACCCCTCCTTCTGGTTGAATTTCACCACAACTCCGGTGGTGTACTGATGCTCAAACTCCTCGCCCCGGGGACCCGCCATCATCTCCCGGGCGACGGTCTCGGCGAGCAGCCGCTACTGTACTGGGTCCGGCTCTGGTGACGGGGACTTTCGTGTAGGTAAGGGTGACGGCTGTACGGGGTCCCAATAGAAGCCCCACTCGTCCTTCTCCAGTTTCCGGGCGTGTGCTTCCTCCGGAGCCAGAGCTTGGGCAAGTGTTGCAGATCCCACCGCGGCTGGCGAGGGTATCTCCGGGCAGGGGTATGGGGCTCCCAGAATCCGGCTCCCCGACGGTAGTTGGGCGGTGTAGGTCGCCCGGCCCTCTGTCGTGGTCGCTCCGGTCAGGGCGTCCCACGTGGTCACCCAAGTCACTTTTGTGGCCCGTCCCGGTCCTCCGGGTACAGCCGGCAGATGAGCGGGAAATCCCTCCGCAGACGCAGCCGCAATCTGCTTCGGGTAGCTCTTCTCCAGGCCAAGCGCAGGGTGTAGTCCCTCGGCGTTTTCCATCTCGCTTGGGGAACGAGTCTCAGACAAAGGCGTCAGGGTCGGTGGAGAAGCTGGAGGAAATGGAGGCGGCCTTACTTTTCCCGCTCTTGGGCATACTCCACCCCCAGTCTCACACTTCAGGTCGACCCCTCCGCGGTGGTACTTCTTTCTTCTTACAACACCGCCCACTTCACATATCTTCGTACGTGCCCTGGGACCGGCACCTCCCCTCTTTGGGCGGAGTACTCCGAACTTCTTTTTCGGCACCGGCCAGCCCCAGGCTCTTCTTTTGGCGCCAACTTTTCGCGCGCTTTCTGCATCTTCACAGACGACGGCCATCTTGCCGCCATCTTGTGCCCGGTCCAACGCTACAGGCACTGTTTCTTCTTCCCACCATGGGATCGGGACTCTTTTCCAATAATCTGGATCCAGGACCCTAGGCACCACTTGGTCTCCTTCTTCTTGGAGCGGGTCCCCTTGCATACGATCCGGATCCTGCCGACTACGCCACATGTAACGGGGTGCCAGGGGTGCCTCCGGGCTTGTAGTCATGGCCCTTGCTATCAGGCTTACCCCTGGTTCCGCCGTCACCTTGGGGACAGGAGATGTCATGGTGGGGCAGAGTGTGGTGGTGCAGGTGTTGTCCGGCGCACAAACACTTTCCAGGCATGGTTCAATGCAAATAACAAACATTCTTTATTCTTCACAAATCTTCACACGAGGCAGTAAAGGTGATGTTACGCTTTCTTTAGCTGGGGAAAGCCTGACCTTGCGTCCCCTCCAGTGGGGATGTGCCTGGCTACTCTTCTTCACCCGGCTCCCACTTCTGGCTACCCACAGCCCGGACCCACACCGGACTGCTTCACTCTATGAGGTTCCGCCCGCTCCTGTTCTCTCCGGCTTCCCTGTTCTTCAGCTCTTACACTCTGCCCCGGCTCTGCTGCTCCGCTCCCGTCCCCGAGACAACTGCGCTCCTCTTCCTCACTTTCCTCCACAACACTTTTTCTTCCCTCCCCTTGTTTCTGCCGGCTCTCCTCCCCACTGTGGTGACAGCCGTCCCACCCGGCCACTAGGGGGTACCCTAACACAATATACATTCATATAAAACATTTTTATTAATAACATTTCCGGGTTAACTGTACTCCTGTGTAAGGGGTCTGCCCACCCCCTACATACTGTACATGTGGAGGAAAACAGCCTTTAACCCATTCCACTTCTCTATTACATTCTCTATGAGAAATTACATACAATGTAACAAAAATATGTAATAGGGAAAGTGTAATGCTCATGGGTGTGAGTGGGTAGTGGACCCACTGGGCCACAGCACACAGAATACCTGAGAGGCGTCACTGTGCTTCACACCAGGTTTTCAGTAGAGCCCCTGATGGTGGGGTTGTTGCGCTGCAGGTAGAAACCAGGTGCCATCCAGGGAGTCTCTATGCTGCGACAGCTGTCCCCAGAGGTAAGGACACTGAAAGTCTCTGATGAAGCAGGCTTGGCCGATATGGTACAGTGTAGCAGTGTCCAGTACAACAGACTTGGCCTATAAGATACAATGCAGGAGCAGCCGGTACAGCAAACTTGACTAATAGAATACAATGCAACAGCGGCCAGCATAGCAGACTTGGCCGATAGGATACAATTCAGCAGCAGCCAGTACAGCAAACTTGGTCGATTGGGTGCAATTCAACAGCGGCCGGCATAGCAGATTTGGCCAATACTATACAATGCAGCAGCAGCACATAGGTAAGGGACTTGCACAACTAGCAATGCATCTTTCGGAATAGACCACGTTGCCCAGGCACCTCAGTTAAGCGGGAGGTGCCTTAAATAGTTAATGCCTCTCGCCACATGCTGAGAGGCACTTCTGAGTTACAGCGTACGGGCCCTTTAAAAAAATCTGCACGTGCCTTATGAGCACTCACAGGAGTCCTGGGTGGCATGCACAGGCCCCAGGAAATGGCTACAGGTACCGTGGATGGAGCAGCCCCCATAGAGCAGCTAGGTGTCACAGGTGTGTCACGGGTGACTGTCATGTAGAAGGTCAAAGCGTTTGGCTGCACAAACTGTTCTCTGACCTTCTATCATTGATTGATATATTTGGTATGCTATGTATTGCCTCTGCTTTATTTTCATCCCTTTCCCCTTAGGACCCTGCAGAATTCCTCATACTTTCAGCTACTGTTCATCAGCACTTCCTTGGTGTTTATATATACCTTCATTTTCCCATTCTCAGTGCTGATGGTAAGTCCACTACCCTTTACCCCTTAGAAGTCTTTAATGCATGCAGTTGTTGCATTCTTTTGGTGTTACCTGATCGTTGTTTGCAGTCCCTCTTCCTGAGGCATCTGGAGTTGTTATTTTCTTCCTTTGTATGTTATCCCTGTGTGTTCTTTAGTGCACAGTGGGGTTGATGAAGAGCTCATCTCTTACTCTCCCTACCTAGTGCCCAGAAACAGGGTCAGCCTAGGGTCAGGTATCCTGCTCGGCGCATAGGTGCGGAACCTATCTACGGAGGTGAGGGAACCCAAGGCCCAGCGGTAGGTTTGGTCAGGGGTTACTATCTTTCTCTTCCCTGAACACAGCATTTCCCTTCCCTTTTGCCATTTGCTTGGTACTGTCCTGTACCTAGCGTGACATTATCACCAGCCGTACAAAAAAAAAATGACACGCAAATTTATTTATTTTTTTTGTATGTTGTGGGGTTTTTGTTGTTTTTTTGCTGTTGTTTGTGTTCCAATGGAACCCATCTCTGTTCTGTCTGAACAGCTTCAGGGTCTGTCCTTGAAGGTAGCCGACCTTCGGTCAGCAGTCTAGCAACAACAGTGATCGCACACTTCTGATTTTGAAGATTCTGTGGGTAGACAGGCCCACCCAGAACCTAAGATTGTGCTTTCAGACAGGTTTGTAGGGGGTAGAGACATATTTTGGTGCTTAAACATGCCTGTAAATAGTACTTTAGGCTTCAGTCTTACTCCTCTGGAGATGAGGAGCAGCAGGTGGGGATTGTGATCTCACTGTTGCAATGGGATCCACAATCCTGGGCTTTTTGCCATATAGCTCTGGTTGCCTCTGCTCAGTGGATGGATTTTTTAAGGCTTTGGGTCTCATTTATGATGATCCTGACTGAGTCTTTTTGGCAGAGTCCAGGCTGTGTCGCCTCCAGCAGGGGAGTCAGTTGGCGAAGACTTATTGCTCTGAGTTTCATAGGTGGATAACCGACACCAGTTGGAATGACCCAGTGCTTAGAAACCAGTTTTGCCAGGGACTTTCAGAAAGGCTGAAGAATGCCCTGGTGATTTATGAAACACCTGAGATCTTGAAGGTTGCCATTTCCTTAGCTAAACAAGTTGATTGGTGCCTCTAAGATAGAATGGTTAAACCACCTTCCCCGGAGATCCTACATCAGGGCAGTATTCAATTGTCTGGTGGGCCAATCTGTGGAAGAGCCATCACTCATGGGTTTGGAGCAGTAGTTAGCAAGTTAGATGCTCTCTTTGTAAAAACTCATAGGCTTACCTGCAGTGTGTTGGCTTACCCTGTTTCCAGCTATGCCATCGACTCCGCACCGCTTGCTCAGGAATGCCTGACACAGATCGTGGATAATATAAGACTGACGGTAGCAACCCTGCATTATGAAGTAATTTCCTATGTTCTGGAAGGCCTTCCCACTTCTTTTGTACTGGGTCTACCCTGGTTGGTGAAACATAATCCTGTGATGGATTAGAAATCCAGGGAAATTGTGGAATGGGGAGATTACTATCTTGATAATTGCCTGAACACTTCTCTATCTGCAGTCTCTACAGAGACCTTACCGGCATTTTTGTTTGGTTTTGAGGATGCTTTTTCAGAGAGGGTGTGTCAGGATTTGCCTCCCCATCGTGTATACGACTGCTCCATTAATCTGCTTCCTGGAGCAAAACTACCCAAATCCAGAATGTATAATCTTTCTGGTCCAGAGAGACAATCCATAAAAGATTACATTGCTGATAGTCTGGAAAAATGACATATCAGACCCTTCTCTTCACCCGAAGTGGTAGGATTTTTCTTTGTTAAGAAGAAAGACGAGGGTGTCCGCCCTTGCTTGAATTTCCGGGAATTGAATCAGATTACCGTCCAAGACCTATATCCACATCCTCTGATTCCAGATTTATTCAACCAGATTGTGGGAGCTATCTGGTTCTCCAAGTTTGATTTAAGGCTGGCTTACAATCTGGTTAGAATCAGAGCAGGGGATGAATGGAAAACTGCTTTCAAAACACCTAAAGGGCATTTTGAAAGTCTAGTCATGCCATTTGGTCTCACTAATGCCCCTACCAATTTCCATAAAAACCTGTCACACCTTAACTCTGCTAAATATCTGAATCCTAGGTAGGCTAGAGGGTCTTTGTTTTTTACTAGGTTCAATTTCACTGTTAATTACCGTCCAGGGGTTAAAAAATGTCAAGGCGAATGTTTTATCCTGGAGCTTCCCTAATGATAGTGATCATGTAAACCCTGTCCTCATTTTTCAGGAGGGGTTGGTTATCTTAGACTTGTGCCTAGACTTGGAGAGGGAGGTATTGGAGATTCAGTGGGATGCCTCAGCCTCTTGCCCTCCAAGAAGGTTATTTGTACCACCTAATTTGCACCGCAAAATAATTGGAGATCATCACAATACAATACTTGTGAGTCATCCAGGTAGTAAAGCAACCTCGGACCTCTTATCTTGTCACTTTTGGTGGCTGGGGTTGCATCAGGAAGTGGTTAACTATGTGTCTGCTTGCAGTATTTGCGCATGTTCCAAGGTTACGCATACTCAGCCATCTGTTTCTCTCCTGCCATTGGCTATCCCTAGTAGACCTTTAACCTATTTATCCATGGATTTCATTACTGACCTTCCTTTGTGTGTAGGTAAAACTGCAGTTTTAGTGGTTGTGGATAGGTTCAGCAAGATGGTACATTTTATCGCGTTACCAGCACTTCCAAATGCCAAGACTCTAACTTAGGTGTTCATCAATGAGATTGTGAAGCTTCACGTGGTTCCTTCCGATGTGGTCTCAGAGCAAGGAACCCAGTTTGTTTCCAAGTTTTGAAAAGTGTTTCGTACTTGACAGGGGGGTGTAGTTGTCTTTCTTTTCTGCCTTCCAACCTCAGTCAAATGGCCAGACCAAACACAAAATCAAAATTTGGAAACTTACCTCAGGTATTTTGACTCCGATAACTATGAGGATGGGGCATCTTAATTACCATTGGCCAAATTTGCCATAAACAATCCTCATTAGGAGTCTACTGGCAAGTCACCTTTCTTTCGTCCATACTGTTTTCATCCATAATTTGGTTCCTTTAGTGGTAGATAGGCTTCAAGCGTTCCTGTGGAGGAACATTTTGCCTCATTGCTCTCTTCCATATGGCAAGGGGTTCAGAGTAATTTGAAGCTTATGGGAGACAGAAAATATGGCTGACAAAAAACATTTGCAAGGTCCGGACCTAAGTGTGAATGACTATGTGTGGTTTTCTACCAGTCATATTACGTTGAAGGTTCCTTCCTGGAAGCTAGGACCTGAGTTTATTGGTCCCTATAAAGTAATCATCTTCATCAACCCAGTAGCGTTTCATCTGAAGTTACCTCAGACTCTTAGGATCCACAATGTGTTCCACAGGTCTCTGCTCAAGAAGTATGTGGTACCATTGGAGCCGTCTCCCTAGCCACCGGCCCTAATCATGGTTGATGGCAATTTAGAATTTCAAATAGCTAAAATTGTTGATTCTTGCTCTCATTGTCGTTCCCTTCAATACTCGGTGCACTAGAGGGGTTACGGACCAGAGGAGAGGATGAAGGTCCCAGCATTGGATGTGAATGCCCCAAGATTGGTTCATTCGTTTCATGCTGCCCATCCGGATAAGCCTGGCCCTGAGTGTCTGGAGAGGAGGTACTATCACGGGTGACAGACAGTCATGTGGTGTACGGCAAAAGAAGGTCACAGCGATTGGCTGCGCAAACTGTTCCCTGACCTTCCATCATTCCTGCTTGATGTATTTGGTATATTATATATTTCATCTGCTTTATTTTCATCCCTTTTTCTTTAGGACCCTGCAGAGTTCCTCGCCCTTTCACCTGCTTTTCGTAAGCATTTCCTTGAGGTCTATATATACCCTAATTTTCCCATACTTAGTGATGGTGATAAGTCCTCTACCCTTTACAAGTCTTCAATGCAAGCAGTTAGCTCACATTCTTCTTGTGTAACCTGGTTGTTGTTTGCAGTTCCTCTAAGGGGTACTTCTCACATAGAGAGATCGCTAGCGAGATCGCTGCTGAGTCACAGGTTTTATGACGTACCAGTGACCTCATCAGCGATCTTGCTGTGTGTGACACTAAGCAGCGACCTGGCCCCTGCTGTGAAATCGCTGATCATTACACACTGTTCTGGTTCATTCTTGGTCGTCGGGCTCCCGCAGGGCAGCACGCATCAGTGTGTTTGACACCTTACCCAACAACCTCGTTCGCGACTCACTTAGGCGTGCATCTTCGTTGTTTTCCATGCCCTCTCTATTCCGATTGGTGATTGCTACTGTGTTTGGATTGGCCCCTTCCATCCTCTGTTCTGGCTTGTAGATAGCAGTACATTTCAGAGGGCTGAATTCACTTGTCCCGGACCGCGTGTAGCAGCAGATTGTAATACAGTCCATTCTGCATCAGGACTGTAGGATGGATAAGGATGGAGAAGGATGGAAGCGCTATTATGTTGCCTTCTCTAAAGGAAGGCCGCCCAGTCACAACGCAGTTCCGACCACCAATCGGAGCAGAGGGGGCGTGGAAAAGGCAATGTAGATGCACGCCTATGTTACTAATCAAGATTTAAATCGTGCTATGTGACAGGGTCCCAGCAGATCTGGGCAAGGGGCGGCCCGCGGGACACATCCGGCCCGCCTACTCTCTTTGACCGGCCCGCCTGGCTCAGGGCGTCCTTGCTGGCTGGTCAGTGATGAGGGCAATCTGACCTGTTGTCCGGAGCTCCAGGCTCCAGGAGACCCGTGGTCAGATCACCCTCATCTCACGCTGCGTGCCGGGCAGGGAGCGATCCTGCAGCTCCGTACAGTCAGTGCAGGCAGTGGAACGCAGGAATCTCTCCTCTGTTACCTGCCCAACACCTTTCTCTGTGACACACGCGCGCCCTGATTTCGTCACTACGGCGCGCGTGTGTCATTTGAAAAGTTCCCGCCCGGCAGGAGAAGAAGCTGCAGCAGCCGGGGCCCATACAGAGAGAAGCAGCTGCGGGGGCTCCTAAGAAAACAGCATCGACGCAGCCTGGGCATGTGAAAGAGAAGCAGCTTAGCGGGGGGCTTGTACGGAGGTGCCTGAGGAGGGTAAAATAAGAAGGGAGAGGTGAGTGGTTACTAGTAACCTGCGGAGACAATGGGGGGCGGGGGGTAACTGTTGACAAATATTTGGTGTGTAGTGGTGTAGTATATGGGAATGTAGTTTTACAGGTGTGGTATATGGGGGGGTGTAGTGGTGTAGTATATAATGGTGTAGTTTTATAGTGGTGTAGTGGTATAGTATAATACAGGTGTAGTATATAGGGGTGTGGTATAATACAGGTGTATATAGGGGTGTAGTGGTGTAGTATAATACAGGTGTAGTATATAGGGGTGTAGTATAATGCAGGTATATATAGGGGTGTAGTGCTGTAGTATAATACAGGTGTAGTATATAGGAGTGTAGTATAATACAGGTGTATATAGTGATGTAGTGGTGTAGTATAATACAGGTGTAGTATATAGTGGTGTAGTGATGTAGGTTATCACAGGTGTAGTATATAGTGATGTAGTGGTGCAGTTTATTACAGATGTAGTATATAGTGATGTAGTATATTACAGGTGTATATAGAGGTGTAGCGATGTAATATATACGGTAGTGGTATAGTATATAGAGGTGTAGTTTATTAAAGGTGTAGTGTATAGGGATGTATATTACAGGTGTAGTATGTGGCGGGTGTAGTGATGTAGTATATGGGGATTGTGTGTGTATGTATGTATACAGTGTGTGTATGTGTATATAATATCATATACACACACAGTATATATATATGCGTGTGTGTATATATATTTTATATATATATATATATATATATATATATATATATATATATAATCTAGAACCGAGTTAATTATATTAGTCCGGCCCTCTAAAACCATCCCAATTTTTCATGCGGCTCCATGGGAAAATTAATTGCCCACCCCTGCTATACAGTATATCAGTATATTCCCAAACACACAGTATGATGCCTCCACATTCACTCACATATACAGAGTGATGTCCTCATGGTCACCAATTAAGAAAATGGTCATACTGACATGTTCTCCCTTGACGACACGTGTTGTTGTGATGTGTTGTGATGTACTGTAATGTTGGCATGTTTAATGTTTTGCATTGTAATGTTAAAGCTATGTTCTGCCTAGGAACAGGTAGCGAATAGGCATCGATAGAGTTAAGAGTTGAGACTAACCCAGAGAGGGAGGGGCTATGTAGCAAGATCAAGGAGGACTTCCTGGTAGTGAGTCAGATAGTGCCCAGTGCATGACAGAGATAGACCTAAGGTCTGACTAGTGAGCATAGCAGCATAAGGGTAAGTTCACACAGTGCATTTTTCGCGGCATTTTTGCACGGTTTTCGAGTGCGTTTTTGCCCAGAAAACTGCATGACTTTGCTTCCCCTAGCAAAGTCTATGAGTTTTCATTTTTGCTGTCTGCACACAGCGATTTTTTCAGCTGCGTTTTTCTGGTGACCACAAAAACGCAGCATGTCAATTATTCCCGCGTTTTTCACCGCGTTTTTCATCCATTGAGTGCAATGGGATGTTGAAAGACGCAATGAGAAACGCAAATTGTTATTATAGCTGCGTTTTGGTGCGTTTCTAAGACCAAAAACGCAGCTATAAACGCAGGAGGTGGGTAGTAAAGTGACATGTACAGGAAGAGGATTCCTTCTGTCAGTAAACACAGAAGCGTGAATCCTCCCGGTACCGTCACCACCACTTCCACCTCCAGTCCTGTGCATGTATGCTGCCGTGCGGCGTCATGTCTGGGTGGGAGGTGGAGGCAGCTGCGAAAACAAAAGTGAACAGTAGAAAAAAAAAAGTCATACTCACCTGTCTGCAGACTCCCGGTGCCATGCCCGCTCCCAGCTCCTCTCACGGTACCGCCGCTCTGGCTGTGTGCAGTCTCCCCGGGTACGTATGCCTGCAGCAGATGCATTTGTGCAATAAAAAAAAAAACAACTCACTTATGTGCTGATTACCGGCAGCTCCTGGAGCGAGTCTGATCCCGTCCGATCGATGCAGGAGCTACCAGTAATCAGGGATGAAGTCTCCTGACGCATCCGCTGATAGGTTAAACCGGCCGGCCGCTGGCGTCACCCCTAGACTTACGATCAGCTGATGCGTCAGGAGACTGCATCAGGTGATCCATCGCCAGGTCCTGCATCCTGCAGGCATACGTACCCGGTGAGACTGAACACACCCGGAGCGGCGGTACCGGGAGGAGCTGGGAGCGGACATGGCACCGGGACCCTGCAGACTGGTGAGTATGACATTTTTTTTTCTACTGTTCTCTTTTGTTTTCGCAGCCGCTTCCACCTCCTGCCCGTACATGACGCCGCACGGGAGCTGACATGCACAGGACTGGAGGTTGAAGTGGCGGTGACGGTACCGGGAGGATTCACGCTTCTGTGTGTACTGACAGAAGGAATCCTCTTCCTGTACGTCACTTTACTACCCACCTACTGCGTTTATAGCTGCGTTTTTGGTCTTAGAAACGCACCAAAACGCAGCTATAACAATTTGCATTTCTCATTGCGTCTTTCAACATCCCATTGCACTCAATGGATGAAAAACGCGATGAAAGGGGGGTGGCCTGGACATGTCGCCGACAGGACGCACACTGTAGGAGCTCCTCACCAACGGCTCCAAACACCGCCATCCACCAGCTATTAAAGAAGATTACCGGGGCCAGATGACAGGGAAAGCAGGTCTCCGGTCGTAGACGCCTGCTAGAGGGACTTCCAGCCGTGGGGGGCAAGGTATTGTTCCTTTCCTGACCGAGCCTCAGCGTCCTCCCAGGCCTGTAATGGCGACCGGGACGCGTGCTGCTGCGACCCGGCTGACACAGCCTGAGCGCCCTCCTGCTTCCCCCGCCCGCTCTGCACAACAGCCGGGTGGAAAGCTGCAGACTGACCCGTCACCGCAGACTTCTGGATGGATGACCCCTGGGAGAGACGCCGGAGACCAGCCTGTGGTGGATGATGGGGGAGGGGTGAGCGGTGGGAATTTGGCTGCAGGGTGCGCTTCTCCCTCTGGGTCTTCACAGGGCAGAGGATCTCCTGCCTCCCCTCCTGACTGCTCCAACACACCAGGCACCCCGCGGTCGTCCCCTGCCTCACAACACTCAAATACCTTAGCAGCTGGCTCAGGAGAGGCTATGGAGCAGAGCTTGCTCGCCCTCCCCTGCCATGGAAGGGAGAATACAGCTACTCCCCTGCAACATTATGGGGAAGAACAAGGCTCAGAAATGTCAGCTCTAAGGGACCAAATCAATGCTATGCCAACCAAAATGGATATGGAAGGGTACATCGCCCGCCTGGAAGCTGTTTGTAAAACGGAAATTCGCTCTTTGAAGGAGGGTATGACCTCACTGACTAACTCCGTGCGGGCCCTTGAGTCATCCACCCAGGATTTATACTCTCAGCAAAGCTCACAACAGCAGCTTATAGATCAGCAGGCTCAACAGATCCACCTGTTGTTTGACATGATAGAAGATGCTGAAAACCGCAACAGACGAAATAATGTGCGAATTCGTGGTTTGCCGGAGTCAGTCGGGCCTCAGGATCTGACCTCTACACTGCAGAGGATGTTTAACTCCTTGTTGGACCGTCCCCTTGAAACACGCATTGAGATGGACAGAGCACACCGGGCACTGGGGCCTAGAAACCCGGATCCAGAGAGGCCAAGGGACATTATTTGCAGGGTACACTTCTTCCAGGTCAAGGAGAATATTATGAGAAAAGCAAGAGATAAAGGTACCCTTGATTTTAAAGGAACTCCCATACAACTTCTGGCGGATCTTTCCCGATCAACACTTGCAAAAAGGAGAGCCCTGAGACCCCTGCTGGAGGTTCTACGCAACAACAATATTGCTTATTCCTGGGGCTATCCTTTTCAACTACAAGTCAGGAAGGGTCCCAATCTGATCATATTGAGATCTCCGGCTGGCCTGCCAGATTTTCTTTCGGCTCTGGATCTCCTTGGGATAAAACTGCTGGACTGGCCATATACTACACCTCCACCCCAGAGAGTGGTCCGTCGTGGCGGTTCCTTCCCCTGTGATCAACACCGTACTCAGCGACAAAGACCTCAGAAGTCACCAAGAACCTCATCGGCGGAGACTTGAACTCTCTGGACTTCTGGGATATAAGTGTTTGAAAGAGGAATGAGGGTTGTTATGGCCTAATCTGATACCTAACCAATATTGCCCTATATCCGTCCTTTTTTTTTTTTTCTCCCCTCCCCCCCTCTTTTCCTCTCCCCCTTCCCCCCCCCCTCCCCTGGGCATCACCAATTCTAATAATGTTGGGATTCTCTGCCTTCCCTCTCGGCATGCTCCAATGCTGAGTTGGGGTACCTGAACCCCCATGAGTATATATGCCTCTCCTAAAAACCTCACGAGTTGAGAGTTGAAGACGGGAGTTTATCTTTATCTTTCTTGCTACATTCCTCACTTTGTTGATGTGATTAATTACATTGAGCCTGAGCAGTTAGCTGTTATATGGTTACTTCCATTTTGGTCGGGTGACTGACCATCTGTGGTTTCCTTTTCTTCTACCCCTTTGCGGTATTAGGGTGGAAACACATCTATGCGAGTAAAATCGGTCCGACTGGGCTGAAAAATACTCGGCTGATTTTAGTTCAGGTTAGGTGTGAGTGCAACGCAAGTGCGATGCTATTTCTGAGATTTTACTAGCGTGTGTAATGCGTGTGTAATGCGTGTGTAATGCGTGTGTAATGCGTATTTTTTACTATGTCATCTGCCATTCAGCGCTGCTACATGGCCGCTGACAGCAGACACAGACAGCCATGTAGCAGAGCTGAATGGCAGATGACAGCAGCCACAGACAGAGCCGCACTGTCAGAATGAACTCGGGTGAACTTAACCCGATTTCATTGTCATGCTGCGGCTCTGTCTGTGCCGCGTCCTGATTAGCGGTCACCAGTGAAGGGCTCACCGGTGACCGCTAATCCCCTGAGTGACTGAAGTTAGCAGCCCTCTCTCATACTCACCGATCCCCGGCGCCGCGCTGCACGGCTTTCTCACTGCTCCGGTGGCTTTTACTATTTTGAAAAAGCCGGCCGCTCATTAAACAATCTCGTATTCCCTGCTTTCCCCGCCCAAAGACGCCTATGATTGGTTGCAGTGAGACACGCCCCCACGCTGAGTGACAGGTGTCACACTGCACCCAATCACAGCAGCCGGTGGGCGGGTCTATACTGTGCTGTGAAATAAATAATTAAATAATTAAAAAAAATGGCGTGCGGTCCCCCCCAATTTTAATACCAGCCAGATAAAGCCATACGGCTGAAGGCTGGTATTCTCAGGATGGGGAGCTCCACGTTATGGGGAGCCCCCCACCCTAACAATATCAGCCAACAGCCGCCCAGAATTGCCGCATACATTATATGCGACAGTTCTGGGACTGTACCCGGCTCTTCCCGATTTGCCATGGTGCGTTGGCAAATCGGGGTAATAAGGAGTTAATGGCAGCCCATAGCTGCCAATAAGTCCTAGATTAATCATGTCAGGCGTCTATGAGACACCCTCCATGATTAATCTGTAAGTTACAGTAAATAAACACACACACACATGAAAAAATCATTTATTAGAAATAAAAAACACAAACAAATTCCCTCATTACCAATTTAATAAGCCCCAAAAAGCCCTCCATGTCCGGCGTACTCCACGGACCTCCAGCGTCGCTTCCAGCATGAAGGTGACAGGAGCTGCAGAAGACACCGCCGCTCCGGTCACCTCCAAGCAGCAACTGAGGTGAGTAGCGCGATCAGCTGAGCTGTCACTGAGGTTACCCGCTGTCACTGGATACAGCGGTGACAGCGATTAACCTCAGTGACACCTCAGCAGATCGCGCTACTCACCTCAGTTGCTGCTTGGAGGTGACCGGAGCGGCGGTGTCTTCTGCAGCTCCTGTCACCTTCATGCTGGAAGTGACGCTGGAGGTCCGTGGAGTACGCCGGACATGGAGGGCTTTTTGGGGCTTATTAAATTGGTAATGAGGGAATGTGTTTGTGTTTTTTATTTCTAATAAAGGATTTTTTCATGTGTGTGTGTTTATTTACTGTAACTTACAGATTAATCATGGAGGGTGTCTCATAGACGCCTGACATGATTAATCTAGGATTTAGTGGCAGCTATGGGCTGCCATTAACTCCTTATTACCCCGATTTGCCAACGCACCAGGGCAAATCGGGAAGAGCCGGGTACAGTCCCAGAACTGTCGCATATAATGTATGCGGCAATTCTGGGCGGCTGTTGGCTGATATTGTTAGGGTGGGGGGCTCCCCATAACGTGGAGCTCCCCATCCTGAGAATACCAGCCTTCAGCCGTATGGCTTTATCTGGCTGGTATTAAAATTGGGGGGGACCGCACGCCATTTTTTTAAATTATTTATTTATTTATTCGACTGCACAGTATAGACCCGCCCACCGGCTGCTGTGATTGGGTGCAGTGAGACACCTGTCACTCAGCGTGGGGGCGTGTCTCACTGCAACCAATCATAGGCGCCGGTGGGCGGGGAAAGCAGGGAATACGAGATTGTTTAATGGGCGGCCGGCTTTTTCAAATTAGAAAAAGCCGCCGCAGCAGTGTGACAGCCGTGCAGCGCCGCGCCGGAGATCGGGGAACGGTAAGTATGAGAGAGGGGGGGAAACTGACCGACAGACTGTGAGAGAGGGACAGAGATAGTGACGGACCGACAGAGAGAGAATAGAGACCGAGAGGGAGAGACCGACTGACAGAGAATAGTGATTGACAGACATTGGGAGACATCGCTCGTTTCCAGTGTTTTAGGAAACATGCGAGAAATGTATTTAGAAAATCGGATGTCACTAGGATGGTGTGAATGCCGTCCCGTGACATCCGATTTTTTACACGCTCCCATAGACTTGCATTGGAGAAACTCGCAGTAGAAACTCGCAAAAAAGCAGCATGCTGCGATTTTTTTCTCAGTCCGATTTGGACTGAGAAAAAAATCGCAGATGAGAGCTGAATCATTCACTAACATGTGTCAAATTCCAATGCGAGATTTTCTCGCATTGCTCTACTGCGAGAAACTCGCAAGTGAGAAGCAGCCCTTAACTAGTTAGGTGGTGTAGCAGCCGTCCTTCAGGCGACATAGTTTTCAGTCACCTCCCATATTAGGGTGTGTTCTTAGAACACTGGTTACGAGTATTTTCTCAGTTTGATTGCCTTTTGAGCTAGGACTCAGGAGGCTAAGTAAAGACAAGTTTTAATATTAGTCTTTATTATTCTGATCTCTTTTTCCGTTCTACTACTTTCTCTGCTCTCTTTTCTTTAATCTTAGTTTCTTTCTTCTCCCTCCCCATCTTCCCACTTTTCCCTTGGGTGCCCAGAAGATAGGGCTTCTAAGATGGCGAACCTCAACTTATGCTCTCTAAATGTTAGAGGATTTAATGTACCAGAGAAGAGATCCAAGATCCTCTATAACATGCATAAAAAAAGAATCCATATTCTATTGCTTCAGGAGACTCATTTTAAAACAGACCACATTCCCGCATTTAAGCATAGATATTATACTTCCTGGTACCAATTCAGTCGCAAAATCCAAGGAGGTTAGCATCGCTCTACATAAATCTCTCCCAGCTCAGATTTTATCAGTTAAATCCGACCCAGAGGGGCGATTCATTTTTATCAAACTTAAGATCTGTACCAAGTTATTTACCATTGCTAATCTTTATCTCCCCAACCAGGACCCGGCCAGGATTTGCCAAAAATACCTGAACACCCTCTCTGAATTCGCTGAAGGCTCCCTGATTCTTGGAGGAGATTTCAATCTTATCTTTGATCGGGCTGTTGACTCCTCCTCGGGTAGGTCTTCTGTTCCTGCAGTGAAACTGCGGGGTCTCAGGAGTAAATTACTGGACTTGAGGCTTATTGACGTCTGGCGTACCCTACACCCTAAAACACGGGACTACACTTTCTATTCTCCTGTCCATGACATGTACAGTAGAATAGACCTTTTTTTTATTAGTCACCACCTACTCTCACATGACCCGCCTGTATTATAGACCCTATGGTGTGGTCCGATCATGCTTCGGTGTCACTTTCTCTCCTTTTGACAGACCTACGCCCCGGGGAATGGTTATGGTCATTGAACCCACACTTATTAAAAGATCAGACATGTCAGTTAGCCATCAGGAAGACCATCACGGACTTCTTCGAATTTCATGCCAATGACCCAACACCCTTACCTCTCCAGTGGGAGACCCTAAAGGGGATGATCCGGGCGGCCTTTATTCAACAGGGAACCAGACTTAAAAGGGATAGAGCCTGCGAAATAGACAGATTACTGACTTCCATTCAACACCTAGAACAGACCCATAAACAGACTCATGACCCTCAGATTTAACAGACTTGCTCAAGGCTAGACTAGATCTGGGATCCCTCTTAGATGCAGCGTCTGCCCGTCATCGAGATAGAGGTAGGAGATTTATGTACGAATTCTCTAACAAGCCAGGCAGAGCTCTGGCTAGGTTTCTTAATCCTCGCCTTCCCTCTACATTTATCTCCACCATTAAATCTCCATCTGGACATTCAGCACATAAACCTCATGAAATAGCAGATGTATTCCGAGATTATTACGACGGGTTATACAACCTAGGTGGCCCAGTGACGGACATGTCCCCAACAAATTTCCAAGCGAAAGTGGACAACTATGTTGATGGTACCCCTCTCCCCCCACTGAACCATGTGGACTCTCTCATGTTACATGACCCCTTTAGCGAACAGGAGGTCACTGAGGTTATTAAGGGTCTGGCCAATGGTAAGAGTCCGGGTCCAGATGGATTCCTGGCCAACTTCTATAAGCAATTTGCCTTGGAACTGACGCCCTTCTTGACTAAGACCTTTAACTCCATATCCTCAGCTTGCCCCTTCACCGCGCAAACCCTTGCGGCTACCATAACGGTGATTCACAAGCCTGGGAAGGACCCGTGTTTATGCTCCAACTACCGCCCTATCTCTCTTATAGGGGTAGATGTCAAGATCTTCGCCAAACTAATAGCTAATTGGTTGTCCCCGCTGTTGCCTGCCTCAATCCATACTGACCAAACAGGGTTTGTCCGGGGTAGAGAGGCGCGCGATAACACTATTAAAACTCTACTTTTGACCTCCCATATGTACAGACAAGGTACTCCAGCCTGCCTCCTATCGATTGATGCCGAGAAGGCATTCGATCGTCTCAACTGGACCTTTCTATGCTCCTCCCTGAGGCAGCTGGGAATCGGTCAAACTATGTTAGAGAGAATTTTTGCCCTGTATCATAAGCCCTCAGCACGTGTTTGAGCCAATAATACTCTATCCTCTCCCCTGCAAATATCTAATGGCACTAGACAGGGGTGCCCTCTTTCACCCCTTCTATATGTAATAGCCATGGAGCATTTGGCTATATCCCTTCGAAACTCCCCCGATATAAAGGGCTTTGATATAGGTCAGAAAGATTATAAACTTGCCTTATACGCTGATGACCTCCTTCTATATCTAACAAACCCGGAAATCGCCTTTCCAATTCTCATCCAAGAATTCCAACGCTTTGGCATAGTTTCTAACTTCAAAGTGAACTACTCAAAGACAGAGGCCCTTAATATTACTCTCCCTACCACACGAGTCAATAGACTAAAATCCGTCTTCCCATTTAAGTGGGAGATCCAATCTATCAAGTATCTTGGGATATCTGTTTCGGCCAATCCAGATGAGTTGTTTATGGCTAATTACTCCCCATTGCTTACTAGAACTCTTGCTGATCTTAATAGATATAATCGGGGCCGACTTTCCTGGTTTGGCCGGATCAATGCCCACAAGATGGACATACTCCCAAGGTTTCTTTATTTATTCCAAACAGTTCCGATAAAAGTTGCTAAACAGTATTTCAGACAACTCCAGAGGGCATGTAGCAGATTCGTCTGGGGGACGGGGAGACCTCGGATTCGATACGCCACACTGGTGAGACCCAAATCCAGGGGAGGCGCTGGTTTACCTGATTTCGAAAAGTACTACCAGAGTGTCCTCCTCACGAGGGTCTTAGATTGGAGATTTAACGATCTCAATAAACAATGGGTGGGCGTTGAGTCCCATCTCTCCCCGTTCCCTCTGACATGGCTTCTATGGACCCCCCTTCAACAGAGACCGGCGGTCTCGGTATTTCAACCTCTGACTCATGCTTTTTTGGGACAGACATCTGGAGACGTTAAACTTATCCCACAGACCGGGGAGTATGAGCTCTCTTTTTAATAATTTCGACTTTCCCCCCGCGTCGGAGAGATCTACCTTCTTATGTTGGGACTCCGCAGACGGAGTTACACTGGGACAGGTTGCTAGGAGACTATCTGGAACGGCGTCTTTTGAGGCTTTGCAGGAGTCATGCCCAGAGAGGAGACTATCCTGGCTGGAATATACTCAATTGACCACATTTATAAAAAAGAAATTCCTGGGAAATGCTCTATTATCCACACTTTGAGACCCTAATTTCATTAAATGCCGCGCCGCAACATGCCATCACATTGCTCTACAACCTCTTGTGTACAGCCCAGTGTAAAGGTGCCCCAACGTATTTGGAAGCCTGGCAAAGAGAGCTCCAGATCACGTTGTCGGAACAAGATCATCTCAAAATCTTTACACTCTCTCATAAAATGTCCATTTCCTGTAGTGCGCAGGAGAAAAATTTTAAAATTCTTACATGCTGGTACAGATGCCCTGACGTACTGCATAAGATCTTCCCCACAGTACCAGATACCTGCTGGAGATGCGGAGTCGAAATTGGTACTATGAAACACATATGGTGGGATTGCTCCTTTATAAGGTCATTCTGAGATTCAATTTTTGAAGTATACTTTCAACTATCGGGTATTCGGGTAATTCCTACTCCTCAAATAGCCTTACTGTCCCTAATCCCTGGATCTCTCTCTGTGATCAAAAGAGGTATCCTACGCTTTTTTCTCATTGCTGCTCGTATGATTATTCCAAGACATTGGAAGACAACTTCAACCCCCTCTGTGAGGGAATTTTTGGAGGAAATAAATAGACTGGAGCGTATGGAGTCCCTGATGGCAGGTGATAGGGACAAATGGGATAAACATGCTGGCACGTGGTCTTCCTGGCTCCTTTTCCGGGAGACTCCGAGATATACGTCTTGGCTCAGATAAGGGGCTCTACATGGGTCCTTCCTTCCTTAGGTTCCTTTAGCTGATATTTGCAATCTCTAAGAGGATTCGTATACCTGTACGCCGGGACTCTCTGGACGCCCGACCTACTCCTACTTATCTATCCATATCTTCCCACCCCCCTCATACCCTCTTCTCTTAACTATACCTATCTTTTTCTTCTTTCTTCTCTCTTTCTAACCTTTACTCAGTCTTTACAGTTAAAATAGTTTTCCATAATACTGTTCTGAGATGACATACCATGATACGGTATAACCTGAATTGACTTGTTTTAACTGTTTTATCTGTTTTGCTTTCTTATTTGACCATTCTTATCCTGGTAAAGTACTCTTACAATACAGTGCTATTTGCCTGATCCACCTGTGTGGATCAGCCTTGACCTTTGTACGACTACATTTTATATGTGTTATAAGCAATACTTTGTTCACTTTTCCTTAAACTCAATAAAATTATTTACTGGAAAAAAAAAACGCGATGAAAAATGCGGGAATAATTGACATGCTGCGTTTTTGTGGTCACCACAAAAACGCAGCTAAAAAAAACGCTGTGTGCAGACAGCAAAAATGAAAACTCATAGACTTTGCTGGGGGAAGCAAAGTCATGCAGTTTTCTGGGCAAAAACGCACCCGAAAAACGCGCAAAAACGCCGCGAAAAACGCACTGTGTGAACTTACCCTAAAGTTCCGGGTCCATACCAAAAACCTTGTGTTTGGTGCTGAATTCGGAACATAGACTTTTGACTGTAAGTTCGGTGCCTGTTCGGGTTTGCCACATGAATAAAGCTTGTTGAAAAGTTGCAGAGCAGCCAATCAGCAATTTTAGGGTGTGGGTAGTGATGAGCGGACCTGTGGCTATTCGGGTTTGCCAAATCAGCACGAAGTAAATGAAAAACCAGGTTCAGCAAGCGAACTTGACCCCGAACGACAAACCCCATTGAAGTCAATGGGGACATGACATTCGGGGCTGCAAAATTGATGTAGTAAGTGCTAGGGGGCTGCAAATGGAAGTTAAATGGTAGTAAAACACTATAGTTATACTTACCATATTTCCCGAAGGCTCACTATGCTCACTATGCAGTCCGACTCTCTTCCGGTCTCACTCAGGTTCATCAATATTCACTGCTTCTGTGACACCCTGGCCGGGCCAGGTATTCACAAATAGGGCCCCACATTACACCGTTCCCTCACAGATAACACACAGCCAACCACAAAACCCTAGTCACCCCTCAGGGCTTGATAGACACACCAGGGGGGGAACCAGGAGGTTGGAAGACGCCCACCAAGGAGTTTAGACAGCCCAGGGCGGGAAAGTAAACAAGAAAGAAAGTGAGGAGAAAGTGTTGAGAGCTCAAGTTGGAGAGGTGTGTGGGCTGGAGCTGAGTGCGGCTCCAGCAGAGGCGAGAACCCAAAGTTGAACAGGTGCCAGGGTAGGAGCCCTGGTGCCTTTGGCTAGGAGGCAGACGGCGGTCTCCGTCTGCAGGAGCCAGGAAGACGGTTCGGTGGAACCGAGGTGGACCGGGACAGGGTAGTGGCCCGCCGGTACAGACCTGGGGAACCAACTCGGAAACCGGAGCACAAAGGGGGGTACTCAGACCCTAAAGCTAGGTCCGGGAGCGACTGGGGGCTAGCTAATTAACTGATTGCGGCCAGGACTAGAGGTCCTGTCCTACCCAAAGTCCCGACTGAAGGCAACAGCCCACCGAGGGGGATAAAAGGCCACTGCCATGGCTCAGAGATCGCACGGGCCAGCGTCTGCGGGCAAAGGGCTCCTCAGGCAACCTCAAGCCGTGAGCGTACTCCTGAAGTTGCAAGCACAGGCAGTCCACCATCTTACACAGGTGCAGGAGAAAGATAGAGACCACCAGCCGGGTGGGGGAACCCGAACGCAGCGGGCTGCGGGCACCGACCACCATCACCTTGGTTTACCAGAGACTCGTGTATGTTTCTAATAGTGAGTACATCAGCACCCTGCGGTCGCCCATCTCCCTGCATTGCCAAAATCCCCAACGGGTCCCGGGGCCACTATCCCTGCCCACGGAAGGGTTAACAACTTGCTGCACAACATCTCCCCCGGGTGCCCCGTAACTGCAGCGGGGTGTCCAATATCACCACACACTGTGGGTGGTGTCACAAATTCCGTACGGCTCTGTCCGTACATTTACGTCCCACATCCACCATCCCATCACTACCCCTTTTCATTTGAAGTGACCGTGAGCCCCCCGGGTCCGAAGACCCTCGAGCCACCCACAGAAGGGCTGGATCCGAGCAGTTCGGCTGCTGAGAGCGGGGCAGTACACCTCCCCCACCCACCCCCCTGTGCCAGTGTCTGTGATTGGTTGCAGACTACTATACACACCCCTACCCTGTGTTAGTGTTTGTTATTGATTGCCGTCAGTTTGCTGTATAGTGGTATAAAAAGAAATAAATAATTTAAAAAAAGATAGCTAGTGTAGTTAAAACAACGGGTGCAGGCTGCAGTCCCCACTTTTGAGCATTACCGTCGCTGGATATCAAAATAGAGGGGGGGAAAGGTGTAGGGTCCCCTCATTTTTTCTATCCAGCCATGATAAAGCAGACAGATGGGAACTAGTATTATCAGGCTGGGAGCCTAAATATATCAGCCGACAGCTGGCCAGGATTGGCACATAACATTAGAGATGCCAATCCTGGCACTTTACCCAGCTCATCCCGATTGCCCTGGTGCGATGGCAATTGGGTTAATATGAGGAGTTAATGACAGCTGTGATTTGTGAACATGACAGCTACCATCAAGCCCTAAATTAGTAATGGGAGGCATTCATGAGACACTCCCATTACACACCCCTTTTCACATCTTTATTAACCTCAAAACACTTTTTCAGACTTAATCCATACGAAGTCCCAGGACGATCCTCAGCTCTGCTATATCCAGAGCCTGAAGAGAGAGAAACCATGTTTGCTTTCCACATGCTTCAGGAAACACTGACAGCAGCAGGGGCACCCGGCTGTGAGCAGGTGATATCAATCAGTTCAGAGGAGGTCACACCCGGGCTCCCCTGCTGCTCTCAGTAAAAGTGATGCTGGATTGTCATATTGCAGGTCATGGCTTTGTCCCACAATCTGACAGTCTGGCAGCAGCTTCAACTTACACTGAGGTTGTTTGTATTTTATTTCTTTTCACTAACAGGATTAGTAATGGGGGTGTCTCATAGATGCCTCCCATTACTAATCTAGGGCGTGATAGCAGGTGTCATTTGTTGACAAATTATAGTTGTCATTAAACCTTTATATTACCCTAATTGCCACCACACCAGGGCAATAGGGATGACCCAGGTAAAGCGCCAGGATTGTCACATCTAATGTGATGTGCCAATCCTGGGCAGCTGTGGGCTGGTATTTTTAGGCTGAGGTGGACAAATATCCATGGCTCCTCCTATCCTGATAATACCAGCTCCCACCTGTCTGCACTTTACTGTGGTTGGACATCAAAAATGTGGGGGTCCTTATGTCTTGTTTTCCCCCTCTATTTTGATATCCAGCCATGGCATTGCTCACAAGTGTGAGCTGCAGCCATCCACTGTTGTTTTACCCTCGCTAGTTATCAAAATATGGTGGGTGCCTATGTATTTTTTTTAATTATTTCTTTTTACCTACTATACAGCAAACTGACTGCAACCAATCACAGACACGAACACAAGGTGGGGATCGTGAATAGCAGTCTGCAGCCAATTACAGACACTGGCACAAAGAGTGGGTGAAGGAAGCAGTGAGTATTGATGAACCTTAATTAGCAGACCTGGAAGAGAGTCTGACTGCAGCATGATACTTCGGAAAACATGGTATGTATAGCTATCCTGCTCTTACTACCATTTAACATCCATTTGTAGCGTCATTTTTTATTTATTTTTTAAAGTGGGTTCCCTGGCCAATCACAGCCATGCCAACACTTGGCATGGCTGCAGTGGCTCTGATAGTGCTTACAGCTTAACAGATTGCTGATTGGCTGCTCTACAACCTCTCAACAAGCTTTATTTGGGTGACAAACTCAAACAGGAATCGGAAGTACAGTCAGAAGTAGAGATGAGCAAAACTGTAGGTTCAAGGTTTGAGGTTCGGGTTTTGAAACCGACTTTCAAAAAAACAAAGTTTGGGTTGGAGTTTCGAGTGAGTTACTAGTGCAAACCACTCAAGTGAGCAGCGTTATGCTCAGCCCTGTGCAAGACACGTGCAGTGTTTGAACAGCTCACACTGGAGGTAATAGCATGAGCTGATGTAATGTGCACACACAAAAAATGTTTTAAAAAATGTAATAACCCCACCCCACCCACTCAATTGTTCTGCTGATGGCTTGATGCATGTGGAGTCAGACATAAACTGCCCACATACTGACTTCCATTGAGGTTCGGTTCAAGTCATTGTCACAGACCGAATCTTATCTCAGGTTTGAATGTGCCCTGTGAACCGAACCTCAAAGGTTCGCTCATCTCAATTCAAAAGTCTGTGTTCATAGTTCAGCACCAAACACAAGGTGTTCGGCACAGACTCAGAACTTTACAGCTTGGGTTTCCTCATCCCTAGTTAATATACAAATAAGGACCGAAATACTAATGATGCAGAGGAACAGATAGATTATAGTGGTGTTAAAGACAGGAGTCAATATAAAAGTATCATTCTAATCAACCATCAGCATGAAACTAAAGGACGCTTTATACGCTGCGACATCGCTCAAGCGATCTTGTTGGTGTCATGGAATTTATGACGTACATCCGGTCGCTTTAGCGATGACGTTGCGTGTGACACCTTTGAGCGATTTTGCATCGTTGCAAAAATGTGCAAAATCACTCATCGGAGACATGGGGGTCCATTCTCAAATATCGTTGCTGCAGCAGTAACGAAGTTGTTCCTCGTCCCTGCGGCAGCACACATCGCTACGTGTGACACCACAGGAACGAGCAACCTCTCCTTACCTGCCTCCCGCCCGCAATGCGGAAGGAAGGAGGTGGGCGGGATGTTCGTCGGTGGGCGGCGGTTCAGTGACGCAGCTGTGACGTCGCTGGGATGCTGAACGAACCGCCCCGTTAGAAAGGAGGCGTTTCGCCGGTCACAGCAACGTCGCAGGGCAGGTAAGTAGTGTGACGGGTCTGGGTGATGTTGTGCGCCACGGGCAGTGATTTGCCCATGTCGCACAACCGATGGGGGTGGGTACCCACGCTAGCGATATCGGTCACGATATTGCAGCGTGTAAAGCGGCCTTAAGAGTTATCACCCAATAAATGGGCAAAACACTCCTGCCTCCCATTGTATCAAGTGGCCATGCCTCCCCCAAAACATGTGCCCTTTGTACTCCCTTTTAGTTGGGTTTCAAGTCTGTTATAAACTTGTGATATTAGATTTTCTATCTGCATTTAATAACAAAAATAAATTTGGAGTTATGCACAAATTGCTGAAATTAATATTTGCTTGCGCAATTCTTGAAATGTATATGAGGAAAAGAAAAAAAAGTTATAGACAGTAAAGTTACTTTTACATTCAATCAGTAATAACATCAGAAGAATATTACTACATCCAGTGAAGTTAGAGATCATTTTATTAGGTTGTTTAATTGTTTATATAGTCTTGGAGGTAGAAAAAATTACCATGATCTCATGTGGCTCAGCAGTCTGCCTCTTCTGTCATCATTGTCTTTGACGCCCTTATCACATTGCAGAACATGATGTAACTACTTGAGAGTGGTAATATAACTGTACACTGACCTTTTGTATTACCAGACAGAGTACTTGAAAGAAGTAACTGAAGCTCAAGCCTATTATTGTTTGATTGTAGTAGCCAAGTGGCAGTAACAGTGATCTATGTTTGTCTCCATGCTCTCCCTGATCTTAACCTTGCTTTTGATCAACATAATAGTATCTGACCCTGGCTACTCCTCTGATAATGATTTCTTCTCTTGATTCTATCTATCTATTTTGGTTTTAGCCATCCAAATTAACTACTTTTGCCTAAGGCAGCAGCAGCTACTCTATGGGCACAACCCAGCTGACACCATTTTAAGTCCAGATTCCTACATGAGGGTTAAAGGGACTTAAACAAAAATGTGTCTAGGCCGATGTTGTTCGCCGACACAAAGCAGTCACAGATCACTCCTTCTGGAGATATAATGGTTTTGTCCACAGAGTGGAGGCTTCTTTTCCTCTCTATACTGAATATGGGGTGGAACAGCCAACATCATGTTGATTGACAGTCGGCTCTCTGCTGCCTAATTGGGGAAGCCAGCTGTCAATCAGCATGAGGTCAACTGTCCTGCCCAGTCTACAGAGCAAAGCGGATGAGAAGCTGCTGCTCTGTTAACACGACGTCAGCGGAAGGAGCTGAATTGCAAGCAGGAGCGGTCTGTGACTGCTCTGTGCCGGCGAAAAATGGCGCAGCACACAACAGGCAAGTAGGAACCAACTACCTGGCTGTTAGTGCTTGGGCACTTTTATTAAAAAAGTCCCAGGTATAGTGTTTAAAGGATGAAGATCAGGGACATTATCTTTTCAGATAAGGTATTTCATAACTCTACTGAGAATATATTAATCACTTCCTTATCCTGTCAGTGACCTTCTTCCTGTTATGATCATCAGCAACTTAGAAAATGAAGCGCAAAAAAAATATTGATTCTCCATATGGTGAGGGGGACCTTAGAGCAGGGGTCGGGAACCTATGGCTCGCGAGCCAGATATGGCTCTTTTGATGGCCGTATCTGGCTCACAGACAGGGCTCCTACCTGTCTATGGGAAGGATCAGGGCCGGCGCCAGCACCCGGCAAACCCGGTCAGCTGCCGGGGGGGCCCACTCACGGTGGCAGGAGTGGCGCACCGCTACTCAGGGGGGCCCGGTGGCCGCGCTGTCACCGCCCCCCGCTGAGGATCGAGCTTTCAATTGCATCGGCATCGCAGGTGCCGATACAATTGAGAGCAATGATGAGAGAGTGAGCGGCGCGCTCTCTCTTATCATTCTCCCCGCTGTGACTGTCGGCGTTCTTCTGACAGCTCTGCAGCGAGCGCGGTGACGTCATCACTGCGCGCCTGCTGAGAGGTCAGCGAGCGACAGCAAATGACGATCCGCCGAGGAGACCGGATCAGCGGGGGAACGAGAAGTGAGCCGCCCCTCTACTGACACTGGGCTCCCCTGACTCACAGGCCGGCCACTACACAGCGGCACTAGTACACATAGGGGCCCGGCAGCCGCTCTGCGTCTATGTGTAGTGCTGCTGTGTAGTGGCCGAACTGTGAGTCAGGGGAGCCCAGTGTCAGTAGAGGGGCCCCTGACCTGGAGAGGCCACCAGCCATGTCTGAGCTGCAGGAGTGCTCCTGACCTGCACAGCAGACGGAATCTCCATCCTGCAGGACCTGCGATGATGTCACGCCCATGTGACTGTGTGGGAGGAGACACAGGATGCCGGGCAGAAAGCAAGAGAACTGAATCCTGAAGGAGATTTGGACACATGACTGGTAATAAGAAAAGAGGGGACATGAGGGTGAGGGGGGCTGCAGGGTGAGGGGCATATGAGGGCTGCAGACTGTGACAGAAGCATGTGAAGGGGTGCAGAGTGTTTGAGAGGGGTAAGTTGGGGTACAGGCAGGGTGAGATATGTGAGCAGGGTGTGTGAGATATGGGGGTGTATTGTGTGTGATATGGGGGGTGCAGGCTGTATGGGAAGCAGGGTATGTGACATATGGGGGTGTAGTGTGTGAGATCTGGGGGGTGCAGGCTGTATGGGAAGCAGTGTGTGTGTGTGTGGGATATGGGGGGTGCAGGCCGTATGAGGAGCAGTGTGTGTGTGTGTGTGATATGGGGGGTGCAGGCTGCATGGGAAGCAGGGTGTGAGAGATATGGGGGTGTAGGCTGTATGGGAAGCAGGGTGTGTGAGATATGGGGGTGTAGTGTGTGTGATATGGGGGTGCAGGCTGTATGGGGAGCAGGGTATGCGATATATGGGGGTGTAGTGTGTGGGATATGGGGGGTGCAGGCTGTATGGGGAGCAGTGTGTGTGTGTGATATGGGGGGTGCAGGGTGTCTGGGCCACTGACAGATACAATTGCTCCAGCGGTCACTTAGTACACAAAGGAGTGTTCCTCTCTGCTGCACTAAGCCACCGCTGGACCTAAAAATAATTCGCTGTAAAATAATAAAATAGATAATTGACATAACTGACAATGCGTTGTGTGACATGTCCAATATTCCAGCTTCTTTCTTCTGCGAATGCCTCAAAGCTGGCATTCTCTCAACATCAGGTGGGAAGAATGCCAGCTTCCAGTCATGCGCAGGAAAAAGAAGAAGCCAGACTGCTGGACTGATGTCATGCATCGCAAGTTCACAATGTAAGTTATTTATTTGATTTTTTTACTGCTAATTACCATTGTTTCAGTCCAGTTGTGGCTTTATACAGCAGGGAGGAGCATTCCTTGCTGTACTAAGTGAACATTGGAGCGATTGATCTGTCAATGGCCCTTTAAACATATTGTACAGCTCTCGCGGAATTATATTTCAAAATATGTGGCGTTTACGGCTCTCTTAGCCAAAAAGGTTCCTGACCCCTGCCTTAGAGTATCTTGTTCACTAGGGAGTTTGTTTCAGAGGAAAAAGGCTGGATTCAGGCAATGCCAACTACCTGACCAAAATATGTAATCAATTGTTTCCTGATAAGTATGGACATTAGAAGGGAAAGGGTGAACCATTATAACCTTACCTGGATCTGCTCTAGTGATTTCTGTGTTTGTTGCCAGATGCTACCACATACATTTTATAAACAGCTCTGGTGATGGATTGCCAGTATCACTAGCCAGCATAGGCACTGTCCCACTAAGAATACTGCCATGACTTCGACTTTAATGATGTCCAGCTAGGGAGACCATGTGTGTGTGTATAGTACAAATTTCACCACACTCTCCAGGAATTTTTCATGCAAAACGTGAATTTTATTTAGACAGAGGGTGGACAGTAGAAGGCAAAGCAAGGGGAATAGCGATAACCAATCAACTGACGTTTCGACAGGTAGGGTCTTTGTCACAAAATATCGCTTATCTGAATGCAGTAAGGGCGCTCCCGCGCCTGTGTCCCAGTTGGTCTGTCAGAGTGTGTGGGTTTAGTCAAGCTGATCATCAGGTGTAATTGATTTCTTACTGTGGTCTATCAAAAAATACATAACTTGATTTAAACTCCCAGCAGTCTGCCAGGGGTTGATAGATATAGCTTAGTTTACTGATTAATCTGTGGTGCTATACTCCTGTTATTTTGATCCTGACTACATCTGTCTCAATTATTCCCCCTCATCCTGATCCTGCTATTGACTCCATGACTATCTGACCTAGGCTATTCCTCTCAAAACAGTTTTCTCTCTTTATTTTTTTCCTTGCGTTTTTAACACAACTAGTTGGATTACACTTGCTGCTGGCTTGATTAGCTATGCTGCTCCTCCAGGTGTCCAACCCAGGGGGCCCCACTGTAAGTCCAGATACTTGTATTGAAGAGTTAAATGACGGAGGCCAGGGTTACACTGGGACATACCAGATAGAGTGACTAGTACCAAGTCTGTCCAAGATTGGATTGCTCTCTTGAGCTTACAGACTTAGACAAACTTTACAGAATAACTTACCCTTATTATCACAAGGTCAGTTGGAATCGGGACATAGTAGAACAGCTTAAGCTGTTGCAACAACTTTCCTGACCAGTCTTGAAACTTAGGTGCACCTAGCTGACTGATTTGTAGCCAATCATAAAGAATTTATCACTTTTAAAGAAAACGTATCTATACTTTAGACTTCATCCACAATTGTCTGGTTCTGAGAGACAGTGTGACATTTATTACTTCACTGTTGCAGGGTGAACTCCAGGTTTGGACACTTGTACACTCTCCTTACCCCAAAATGCTGCAGAACTCACCAAAGTAGACTGTGTTCCTTAGTGCTCCTGTATGGCGACCCTGAGACAGGAAGTAAAACCCTTAAGACAAGCGCAATGTACTGCTAAAGGCAATGTACTGCTGAAGGCAATGTACTGCTAAAGAGCATTGTATTGAGTTTTAGCATTGGGACATAGATTCTTAGTGGAAAGATACAGCCATTTGCCATCAGTTTTGTACTGGAGTTCCTGACCAAATCAAGGACATGATAGTATGCTTTTGTTTCTCTTCTGCCATTTTTCTCAATCCATCTGTTTAGGAATATAGATGATTAAAAGTCTATATATTTAACATTCAGCTCACCGTGTTTGCACCCACTCCTTTTAGCGTCTTCCTGGAGCACGGACAGGCACTGCCATGACCCAAATAATCCAAGAAAACCAAAAGAATCCAGCTCTTCAGTTGAAAAAGACTTCAGGTTTATTTTAACATGCAGGCAAGACAGATAGCATGAGCAGCGCTACGCCTTTCAGGTGAAAAGAATCACCCTTAATCATGATAAAGGGTGATTCTTTTCACCTGAAAGGCGTAGCACTGGTTATGCTATCTGTCTTGCCTGCTTGTTAAAATAAACCTGAAATCTTTTTTACCTGAAGAGCTGGATTCTTTTGGTTTTCTCGAATATAGATGAACCACATTCAGGAAGGCACTACTGTCTCTGCACATCCACCTAAGAATAATTAACCAACTACATTTGCTGGGGAGCCATGCAGATTGGGGTGACTTATCAACAACTGGTCATGCAACATATGTTGAGTCTTATTACTACTGAGAAGAGTTTGGACAGCAGATATGTGCCTGTCTAAGCCAACCATCTTCCGGAAAGCTCCAATACTTAGGTAGGTCTGAGGATGCCTACCAAAGCACAAATGTTTCCCCTTGATTCTGCAAACTTACTGTACCCTTTTTGCTTATAATTACTGATGACCGAATAAATTCAGCACTATTCGTTACTATCACAAATATTATGTCATTCGGGATATTTGTTACTTGTTGAGTATTTTGGTATTTACTTTGTGAATTTTAAGTTCTGTTCCCATGTTTGGCGCCTGACTTTCAACTACTAAACATGCTGGGATTGTCTGCAAATCACAGTAATGCTGTAGCCATCTTTGCTACTCTTATTAGTGTGATTGGCAGGCGCAAAGAGAAAAAAAATGATGTGCGGTTCCCTGCCTATATGTGATAACCATTGCAGGTAAAGAAGACAGCTGGGAACTGGTATTCTCAGGCTGGGAAGGTCCATGGTTATTAGGCCGTCCCCAGTCTATAAATAGCAGCCCACAGTTGCCCCACTATTGACACATCCATTAGATGCACTATTTGTGGCGCTTTACCTAGTTCATCTTGATTGCCCTGGTGCGGTGGCAATCAAGGTAAAATCCCATTGCCCTCATTATACTCAGTTGAACCTGCTGCCAGATTACCAGATTGCTGTGTCACTGTGTCCCGTAATCCAATTGTCCGGCAGGTTGTATATACATTACACAGAATTATATTTATATATAGTTACATATTATACAGTACATTATACAACAGTGTGTGTACATGTATGCATACAGATATGAGAGAGTTCTGTATCTGCATATGAATAAGAACCCAAGTGAACTCTTCTGAATGCACCCTCACCCACCTGTGTGGCAAGTCCTGGCCATCCGTGACAAGCCTTGTTCATAAGCAACACGTCTCAACAGCTCATGCGTAGCAAAGACCCGTCTTCAGTTTCCAGAGCTCAGAAGTGATGGAGAATCTGAAGTGACATCACATGAAACAAGAGATTCTATGGTCATGTGACCAGAAAAGCAGCACATGTTAAAGCAGGATTTAACAACGCAAAGTATTTAGTAAACTGCCTATCTATGGCATTTAGTTCACATGAAAGGGTCAAGAATTGGCCAACCCCAGGATTTTAGTTATTGTGATTCCATTGCAAATCTTATTGACACCAAAGTAACACAAGATCTTGGTTTGCTTTTACTAAAACTGTGTTTTCCTATGACTATCGACATATCGACATGGCTATCGACAATGCACCTTTTTCCAAACGCATAGTGATGGTGGTAGTTACTAAGGAAGTGTTTATTTTTGTCAGTATTTTACAAATTAAGCCTATTTCATTATTTGTTCTTGAATCCCTGTCTATGGTTTTGGGCATGTCTTGGTAATATAACCATGTTAAATACAGGCAACGAGTATATATTGAGTGGTGGGCCCATGAATGTTAGAGCAAAGGTGTATATGGTTCTTCTACTGATATTGTACTTTATTCACAGGGGTCAAATATTTAAAACAATCTGTTAGTTACATCAGCCCTTCTAATCCGTCATTAGGGACATGCAGATTATAGGAAGCTGAACAAAGTGATGCCTTGATATCTGATATCAGATGTCTAATTTCAGAGAAATCCATGTTTGTCTTATAGGTAAATGAGGTATTCCAGGCTATGGGCAGAACACTGCTCTGTATGAGAACCTGCCTCCAGAGCTTATTTTTAATAAAATGGGTGGTTGCCTGTGTGACACGTATAACAAACAGAAGAAAACATGACTCCGTAAAGTCTGACTAGTCGGCCCTTACCTTGATCGACCGACCATTACCCCCACCCACTTCCTGAGTTCTTACCTAAAATAAACACAAGACTGCGTGACGTTGGATATAAAAGGCCGCACCAACCCCGTTTATTAAACAACAACAAAACCATGAAAGAATAAATAACATTTTAAATAACCGATGAAAAACACCTGAAAGGAGGGGGGTAAATGAAGGTTCCCAAAACCATTCAATTACAACATCAGCTCCACCACCTGCCTTCAGCTGCACCATACCGGCTCGAGGGCACCTAGCCGAATGTTGCTCAACCAATGTCCTGCTGAAACTCAACCCAGCAAGGACCCATGTTACCAATCAATTGCACCCCCAGAGGTAACCAGTTCCTGCACTGGGTTCCCCCCTTGCTCTTTTGTGCAAAAGCTACTGATCACTGTCCAGGTAGGAATGACCAACTACCCCCTGGGGACCTGACCTATATAGTGACCTGTTTTGAATACACTTGAATTAGATTCCAGTTTGGGACTCCCTCTTGTGGTCAATGCTTTTAATGCATTTGACTTGCTGAGTGGGAACTGGACAGCTGAGGAGGATTTGCAATCAGGCCATTTGGTTTGGGCCTATATAACTATGTAGCTTCCTTTTGTTCCTTGCCGGTGCTCAATTGTATTTCCTGTGTTCTAAGGACTTCCTGAAACCAGCCTTGTTCTCTGTGTCTACCAGAACATCTCTCAGATAACTTGGTCTTGTACCTTTGCTTATGGTTTTTCCCTTTCTTGTGATTTTGCCTATGTGGAGTTCCTGGTGGAATTGGATTATTCCCTGCTGGGAGTATCTGTGTACCTTGCTCAATGTTCTGTTATGTATTGTGTTTTGTCATGCTTGGTACAATATTCAGTCCCCTCTTTATATCAATGTTTTTCTTGGATCCCAGTAACACCAAAGTGCTGATATAGTGGGGAAGAGCCTGTTCAGACTCAGTATTTTTCCATATCAGGCGTGCTGGTATTTATTAGGGTTTTTACAGCTGCAGTCAGTGCTCTTTCCTATGCAGATAGTTTTTGGCCTCATCTTTGCTGAGTCTGTTCTCTAGCTACGTATTGTGTTTTCCTATATCACCATAATGTTTACATATGGGGGGCTATCTATATCTTTGGAGACTACACTGAGGCAGATTAGCTTTTCTACATTTCTCTCTGTTAGAGTATTTAGATCTCCAGCTGTGTCGAGATGACTAGGTCAATGTAGGCTCGTCCCACGGCTACTTCTAGTTGTGTGTCAGTATTAGGCCTACAGTCCGTTAAGGTTCCAGCCACTCTGGTTATTTTCTGGGTTTCCGAGTTTATTGCTCTTTTTCTGATCTTCCTCGGTCACTGGATCACAACAGTAGCACCGGCCTTACCTAAGATTCTAGGGTACTCTAAAGAAGGATAAAAAAATTAAAAAAATAAGTGTCAGAATTTTTTTTTGTGTGTCTCTTTTCCTCTTTGTCTCTGGGTGCTGTGGAGGATCTTGTGCTGCAATGGATGTTACACAATTAGCTGGGCGAGTCGATCAGCTTACGTCTCAGGTTAAGGATATATCCGATTATCTTGCCCAGACACCTGCTGTAGAACCCAAGATATCTTTACCGGATTTGTTCTCTGGGGATCTGTCTAAATTTTTGAACTTCAAGAACAATTGTAGGTTACTTTTTGCCTTGAAACCTAAGTCCTCAGGGTCTTCCAGGCAGCAAGTTCAGATTGTTATCTCCCTGGTGTGTGATGACCCCCAGGATTGGGCCTTTTCCGTGGTGCCTGAAGATCCTGCTCTTGCTGATGTGGATTTTTTTTTTCAGGCTCTGGGGTTGTTATATGATGAACCTAATGCTATTGATCATGCCGAGAAATCTTTATTGGCTTTGATCCAGGGTCAGGAACGTGCAAAGATATACTGTCAAAAGTTTCGTAAGTGGGCAGTCCGTACTGAATGGAATGATGCAGCGCTTGCGTCTCTCTTTCGGAAGGTGTTAGCAGAGCCTGTTAAGGATATTATCCTGGGCTTTCCTGTCCCCTCTGGTCTTGATGCCTATATGTCATTGGTCATTCAGATTGATAGACGTTTACGGGAACGTAATACACTGCGAGCAGAGGTGTCGCTCTCAGAGCAGTCTCCGGAGCCTATGCAGTGTGATAGGGTCCTTTCTAGGGTGGAACGGCAGGATTTTAGACGGCATAATAAGCTATGTTTTTTCTGTGGAGATACCTCTCATTCTATTTGTCTGCCCTAAGCGTGAGAAACTATTTGCCCGTTCGTTTACTTTGGGCAATGTACAATCTAAGTTTCTTTTGTCAGTTTCTTTGATCTGTTCCCTGTCGTCTTTTTCGACTATGGCTTTTATTGATTCAGGAGCGGCCCTTAACTTGATGGATTTTGGGTTTACTGAGCGTTGTGGTTTCCCTATGGTACCTTTTGCAAACTCCTATTCCTTTGAGGGGTGTTGACGCTATTCCTTTAGCTGAAAATAAGCCCCAGTTTTGGACCCAGGTGACGATGCGGGTCGCACCTGACCATCAGGAGGTTTGTAAGTTTTTGGTGTTACATAATTTGCATGACATTTTGGTACTGAGATTCCCTTGGTTGCAAACCCATAATCCTGTATTGGATTGGACATTTTTGTCTGTGACTAGTTGGGGCTGTCAATGTATGCATAGTGTTACTCCTCTTTTGTCTATTTCATCTCAGACACAGGAGGTCCCTGACTACTTGACAGATTTCATGGATGTATTTAATGAGACCGAGGCTGCGTCCTTGCCTCCGTTTAGGGACTATGATTGCGCTATGGACTTAGTGCCTGGATGCAAATTTCATAAGGGACGGTTTTTCAATTTATCTGTACCTGAACATGTTTCTATGCGGACTTATATTAAGGAGTCTTTCGAGAAGGATCATATGAGGTTGTCATCTTCACCTTTTGGTGCCGGTTTTTCTATGTAGCCAAAAAGGATGGCTCATTGCGACCCTGTATTGACTATCGTCTATTTAATAAAATTACGGTTAAATATCAGTATCCATTGCCTCTGATTTCCGACCTGTTTTCCAGAGTGAAGGGTGCTAGTTGGTTTACTAAGCTCGATCTTCGGGGAGCGAATAATCTCATTAGCATTTAACAGGGTGATGAATGGAAGACGGCGTTTAATACCCCTGAGGGGCATTTTGAGTACCTAGTGTTGCCCTTTGGGCTCACTAATGCCGCTTCCATCTTCCAATCTTTTATGAGTGATATTTTCCGGGACTTTGTTGACAAGTTTTTGATTGTCTATTTGGATGACATTTTGATTTTTTTCTGATGACTAGGATTCTCATGTTGAACAGGTTTGGACAGAGTTTCAGGTTCTCCGAACAATGCGTTATATGTCAAGGGATCGAAATTTCTTTTTGGTGTACAAAAGATCTCTTTTTTGGAATTAATTTTGTCCCCATCTTCTATTGAGATGGATCCGGTCAAGGTCCAGGCCATTCATGATTGGGTTCAGCCTACTTCTTTGAAAGCCGTTCAGAAGTTTTTGGGTTATGCTAATTTTTATCGTAAATTTATTGGCAATTTTTCCAGTATTGTCAAGCCATTGACTGATTTGACCAAAAAGGGAGCTGATGTTATCAATTGGTCTCCAGAGGCAGTCTTTACCTTTCAGGAGCTGAAAATTAGGTTTACTTCTGCTCCAGTCTTGCGGCAACCCGATGTGTCTCTTCCATTCCAGGCGGAGATCGATGCATCAGAGATCGAAGCAGGGGCTGTGTTGTCTCAAAGAAACCCTGTGAATTCTAAACTTAGACCCTGTGCTTTCTTTTCCCGGAAAGTTTCTCCTCCAGAACTAAATTATGATGTAGGGAATCGGGAATAGTTGACTATAAAGTGGGCCGTTGAGGAATGGTGACATTTGCTGGAGGGGGCGAGACATCAGATTGTTGTACTCTCTGATCATAAGAATTTGATCTATCTTAAATCTGCCAGGAGGTTGAATCCCAGGCAGGTTAGATGGGCCTTGTTTTTCACGCGCTTTAATTTTGTGGTCTCTTATATTCCGGGCACTAAGAATATTAAGGCGGATGCCCTTTCTAGGAGTTTCTTTGCTGATTCTCAACTTGTGACCGAGCCTGCTACCATCCTGCATGAGGGAGTGATTCTTTCCACGATTACACCTGATTACACCTGATTTGAGAATTGCTCTTGAGGAATTTGAGGAGAACAAACCTGAAAGATGTCCTGTGGGTAAATTGTATGTTCCTGACCAATGGAGGAGTAAAGAGATGTCTGAAATTCATTGTTCCGTGTTGGCTGGTCATCCTGGGATTTTTGGCACCAGGGATTTGGTGAGAAGGTCCTTTTGATGGCCTTCTCAATCTCGTGATGTGAGGAGTTTTGTGCAATCCTGTGGGATCTGTTCAAGATCCAAGCCTTGCTGTTCTTGTTCTAGTGGACTGTTATTGCCATTGCCGGTGCCCATGAGACCATGGACTCACATCTCAATGGATTTTATTTCTGATCTCCCTGTTTCTCAGGGGATGTCGGTTGTTTGAGTAATCTGTGATAGATTTTCCAAAGTGATTCATTTGGTGCCACTGCCTAAGTTGTCATCAGCTTCGGAGTTGGTGCCTTTGCTTCTTCGTCAGGTGGTTCGTTTGCATGGTATTCCTGAGAACATTGTGTCCGACAGGGGAGTCCAGTTTGTGTCTAGATTTTGGAGAGCTTTTTGTTCTAGGCTGGGAATTGAGTTGTCATTCTCTTCCGCGTTTCATCCTCAGACCAATGGACGAACTGAGAGGACAAATCAGACTTTGGAGACCTATTTGAGATGTTTTGTGTTGGCTGATCAGAATGACTGGGTTTCCTTTTTGTCTTTGACTGCGTTTGCTCTTCATAATAGAGCCTAGTTCGGCCACTTTGATGTCTCCCTTCTTTTGCAATTTCTTCAGTGCAGATGGAGGCTTCAGCCTGCCCAGGTGTTGATTCTGCAGTAGAGAAAATGCAGCAAATTTGGGATCAGGTGGTGGATAAGTTGTCCCACTCCCAAGAAAATGCCCAACGGTTTGCCAACCGATGTAGGACTGTGGGTCACCGGTTTAAGATAGGGGACTTGGTCTGGTTATCTTCCAGACATGTTCCTATGAAAGTTTCTTCTCCGAAATTTAAGCCAAGGTTTATTGGGCCTTATAAGATTTTGAAGCTTATTAATCCTGTTGCTTTCCATTTGGCTCTCCCAGAGACTTTCAAGATTCACAATGTTTTTCATAAGTCTTTGTTGAAAAAGTATGTTGAACCGGTAGTGCCCATGGCTGCACCTCCTGATCCTGTGTTGGTCAAGGGGGATCTGGAATATGTAGTGGAGAAGATTTTGGATTCCCGTATTTCCAAACTGAAGCTCCAGTACCTGGTCAAGTGGCAAGGTTATGGTCAGGAGGATAATTCTTGGGTGGTTGCTTCCAACATACATGCTGATTGGTTGATCCATGCTTTTCATCGAGCCCATCCTTACAAACCCGGGGGTTCTGGTGAGGGTTCGGTGACCCCTCCTCAAGGGGGGGTACTGTTGTGAATACATTTGAATTAGATTCCAGTTTGGGGCTCCCTCTTGTGGTCAGTGCTGGTAATGCAGTTGACTTGCTGAGTGGGAACTGGACAGCTGAGTAGGATTTGCAATCATGCCATTTAGTTTGGGCCTATATAACTATGTAGCTTCCTTTTGTTCCTTGACGGTGCCCAATTGTATTTCCTGTGCTCTAAGGACTTCCTGAAACCAGCCCTGTTCTCTGTGTCTACCAGAACTCCTCTCAGATAACTTGGTCTTGTACCTTTGCTTATGGTTTTTCACTTTCTTGTGATTTTGCCTGTGTGGAGTTCCTGGTGGAATTGGATTATTCCCTGCTGGGAGTATCTGTGTACCTTGCTCAATGTTCTGTTATGTATTGTGTTTTGTCATGCTTGGTACAATATTCAGTCCCCTCTTTATATCAATGTTTTTCTTGGATCCCAGTAACACCAAAGTGCTGATATAGTGGGGAAGAGCCTGTTCAGACTCAGTATTTTTCCATATCAGGCGTGCTGGTATTTATTAGGGTTTTTACAGCTGCAGTCAGTGCTCTTTCCTATGCAGATAGTTTTTGGCCTCATCTTTGCTGAGTCTGTTCTCTAGCTACGTATTGTGTTTTCCTATATCACCATAATGTTTACATATGGGGGGCTATCTATATCTTTGGAGACTACACTGAGGCAGATTAGCTTTTCTACATTTCTCTCTGTTAGAGTATTTAGATCTCCAGCTGTGTCGAGATGACTAGGTCAATGTAGGCTCGTCCCACGGCTACTTCTAGTTGTGTGTCAGTATTAGGCCTACAGTCCGTTAAGGTTCCAGCCACTCTGGTTATTTTCTGGGTTTCCGAGTTTATTGCTCTTTTTCTGATCTTCCTCGGTCACTGGATCACAACAGTAGCACCGGCCTTACCTAAGATTCTAGGGTACTCTAAAGAAGGATAAAAAAATTAAAAAAATAAGTGTCAGAATTTTTTTTTGTGTGTCTCTTTTCCTCTTTGTCTCTGGGTGCTGTGGAGGATCTTGTGCTGCAATGGATGTTACACAATTAGCTGGGCGAGTCGATCAGCTTACGTCTCAGGTTAAGGATATATCCGATTATCTTGCCCAGACACCTGCTGTAGAACCCAAGATATCTTTACCGGATTTGTTCTCTGGGGATCTGTCTAAATTTTTGAACTTCAAGAACAATTGTAGGTTACTTTTTGCCTTGAAACCTAAGTCCTCAGGGTCTTCCAGGCAGCAAGTTCAGATTGTTATCTCCCTGGTGTGTGATGACCCCCAGGATTGGGCCTTTTCCGTGGTGCCTGAAGATCCTGCTCTTGCTGATGTGGATTTTTTTTTTCAGGCTCTGGGGTTGTTATATGATGAACCTAATGCTATTGATCATGCCGAGAAATCTTTATTGGCTTTGATCCAGGGTCAGGAACGTGCAAAGATATACTGTCAAAAGTTTCGTAAGTGGGCAGTCCGTACTGAATGGAATGATGCAGCGCTTGCGTCTCTCTTTCGGAAGGTGTTAGCAGAGCCTGTTAAGGATATTATCCTGGGCTTTCCTGTCCCCTCTGGTCTTGATGCCTATATGTCATTGGTCATTCAGATTGATAGACGTTTACGGGAACGTAATACACTGCGAGCAGAGGTGTCGCTCTCAGAGCAGTCTCCGGAGCCTATGCAGTGTGATAGGGTCCTTTCTAGGGTGGAACGGCAGGATTTTAGACGGCATAATAAGCTATGTTTTTTCTGTGGAGATACCTCTCATTCTATTTGTCTGCCCTAAGCGTGAGAAACTATTTGCCCGTTCGTTTACTTTGGGCAATGTACAATCTAAGTTTCTTTTGTCAGTTTCTTTGATCTGTTCCCTGTCGTCTTTTTCGACTATGGCTTTTATTGATTCAGGAGCGGCCCTTAACTTGATGGATTTTGGGTTTACTGAGCGTTGTGGTTTCCCTATGGTACCTTTTGCAAACTCCTATTCCTTTGAGGGGTGTTGACGCTATTCCTTTAGCTGAAAATAAGCCCCAGTTTTGGACCCAGGTGACGATGCGGGTCGCACCTGACCATCAGGAGGTTTGTAAGTTTTTGGTGTTACATAATTTGCATGACATTTTGGTACTGAGATTCCCTTGGTTGCAAACCCATAATCCTGTATTGGATTGGACATTTTTGTCTGTGACTAGTTGGGGCTGTCAATGTATGCATAGTGTTACTCCTCTTTTGTCTATTTCATCTCAGACACAGGAGGTCCCTGACTACTTGACAGATTTCATGGATGTATTTAATGAGACCGAGGCTGCGTCCTTGCCTCCGTTTAGGGACTATGATTGCGCTATGGACTTAGTGCCTGGATGCAAATTTCATAAGGGACGGTTTTTCAATTTATCTGTACCTGAACATGTTTCTATGCGGACTTATATTAAGGAGTCTTTCGAGAAGGATCATATGAGGTTGTCATCTTCACCTTTTGGTGCCGGTTTTTCTATGTAGCCAAAAAGGATGGCTCATTGCGACCCTGTATTGACTATCGTCTATTTAATAAAATTACGGTTAAATATCAGTATCCATTGCCTCTGATTTCCGACCTGTTTTCCAGAGTGAAGGGTGCTAGTTGGTTTACTAAGCTCGATCTTCGGGGAGCGAATAATCTCATTAGCATTTAACAGGGTGATGAATGGAAGACGGCGTTTAATACCCCTGAGGGGCATTTTGAGTACCTAGTGTTGCCCTTTGGGCTCACTAATGCCGCTTCCATCTTCCAATCTTTTATGAGTGATATTTTCCGGGACTTTGTTGACAAGTTTTTGATTGTCTATTTGGATGACATTTTGATTTTTTTCTGATGACTAGGATTCTCATGTTGAACAGGTTTGGACAGAGTTTCAGGTTCTCCGAACAATGCGTTATATGTCAAGGGATCGAAATTTCTTTTTGGTGTACAAAAGATCTCTTTTTTGGAATTAATTTTGTCCCCATCTTCTATTGAGATGGATCCGGTCAAGGTCCAGGCCATTCATGATTGGGTTCAGCCTACTTCTTTGAAAGCCGTTCAGAAGTTTTTGGGTTATGCTAATTTTTATCGTAAATTTATTGGCAATTTTTCCAGTATTGTCAAGCCATTGACTGATTTGACCAAAAAGGGAGCTGATGTTATCAATTGGTCTCCAGAGGCAGTCTTTACCTTTCAGGAGCTGAAAATTAGGTTTACTTCTGCTCCAGTCTTGCGGCAACCCGATGTGTCTCTTCCATTCCAGGCGGAGATCGATGCATCAGAGATCGAAGCAGGGGCTGTGTTGTCTCAAAGAAACCCTGTGAATTCTAAACTTAGACCCTGTGCTTTCTTTTCCCGGAAAGTTTCTCCTCCAGAACTAAATTATGATGTAGGGAATCGGGAATAGTTGACTATAAAGTGGGCCGTTGAGGAATGGTGACATTTGCTGGAGGGGGCGAGACATCAGATTGTTGTACTCTCTGATCATAAGAATTTGATCTATCTTAAATCTGCCAGGAGGTTGAATCCCAGGCAGGTTAGATGGGCCTTGTTTTTCACGCGCTTTAATTTTGTGGTCTCTTATATTCCGGGCACTAAGAATATTAAGGCGGATGCCCTTTCTAGGAGTTTCTTTGCTGATTCTCAACTTGTGACCGAGCCTGCTACCATCCTGCATGAGGGAGTGATTCTTTCCACGATTACACCTGATTACACCTGATTTGAGAATTGCTCTTGAGGAATTTGAGGAGAACAAACCTGAAAGATGTCCTGTGGGTAAATTGTATGTTCCTGACCAATGGAGGAGTAAAGAGATGTCTGAAATTCATTGTTCCGTGTTGGCTGGTCATCCTGGGATTTTTGGCACCAGGGATTTGGTGAGAAGGTCCTTTTGATGGCCTTCTCAATCTCGTGATGTGAGGAGTTTTGTGCAATCCTGTGGGATCTGTTCAAGATCCAAGCCTTGCTGTTCTTGTTCTAGTGGACTGTTATTGCCATTGCCGGTGCCCATGAGACCATGGACTCACATCTCAATGGATTTTATTTCTGATCTCCCTGTTTCTCAGGGGATGTCGGTTGTTTGAGTAATCTGTGATAGATTTTCCAAAGTGATTCATTTGGTGCCACTGCCTAAGTTGTCATCAGCTTCGGAGTTGGTGCCTTTGCTTCTTCGTCAGGTGGTTCGTTTGCATGGTATTCCTGAGAACATTGTGTCCGACAGGGGAGTCCAGTTTGTGTCTAGATTTTGGAGAGCTTTTTGTTCTAGGCTGGGAATTGAGTTGTCATTCTCTTCCGCGTTTCATCCTCAGACCAATGGACGAACTGAGAGGACAAATCAGACTTTGGAGACCTATTTGAGATGTTTTGTGTTGGCTGATCAGAATGACTGGGTTTCCTTTTTGTCTTTGACTGCGTTTGCTCTTCATAATAGAGCCTAGTTCGGCCACTTTGATGTCTCCCTTCTTTTGCAATTTCTTCAGTGCAGATGGAGGCTTCAGCCTGCCCAGGTGTTGATTCTGCAGTAGAGAAAATGCAGCAAATTTGGGATCAGGTGGTGGATAAGTTGTCCCACTCCCAAGAAAATGCCCAACGGTTTGCCAACCGATGTAGGACTGTGGGTCACCGGTTTAAGATAGGGGACTTGGTCTGGTTATCTTCCAGACATGTTCCTATGAAAGTTTCTTCTCCGAAATTTAAGCCAAGGTTTATTGGGCCTTATAAGATTTTGAAGCTTATTAATCCTGTTGCTTTCCATTTGGCTCTCCCAGAGACTTTCAAGATTCACAATGTTTTTCATAAGTCTTTGTTGAAAAAGTATGTTGAACCGGTAGTGCCCATGGCTGCACCTCCTGATCCTGTGTTGGTCAAGGGGGATCTGGAATATGTAGTGGAGAAGATTTTGGATTCCCGTATTTCCAAACTGAAGCTCCAGTACCTGGTCAAGTGGCAAGGTTATGGTCAGGAGGATAATTCTTGGGTGGTTGCTTCCAACATACATGCTGATTGGTTGATCCATGCTTTTCATCGAGCCCATCCTTACAAACCCGGGGGTTCTGGTGAGGGTTCGGTGACCCCTCCTCAAGGGGGGGTACTGTTGTGAATACATTTGAATTAGATTCCAGTTTGGGGCTCCCTCTTGTGGTCAGTGCTGGTAATGCAGTTGACTTGCTGAGTGGGAACTGGACAGCTGAGTAGGATTTGCAATCATGCCATTTAGTTTGGGCCTATATAACTATGTAGCTTCCTTTTGTTCCTTGACGGTGCCCAATTGTATTTCCTGTGCTCTAAGGACTTCCTGAAACCAGCCCTGTTCTCTGTGTCTACCAGAACTCCTCTCAGATAACTTGGTCTTGTACCTTTGCTTATGGTTTTTCACTTTCTTGTGATTTTGCCTGTGTGGAGTTCCTGGTGGAATTGGATTATTCCCTGCTGGGAGTATTTGTGTGCCTTGCTCCATGTTCTTTTAGCTATTGTGTTTTGTCATGCTTGGTACAATATTCAGTCCCCTCTCTATATCAATGTTTTTCTTGGATCCCAGTAACACCAGAGTACTGATATAGTGCGGGAGAGCCTGTTCAGGCTCAGTATTTTTCCATGTCAGGCGTGCTGGTATTTATTAGGGTTTTTACAGCTGCAGTCAGTGCTCTTTCCTATTCTTTCCTATGCAGATAGTTTTGGGCCTTATCTTTGCTGAGTCTGTTCTCTAACTACGTATTGTGTTTTCCTATATCACCATAATCTTTACATTTGGGGGGCTAGCTATACCTTTGAGAACTACTTTGAGGCAGATTAGCTTTTCCACATTTCTCTGTTAGAGTATATAGTTCTCCGGCTGTGTCGAGATGACTAGGTTATCGTAGGCTCGTCCCACGGCTACTTCTAGTTGTGTGTCAGTATTAGGTCTGCAGTCCGTTAAGGTTCCAGCCACTCTGGTTATTTTGTGGGTTTCTGAGTTATTGCTCTTTTTCTGATCCTCCTCGGTCACTGGATCACAAGAGTGACCGCTCCAAACATCACCCCTTAACCAATCAAAGTGCCTCAAATTGCAACTGACCCCACAGCTCCACCCTACATTTTTCCCGCACAATGTGAACACCACAAACTAACCCCTTAACTGAGACTAAGGGGTACTTTGCACGCTGCGACATCGCAAGCCAATGCTGCGATGTCGAGCGCGATAGTCCCCGCCCTCGTCACAGCAGCGATATCTTGTGATAGCTGGCGTAGCGAACATTATCGCTACGCCAGCTTCACATGCACTCACCTGTCCTGCGACGTCACTCTGGCCGGCGACCCACCTCCTTCCTAAGGTCAACGCGTTTCGGGAGACACAGCTCTCTTCTTGGCAGATTTGATGTTTCTTGCCAGTCTGTCCTGAGGAAGGGAGCTGTGTCTCCCGAAACGCGTTGACCTGTGAATTGAATAAAGCAACATTAATCTACATGCTTCATGATCGGCTAAGTCATTGGCGCGGCTTGGACACCCTATTCTACCACTCTCTGTTATCTGCCACTTTGGGGACCGCTGCCGTGACTCGGAGTAACTTACATGCTGTTATAGGAGTTGTGACTTACACAACCCCTATAGGTGAGTGATACCACCCCCCCCTCATCCACCCTTGTCTACCGGGGTAAGACCCTATTGCGCTTCTTTTTCCACAGTTTATCTCCACACTTTTTTGTTAAGTATTTCATTCCACATGTGTTAATTCATAGTTTTGATGCCTTCAATGTGAATCTACAATTTTCAGAGTCATGAAAATAAAGAAACTCTTTGAATGAGAAGGTGTGTCCAAACTTTTGGTCTGTACTGTATATATATATATATATATATATATATATACATATATATGTATATATACATATATATATATATATATATATATATATATATACACATATATATATATATATATACGTCATATACTTGTGTAAAACCCAACATTTTCAGTACATTTTATATGCTGAAAAAGTCCCCCTCAACTTATACTCAAGTGAGGGTCCCACTTCCACATTATAAGAAACACTTCTTTTCCCCCAAAAATGGGGCTACATCTAATAATTCCAGATAGAAGTTACCGAATCAGTGCAACTCGGCGGGGTCACAGGACAGAGGGTCGGCGATTTTGTGGCTCGGTTTCTTCCTTTATGATGGTTATTCTACCTTACACCTGGGACTTGCTCTGGATTGGTATACTTCCATCTGATCTTTACAGAATTAATATTTTCTGATTTCCATCTGTTTTGTGTTTGCAATCTTTTGTACCTGTATCTTTAATTGTGTTTGCTACTTAGCATTTTCCAGAGTGCTGTTATACTGCATGCAGCAATACTTGCTGCCTTATGTCATGGTCACTTTATATGCAGTTTTTTGCTTAATGCTTGCTATCTATATTGCTGCTTTTTTGATTGTGTATGGGGCATTTCCTAAAGGTAGTATGGCATTTCTTTAAGGAGGAACTCTGGGGTTTATTATGCCTTATTGTATGCAAACCCCAGTATGCTTGTTCACTTTTGGAGTGTTTTAAATGTTTTTAACATATTGTTTGATGTTTTTTGTCAATAAAATATTTTCTATTTTGTGAAATATTTAGTGATCCCATATTTGTTACACACCCTCTTTTTCTTTGTTTTGGCTTATATTATACAGGTGTGTACTTTTGGATTGATCCCGTATAAATAAATATATATATATATATATATAATATATATATATATATATATATATATATATATATACACTGATGAGCAAAAGGGTAACAATGTTTTGAACCCTTGACCTTCCTGCTTCATATCTCACCATCCATTACTGCTTCAAACGTGAGATGACCTTCATTTTATGGACAATCATCTTGGCTATCTAATACATAAATTTGACTTGCAACTATTTAGCATATTGTTAGTTAGAGGATTCTTGCCATGTCACTGCATTCTTGCATTTTTGGTCCTAAAAGTTTTAATTTAAATTTTTATTATTTTGTTAGTATTTTGTAAATTAACCTTTGGCTTTCAACACTGCCTGATTCCTTCTAGGGATGCTCCCAATCAGATTCAAGTATGTCTCAATCAAAATCTGATCCCAGATCTCTTCTACACGTTCCCAATCTTGGTGTATACTGGTTGACTCACTTGGATATGTATACAGCAATTTTCTTCAACTCTACCTACACGTGTTCAAATGTCTTGATGTTTTGGGACTGTGGGGACCAATCCAGCATCTCTACTTCATTGTCATTGAACCATTTCTTTGTCAATCTTGACTTATGCTTAGGGTCATTGTCCTACTGAACACTATGTCGTCTTTCCCATACCCATATGTATGGGTATACCAACACTATGTAGCAAGCATGAAAATTATACATAGTTTTCTAAATATTTTAAAAACATAAATCTGAAAATTGTGATGTTCATTTGTATACAACCCCCTTTAGTCTGATATCCCTAAATAAAATCATGACAGATCAATTTCCTCCAGAAGTGACCTAATTAGTAAATTAAGTCCACCTGTATGTAATTTCTTGTTAGTATAACTACAACTGTTCTGTGAATGTTTGCTTGAGAACATTAGGGATCAAACAGCATCATAAAACCAAGGAACACACCAGACAGGTCAAGGATAAAGTTGTGAAAAGAGAAAAGCAAGCTTAGTTTATAAAATAATAGCCATAACTCTATGTATCTCATGGAGCACTGTTCCATGCATCATCCAAAAATGGAATGATTATGCGACAACTGCAAACTTATCAAGACACGGTCATCCACCTAAACTGACATCTTAAGCAAGGAGAGCATAAAGAAGAGAAGCAGCCAACAGGCCCATAGTCATTCTGCAGGGGCTGTGGAGATCTACAGCTCAGGTAGCAGAACCTGTCCAGAGGACAACTATTAGTTGCATACTCCACAAATTTGGTCTTTAAGGGAGAGTGTAAAGAAGAAAGCCAGTTTTGAAAGCAAGCCATAAGAAGTCCCATTTGTAGTTTGCAAACATCCATGTAGGGGAAACAACTAGCATGTGGAAGAAAGTGCTCTATTCGGATAGATCAAAATAGAACATTTTGGGCTAAGTGCCAAATGCTATGTGTGCCGGAAAACTAACACTGTACATATCTCTGAATACGCCATCCCCACCATCACACATAGTGGGGGCAGCAACATGCTTTTCTTCAGCTTGGCTATGGAAGCTGGTCAGAGTTTATAAGAATATGAGTGAAGCTAAATACAGGGCAATCCTGGAGGAAAACATGTTAGAGGCTGCAAAAGACGAGATTTGGGTGTAGGTTCATCTTCAAGCAGGACAATGACCCTAAACATACTGACAGAGACACAACGCAATGATTTAGATCAATGCATATTCATTTGTTTGAATGGCCCAGTCAAAGTTCATACGTAAATGCCAATAATATCGGTGGCAAGACTTGAAAATTATTGTTCATAGAAACTCCATCCAATTTCACTGAGCTAGAACTATTTTGCAAAGTAGAATGGCAAAAAAAATTCAGCCTTTAGATGAGTAAAGCTGGTGGAGACATACCCAAAAGACTTGCAACAGTAATTGCAGGGAAAGGTGGTCCTACAAAGTATTTACTCAGGAGGCTGAGGTGGCTGAATGTCACAATTTTCTGATTTATATTTTTTTAAGTATTTAGAAAACCAGTTTCATTTCCTTTACATTTCACAAATACTTGCTACTTTGTGTTGGCATATGATATAACTTCCTAATAAAATTTATGTTAGTTTGATGGTGTAACATTAAAAAATGTGGCGCTGTAACAGTTTGGCCTTGAGAATATCATTTATTTTGAACCGACCTACAAGCACAATGCCAGAGTTTAGTCAATGTTTCATCTGTTCTGATAAAAGAATAACAAATGTTGATGATTTTTCAAGCTACTCATAACAAACAGTGAATGAAAAAGTATCAGCAGCACATGGACGGCATCTGAGTGCTGTCAGATTTTTGAATGGGCCCATAGACTTGCTTTGGAAATTTTGATCCAAGAATCATTAAGATCTTGCATGTCTTCATGATTTTATGTGGACCAGTTGGTCCACAAAAATACATAGACATGAACATCCCAACAGACAATAGGTATGAGTTTTGTCTGAAAAATACAGATAAAACTCGTACAGCATTTAAAAAAAACTAATGTCTGCATGAGCCCTTACTCTACAAGACTTACTAAGACTGATTAGTAGCTAAATTTCTATTTTAATCATTTTCCAAAAGGTTTTACAAGTTTGCCTTTGAGTTTGTGGTGAACAAGAGACAGTTCCGTAATACAATGGACCCAATTCATCAAGGCTTACTCTAGAAAACTGGCATAAACCACTTTGATAAGTTGCAAAAAATTTTCACAACACCACCTTAAAGCAGTGGTGTTAAAATGGGCGCAAATTGGGATGTGGCAGGATGGGGTGCGCCTATGCCGCCTACTAAATTCAGCAAAAGTCCCTGACAGGTGTAGCATATTTTTTGAGGCACACGGAGGTGCATGCCACTGATAAGATATGCCAAATTAAGTTCCTTGTGACCATTAATAAATTTGGACCATTATAATCCAGCAAGCCCTTCATTAACCACTTACCGTTTTCATCTTCCTGACAGGGCGGAATTTGAAAAATCTGCCCAGTGTCACTTTAAGAGTTAATAACTCTGGAACGCTTCAACGGATATCAGTGATTCTGAGACTGTTTTTCAAGATACATTGTACTTCATGTTAATGGTAAATTTAAGTTGAATTTTTTTTACATTTATTTGTGAAAATATCAGAATTTTTCAATTTTTTTAATTTGTATGCCCTTAAACCAAAGAGTTATGTCACACAAAATAGTTAATAATTAACAATTCCCACATTTCTACTTTATGGCAGCACAATTTTTAAAACATTTTTTTTGTTAGGAATTGGAAGGTTTAAAAGATTATCAGCAATTTCTCATTTTTCCAACAAAATTTTCAAAATTAATTTTTTTGGGGACCACATCACATTTGAAGTGACATTGAGGGGCCTTTATGACACAAAATATCCAAAAGTGACACCATTCTAAAAACTGCACATCTCACACTGCTCAAAACCACATCCAAGAAGTTTATTAATCCTTTAGGTGCTTCACATGAATTAAACTAATCTGGAAGGAAAAAATGAAAATGTTAATTTGTCATTTCCATAAAGTTAACAGGAGAAAGAGAACCATAGAATTTGTGGTGTAATTTCTTCTGACTATACAGATATCCCATATCTGGTGGATAACTACTGTTTGGGCACACATCAGGCCTCGGAAGGGAAGGAGAATAATTCGACTTCAAGAGTGCCAAATTGGCTGAAATAGGTAGCAGATGCCATGTCACAATTGTAGAACCCCTGATGCGTCTAAATAGCAGAAACTCTAAATAATTGACACCATTGTGGAAAGTACACCCCTCAAGAAAGTTATTTAGAAGTATGGTAAGCACCATAAACTCACCAGTGTTTCACAGAATTTTATAACATTGAGCCATGAAAATAAAAAAAATATTTTTTTCCTATAAACATGTTGCTTTTGCTACAAATTTTTAATTTTCACAAGAGTAACAGGAGAAAATGGACCATACAATTTGTTGTACAATTTCTCCTGAGTACACCGACTCTACATGTATGGTGATGAACTACTTTTTGGATACACAGTAGGGCTCGGAAAGGAGAGAGCACTAGTTGAATTTTGGAGCGCTTTTTGGCTGAAATAGATTGCAGACGCCATGTGACATTTGAAGAGCCTCTGACATGGAAAAACAGCATAAACCCCTCAAGTGACCCCATTTTGGAAACTACACATCTTAAGGAATTTACGAGGGGCTGCTGATAAGTCTTTGGCTTTGTGATCTTTTTTTGTTTCTATGGTAACAAATGTTACATCACATGAAAGCCTTATATGTCTAAGATATGTTTTCAAAATGTTGTGTTTGTTGCTTATGGCAACAGTGTTCTACGCATGTGGGAAAACAAAATGGCAGAGTCTAATGCAATATTCACAGCAACTGAGAGCAGAGGAGTGATAAAATTCTTGTTTCTGCAAGGAAAGTCCGCAAAGGATATTTATGGTGATATGTCACAAACATTGGGGGATCAATGCCCTTCATATTCCTGGACGAACGAGAGTGGTTGTTGTTCCGGAGATCGTCGATGCTGTGCACAACCTCATACTGGAAAATCAACGAATTTCAGCTAAAGCAATAGCATACATCATGGGGATTTCCCGTGAACTTGTTTGTGTCATCATCCATGAACATTTGGAGATGAGGAAGCTATCTGCAAAGTGGATCCCCAAATGTTTGATAACAAATCAGAGAAGCATGCGAGTGAAAACTTCCCAGTCCATTTGTCAGCGTTTCCGGACTTATAAGAACTTCCTGGATTGATTGGTCACTATGGATGAGACCTGGATTTATTTGTATAACCCTGAAAACGAGGAGCAGTCAAAATATTGGAGACACAGTGGTTCTCCTTGTCTAAAGAAGTTCAGGGTGCAAAAAGATGTAGATAAGATGTCAAAATGGGCATATACTTGGCAAATGAGATTTAATGTTGATAAATGTAAAGTAATGCACCTAGGACGGAGTAATCCTATAACTGCGTATACATTAAATGGAATTAAACTCGGGACTACAGAGCAGGAGAAGGACTTGGGTATTCTCATTACAAATAAGCTGAGCAGCAGCACTCAATGTCAAGCAGCAGCTGCTAAAGCAAACAAGATTCTAGGGTGTATAAAAAGAGAGATTAGATCCCGTGATCCCAACGTATTGCTACCCCTCTATAATCACTTGTAAGGCCACATCTGGAATATGGGATCCAATTTGGGCTCCACATTTTAAAAAGGACATTCAGAAGTTAGAGTCAGTTCAAAGGCGTGCAACTAGACTATTACAAGGAATGGAAGGCCTCCCATATGATGGCAGGTTGAAAAAGTTAGATATGTTTAGCTTAGAAAAAAGACGTCTCAGAGGAGATCTCATTTATATGTATAAATACATGTGTGGTCAATATAAAGGACTGGCACATGACTTATTTCTTCCAAAGACAATACTAAGGACCAGGGGGCACTCACTGCGAGTGGAAGAAAAGTGATTCCGACAGCTAAATAGGAAACGGTTCTTTACAGCTAGAGCAGTCAGACTGTGGAATGCCGACCACAAGAGGTAGTAATGGCAGATACTATAATTGCTTTTAAAAAAGGGCTGGATGGTTTCCTCAGTACTCACAACATTGTTGGTTCTAAATGACTTAGTGACCAAATTTAGAACTGGTGGAGGAAGGTTGAACTAGATGGACCTAGGTCTTTTTTCAACCTAAGTAACTATGTAACTATGTTTGGTGATCACGCTTCAAACGTTTTGCAATTCCAAGACTGCTGCATCCCTCTGCAAGACATCTCACAATTTTGGAATTTTCAGAGCCCGTCAAATCTCTCTTCTGACCCATTTTGCCAAAGGAAAGGAAGTTGCCCAATAATTAAGCACACCTTATATAGGGTGTTGATGTCATTACAGCACACCCCTCCTCATTACAGAGATGCACATCACCTGATTTACTTAATTGGTAGATGGCTTTCAAGCCTCTACAGCGTGGAGTAGGACAACATGTCTAAAAAGTATCAAAATACCAAAATATCAAAAGTATATGAGATCAAAATACTCATTTGCCTAATAATTCTGCACACAGTGTATTGGTCATCTCATTTAAGGCAGAGACCTTTGGGTCCTTGCAAGCTCTAGGGCCCAGGTACAAGTGCAACCTCTGCACCTCCTGTAGTTACACCCCTGGTTGTGACCAAAACTGAAGAGGAACTAAAGACAAAAGAAGAAAGAAGAATAAGAGCCATATATGAAACGGGTTTGAAAACTGAAAACATTTTCTTGATTTGGACTTAAATTATTTGGTGGTCTAATATGGAGTCTAACTTTATATAAGGGGAACCTGTCATATTATATTTTTATAATAAACAAACCCCGATGTATTTTAGATGATGCAATGTGCATCTCTAACATGGTTTTAAAAAACAAAATTCCATGTATCTATCTTAAAAAAAAGGCTTTATATGCTTAGGTGAATGCAGTACATATCTTAGGTTTCAGTCATAGGGGCAGAGCTTTTGCAGAGTACAGTAACTGTCACTCAAGTTCATGCATGATTCTTTTTTAAATTTAGTTACACCCCCCACATTATAATTGATTACACCACAGGTCATCATTCACCATCACTTCTCTGCTGAGCTTTGCCCATTACTGCAGCTATAATAGTGGCAGGCACAGATGGGAGATTAATAATGACTGACAGAATGACTACATAATGACTACATACGATATTTAAATTAGATCACAGTATTTAGCATTTTTAAGATTTTTTTTGTGTCCATGATATATATTTTTTTAAAAAATGAATTATAAGTTATCTATTAACTAGTCTTTAGTTTAGGGATTTAGTTGCCTTTGGCAAATTATAAATTTGCCCATTATGGGCACATGGACATGACATCATCACAGGTCCTGCACCACGACTTCTGCAGATCATAAGAGGAGAAGTGGTAGTGCATTACCTGTGGTGACGTCATGATCATGTGACCATAATGGCCTGAGCTCAACAAAGAAGTAATGGTAAAGGACCTGTGGTAATTAGCAGAAGAGAAGTGGTGGTGCAGGACTTGTGGTGATAGCACACCATGTGAGCATAATAAGCGAAGCTCAGCAATCAATTGCAATGTGGGGTGCGTGACTATGTTAAAAAAATAATCATGGCTGAACTTGAGTGACAGTGACTGAACTCTGCAAAAGCTCCACCCCCATGATTGAAACCTAAGGTATGCACTGTATTCATCTAAGTATATAAAGTTTTTTTGTTTTGTTTTCTTTTTAAATAAATACATGGGGTAAATATGTAAACCATGTTTGGGATGCACATTGCATAATTTAAAACACCTTGGGTAGACATGCTGTGACTAAATCTTACTTGATATATTATTTCTGCCTAAATAAATGCCTGGGATTGTTGGTACTTTTTCTTACCTCTTTAATAAAAATATATTGAACCTTAAAATATTTTGGGGGCAGGTTAATAAAAAAAAATGGCATGACAGGTTCCCTTAAAGAATCTGGTACGGTGTTTGTGTTTAATTGGTTTGTCTGAATTTACATTGAGATTTGGTTTGAATTCATATAAAAAATGGAGAAAAAATTTTCTTCTCCCTTTTTCCCTTTATTACTTTGAATTCATATAGTAGTCTGGGCAGGGGTCTTTAATTGGAGTATAAATATATGTCTCTATCCATATGTCTCTATCCATGTGCAGATAACATTTAATAGCCTTTTCATTGGTGTAACTATAGCGGGGGCAATGGTATCAGTGACACCTGACTGAGCCCAAGCAGTTGTGACGGCCCAAAGGCCCATCTACCGTATTTTTCGGATTATAAGACGCACCGGACCATAAGACCGGTTTTTGAGGAGAAAAATAGGAAAATGAACTTTTAAGCAAAAAATATGGTCATGACAAACTTATGGATCGAGGATCTGCTGCTGACACTGTTATGGGGGTAATGTCCCCAAATTCTCTACTAAGGTACTCCTTCCTGGTAATGATCCTCCTGCCTTGTATATGATCCCCATCCTTGTATATATGTCCCCCATCCTGGTATATATTCCCATCCTGCTATATACTGCCATCATGGTATAGCCCCCATCCTGCTACATAGTGCCATGCTTGTATATGCCCTTATCCTGCTATATACCGCTATCCTATAGGGATATATCCTATATACCCCCATCCATATCCCCCATCCATATCCCCATCCATATCCCCCATCCATATCATCCATATACCCCCATATCCTATATACCCCCATCCATCCTGCTATATACCCCCATCCATCCTGCTATATACCCCATCCATCCTGATATATACCCCCATCCATCCTGGTATATGGCCGCATCTTGCTATATACCCCCACCCTGCTAAATGGCCTGTATCCTGTGGCACACCAAAAAAAAAACGTTTATACTCACCTTTCTTCGCTCTATGCAGCATTGCTCCTCCTCCTGTCTGTGCCGGCAGCAGCGCCGCTGACCTGTGTGGAGCCGTCACCGTTGTCTGCAGCATCGCTCTTCCTCCTGTCTGCCTGTCAGCTGACCTGTATGGAGACTAGCGCTGTGCACAGTGATGATGTCATCGCTGTGCTCACCGCTCTCTACACAGATCAGCTGTCCGGCAGACAGGAGGAGATCGTGATGCTGCAGACAACGGTGACGGTTAAGTATACATATTCACTGCCCCCCGCGTTGATGATGATGCACGGGGAGCAGTGAATATAGCCACACATGATCACTCCAGGCTGTAGTTGCCAGGGGTGATCATGCGGGCCGGCTGTTAATTATACACGCACCTCCCGCCCATCATCCCGCCCACCTGTCAGCGCCGGCTTCAGCGCTGAGAGATGATGGGCGGGAGGATGGGTGAGCATATGAAATGAGTGGGCCCACGTGGTCACAGCAGGTTGCTACAGCCTGCTCCTGCCTCTGATGACCCGCTCCACCGCAGCACCCTCATTCCCCGCAGCCCCATTCAGACTCTAAGACGCACCCCCCACTTTCCCCCAACATTTGGGGGAAAAAGTGCGTCTTATAGTCCGAAAAAAACGGTACTTTATGAGAAAATTGTGGTAACTTGGGACCTTGTTACAGAATTTCCATTTGTGATGTGCTATATATCTATTTTATATTGCAATTTATTCCAATCTTTCTAATAAAATAGGTGTGCAGGGAATATAATATTGACTGCTCTAAATGATCGATGGGCGTTCAACACCTGTGACCCCCCATGCTTTTTGAGCAAGCAAAATAATTATCACAAAACAGAAAAATATTAAACTGTACTATTTATACTGTAAATAGAAAGGTAAAATTACAATAGTAGTGATACCAATAATGTAATAGAGATAAACACTGTCCGTCAAAGGCACATGGGCACCAAATATCATTGGGGTCAGCACTGAATGTGTTAATAATACAGTATTTGGACACAACAAGCTTGGGTTGTTGGGGACTGTATATTAAATATCCCCCATTCTTTGTACAAAGTGCTTTCCTGATCTCACAATTAGCATCACACTTGGGACAAATTGATCAAGATTTGGGTGTTTTAGGGGATTCCTATAATAAGTTGTGAGATCAATTTATGACGCGCTAATAAAAGGCAGTTACCTTCTAACACTCCACTAATGCACTACACATCAAGCGAGCAGCACCAAATCCTCTTTACATTACCAGAGCGGAGATTAAATTACACTTACAGTGTGAGCTATAAAGCTTTATGGATCCTGTAGTAATTCTCCTAACTACTCCATTATGTAGAGCGCAAAGATTTCTTTGCAAGTCAAGAAATAATACATCAAGGGAACATTTACTGCTACAAGCAGCTCTGGTAAAAATGTATCTTCTGTGAATTAAAGCTGAAACCTCTTTATGGGAAGACACAGAAATTCACTTCACTTTTCATTTAAGCCTTTCTGCCCTGGTTTATAGATGTCGAACCTTCACGCTCTTATTCCTGGCCGGCTAGCGGCACGCGTTATAAATGAGTATAAATTTCCGCATCTGACGAGCACCTCGCGGTCTCATGCCTAATGCGCAAAGTTAGGGAACAGCAGGTAAAAATTTCACAAACATCCTTATTTATGATCTTGTCCTTGGTCATAGAGGTGGGGGGGCGAAATTTCAATGTACTAAAATGAAAAGTATGATTAAGGAGACAGAGCGTGTTGACAAGGATAGTGGCCCGGCTGCCTCCATTCCCTGCTGAAAATATATAATACTTTTCTGACATCAATTTTAGATGGAATAGACATAGATGTGGTTTGGAGGAAAATGTAAAAAAATGAGATGCTTTGTGTTTTAACCCTATCACTCCCAAAGGCAACTGTATCATGCTATCGTCCGTAATGAATTAATGGTCAGCCATTATATGTTTCTATACGTAGCAGGCTATTGTGATCTATGGTTTTATTTATGGTCCCAATGTTCTTAGAATCCTATGAGACTTATTGTTTTATTTTTATTCATTTTAATCTTTTGGTAAAATCAATGAGCTCTAGGTGTAGTTTTCAAATTTTCTATAATAAAACATGTTCAACAAATAAAGAATATTTTACTAAATTTTTTCCAGATTATTATGTCTTCAGTGTATTTTATTTAGTGTTGTCCTGTGTTATTTGGTGGTGTTTGCTTTCCTGGGTTTTTTTTTCTTCTAAATTACTTGTAACTTGAAGAGTTTGATCAATTTGTAACATGACAGCTCTGAAAGTCATTGTAAATCTAAGTCCACTAACATCATTCTTTCAGGAATTTCTGCGCTGTCAATATGTGTATAGCTGCAAAGCAGATGTGATCATGTAACACATTAATTTAATCACTTTTGATAATTTTACCCAGGAAAACTGACCACTGTATTCAATAACAGAAAAGGAAATCACAACAAAAAGAGGGCAATCATTAATATTTCTAAAATAAACTATTTATGAATAATGGTACTATGGTTGTTGAGACAATAACAGTATCCTGATATTTTCTTAAAAGGAAGCTGTCACCAGTTTTTTACTCCCTAATTAGGGCTGAGAGGACCAGACTGTTATAGTCCGGATCCGCGCAGTTTTAAAGATGCCCGGGTGCCGCACTCTGACCCAGGATTCTGGGTGTACGTTCCAGATTCGGCACTGGGGAAATTAAAGGAAAAATAAAAAAAAAAAGAATTAATTAATTGAATTAATTAAAAGAATTGATTGCCACCGCATCAGGGCAACGGGAAGAGTCGGTAAAGCATTGGGATTGTCCCATCTAATGGATGCAGCAATACCGGGCGGCTGTGGGCTGAGAATACCAGCCCCCAGCTGGCTTTATCTTGGCTGGGAATCAAAATTGAGGGACCGCACGTCGCTTTTTTTTTTTTAAATTATTTATTTAACAAAAAATAAAAGCCGCATGTGGTTTCTCTTAGGCTGGAGTCACACTTGCGAGGGACTTGAATGAGTCTCTCATCGCATCACGCAGTGCAGTCGCACACTCTACTTACAGGAGCGGGTTGGCCGCATGTGTTTCTATGTACCTGCATCCTCATGTTTGGAGAGTGGCAGACCGTTCCAGGTGATGTCACACTTGTACGAGCCTCGCATTGCATCACCCGGCACAGCCGCACACTCTTCTGACAGGAGCAGGTTGGGCGCATGTGTTTCTATGTACTTGCACGCTCATTTTCGGAGAGCAGAAGGCCATGCTGGGTGATGTGATGCGAGACCCTTGCATGTGTGACTCTGGGCTTATTTTGATACACAGCCTGACAGCTGGGGGCTGCAGCCATGGGCTTTATCTGTTCTGGTATCAGAATACAGGGACCCTGCACCGCTGTTTTATTTATTTATTTATATATTTTTGTACAACCATACTGACCCGCAGACACTGGCACTGCTTTCCCCACCCACCGGCTGTCCTGACGCTTGTGTTTGTGTGCTGTCAGCTGACACGCTGACACTCAGGATGGGGGCGCATCTAACTGCAACCAATTACACGTACCGGTGGATAGGCAAAGCAGTGAATATTCAATTATCGGCTCCAGAAGGGAAAGCGTGACCCAGAAAGAGTGTGCCACCATGACACAGCCTCAGTGAGTACACTGCGTGCGCTCCTACCCCCCTATCCCTTCCACCAACATTTTTAATCTCCGGATTCTGGTTCCCATAGACTTATATGGGTCGCAGATTCCGAAGCAGATTGGGGTGTTTTTTTTAAATTTAGCAGGCACCCGGCGGCCCTGTTGTTTTTGTGAGTTTGACCAGCTCTATCCCAAATCTAATGTAGGGTCAGAGATCCTGATTCCAGCAATGTATCACTTTGACTAAGTGGTGTAATTTTATTTATAATAACTGCTTTATCACCAGAAGATCATCACAAGAGGACTATTTGGCCTGCTTCCATGTAGTCCAACTTTGCCTACACCACTGATTATCTGTGTAAACTAAATAGGCACAAAGCTGCCAATCAGTGGTGGGGGCGGGATTACATAGAGCTCAGCATTCAGAGAACTGGGAGATCTGCCCACTAAGTGGTACATTGCTGGCATTAAAGTTCCTGCCCCTCAGGTTTGCCAACCTACTACCTACTATTAACCTTGCATGCAGCTTCAGTCATACGTCCTTCGCAAAGTTTAATCTGCCCAATTTCTAGAACAAGGTAATCTTCTCTGATGAATCTGATTTTCAGCTTTGCTCAACACCTGGTCGTCTAATGGTTAGACGGAGACCTAGAGAGGCGAACAAATCACAGTGTCTTGCACCCACTGTGAAATTTGGTGGAGGATCAGTGATGATCTGGGGATGCTTGAGCAAGGCTGGAATTGGGCAGATTAAACTGCTCGGGCAATGTTCCCCAACTCTGAGTACTGTTTTTTCCAGCAGGACAATGCACCATACCACACTGCTAGGTCAATCAATGTGTGCATGAAGCACCACCACATCAAAACCCTGTCATAGCCCGCCCAATCGCCAGACCTGAACCCCATTGAAAACCTCTGGAATGTAATCAAGAGAAAGATGTATAATTACAAGCCATCAAACAAAGAAGAACTGCTTAAATTTTTGTGCCAGGAGTTGCATAAGGTCACCCAAAAGCAGTGTGAAAGATTGGTGGAAACCGTGTCAAGACGCATGATAGCTGTGGATAAAAATCTTGGTTATTCCACAAAATATTGATTTCGGAACTCTTCCTGAGTTAAAACATTATTGTTGTTGTTGCTAAATGATTATGAACTTGTTTTCTTTGCATTATTTGAGGTCTGAAAGCACTGCATTTTTTTTTGTTATTTTGACCATTTCTCATTTTCAGAAAAAAAACAAAACATTTTATTGCTTGGAAATTCAGAGACATATTGTCAGCAGTTTATAGAGTAAAAGAACAATTTACATTTTACTCAAAAATATACATATAAAGAGAAAAATCAGAAAAACTGACAATTTTGCAGTTGTCTCTTAATTTTTGCCAGAATTGTATAATATTGAGGTTACAGGTGGCTGCTGGCTGTATATATAATATTGGGGATACAGGATGCTGTCTGCATATGGTATAAAGACAGCACTATACAAACTATACAAATAGTACTGTACTGTACAAACACTTCTACTCTATACACATACAGTATAATGTATACAGACATGCTGTAATACAAGATATAGTTTGGACCTGTATATACCGTATTTTTTGGACTATAAAACACACTTTTTTCCCCAAATGTTGAGGGAAAGTGGGGGGTGTAGGGAATGGCTGTGGGGATTGAGGGTGCTGCGGTGGAGCGGGTCATCTGCGGCATGCGCAGGCTGTAGCAGCGCCTACCGTGATCACGTAAGTCCGCTCATTTCATATGCATGCATCTTCTCACCTATCATCTCAAAGCGGTGAAGCCATCGCTGACAAGTGGACGTGATGATGGGCAGGGGAGCCAGCCCGCGTGATCACCCCTGGCAACTACAGCTTGGAGTGATTATGTGTGGCTATATTCACTGTCCCCGCGCATCATCATCAGTGCGGGGGGCAGTGAATAAGTACGGTATACTCACCGGTCAATGTTTCCTGTCTGCCGGCCCGCTGATGTGTATGGAGAGCGATGCGCACAGTAATGACGTCATTGCGGTGCGCACAGCTCCACACAGGTCAGCAGGCAGGATGACAGGAGGACATTGCAATGCTGCAGGGAACGGTGACCTGCTCCACACAGGTCAGCAGCACTGTTGCTGGCACAGACAGGAAGACGAACGATGCTGCTGGAGTGAGGAAAGGTGAGTATAAACGTTTATTTTTTTGTGTGCCACAGGATGCAGGCTATATACCAGGATGGGGGTATATAGCAGGATGGGGGTATTTATCAGGATGGGGGTATATAGCAGGATGGGGGTATATAGCAGGATGGGGGTATTTATCAGAATGGGAGTATATAGCAGGATGGGGACTATACCAGGATTGGGGTATTTATCAGGATGGGGGTATTTATCAGAATGGGGGCTATACCAGGATGAGGGACATGAGGGACATATATACATGGATGGGGATCATATACAAGGCAGGAGGATCATTACCAGGATGGAGTACGTTAGTAGAGAATTTGGGGACATTACTCCAATAACAGTGTCAGCAGCAGATCCTCGCTCCATAACAGTGTGTTATGACTAGAGATGAGCGTTGTTCGAATCGAACCGTTCGCTAATTTCAAATTCGAGTTGTTTTTGGCGATGTTTGAGTCGCTCGACGAACTCGAACGATTTGCTTAACGTTTGACCGTTCGAGTTATCGTTCGAAAAGGGTTCAATCACCAAAAAGCGTAGCTTTAGCTTTTTATAGCTACGTGTGCAGGGAGCCAGCGCTGGTAGCCTGCGGTAAGCTGGCAACCAGGGTACATATCGGGTATCCAAGAAAAGCGCTTTGCTTAGTAACCCGATGTGTAGCCTGGCTACCTGTGCAGGGAGCCGCGCTGGCAGTCTGAGAGCGGCGTACGCTGGAAACCAGGGTACATATCGGGTATCCAAGCAAAGTGCTTTGCTTAGTAACCCAATGTGTACCCTGGTTACCAAGCACAGCGTCGTTACACGGGTCGCTGGTGGCTGGTCGCTATGATGATCTGCCTGATTGACAGCTCACCAGCGACCATGTAGCGACGCACCAACGATCCCTGCCAGGTCGTATCGCTGGTCAGATCGTTTTGTGCGTCGCTATGTGTGACGGGACCCTAAGCGTTTCTATGACTATAAACACAGCTATAAACGCAAGGGGTGGGTAGTACAATCACGTGTACAGGAAGAGGATTCCTTGTGTTGGTAAACACAGAAGAGTGGGTCCACCCGGTACCGCCACACCTGCTTCCACCTCCCATTTGGTGCCATGTCCAGACAGAAGGTGGAATCAGCTGCGAAATCAAAAGTGAACAGTAGAAAAAAAAATCATGTTCACCTGTCTGCAGACTCCCAGGACACGTGGCCGCAAGACCTGGCGGTGATCAGCCGTGCAGTCTAATCACTCAATGAGTGAGCAGAGGCTACGGGTTGGTAAGCGGTGACGTCACCGCTGCCACCGTTGCAATAGTAACCTGACAGGTGGGTGACTCCACCTGATTCCCAGCGCCGCTATTCACCAGCTATGGCATCCAGTCCCTGCATGTGGGCTGACTCTGTAAAGATCGGAAGGAGAAGCGGCGAGAGACAGAGTACAGGACGCGTCTCAGGACCTGTAAGTATAATGGCAATGTTTATTATTAACTGTATGTGTATATGTATAATGTGTTTGTGTTTGCCTGCCATTGTTTTAAATGGGGTTCGAAGGTGTTCATCGAACGTTCGTCAAAAGTTCGACGAACATACCCACCATTCGACGAACCGAACTCGAACATTAGGGGGGTTGCTTATCTCTAGTCATGACCACATTTTTTGCTTCAAATTTTATTTTTCTATTTTCCTCCTCTAAAAGCAGGATGTGTCTTATGGTCCGGTGCGTCTTATAGTCCGAAAAATACGGTTCATTATGGGGCTGTGTATGAGCCGTAAATAGGAACTGAAAGACATACACACACAGATTATACTAACCAGCAATTGGCAGTTCCGACACTGAAGGCAGAAGATTAAACTGCAGTCTTTGTGCGCTCAGTAGTAATTGAAGAATCTTCTCTCCTTGCGGCAATGCCATTCTGCTTTTGAAAAGATCCTGTTTGTGCTGCGCATGGCAGCCACTTTAGCCCATGCGCAGTACAAACCCCGAAAAAAAAGTTAGAAAAACACAGACTGTGATTGTTAAGGTCAAACGCTATGGACAGCAGAGAAAAGCACCTTGTTTCTATGGAGTGTCCGTAAATTTAAGGACTGCTGGCAACCCAGTTCCCCTACAATATGTTGCTCTGAGATGGAGTAGCAAAAAACTGGAGACAAATTCCCTTTATGTTTTGAATCATTTTTTCCACCTATTTGTTTCTGCCCCTGGAAGACCCCTTTTCTGATAAGGACTTGCATCTACAGTGGGTACGGAAAGTATTCAGACCCATTTAAATTTTTCACTCTGTTTCATTGAAGCCATTTGGTAAATTCAAAAAGTTCTTTTTTTTCTCATTAATGTACACTCTGCACCCCATCAAAAAATCAGAAATGTAGACATTTTTTCAAATTTATTAAACAAGAAAAACTGAAATATCACATGGTCATAAGTATTCAGATCCTTTGCTCACTATTGAATAAAAGTTCCCTTTTGAGCTAGTACAGCCATGAGTCTTCTTGGGAATGAAGCAACAAGTTTTTCACCCCTGGATTTGAAGATGCCATTCATCCTTGCAGATCCTCTCCAGTTCCGTCAAGTTGGACGGTGAATGTTGGTGGACAGCCATTTTCAGGTATCTCCAGAGATGCTCAATTGGGTTTAGGTCAGGACTCTGGCTGGGCCAGTCAAGAATGGTCACAGAGTTGTGCTGAAGCCACTCCTTTGTTATTTTAGCTGTGTGCTTAGGGTGATTGTCTTGTTGGAAGGTGAACCTGTGGCAAAGTCTGAGGTCCAGAGCACTCTGGAAGAGGTTTTCTTCCAGTATATCTCTGTACTTGGCCTCATTAATCTTTCCTTCAATTCCAACCAGTCATTCTATCCATGCAGCTGAACAACACCCCCATAGCATGATGCTGCCACCACCATGTTTCACTTTTGGGATTGTATTGGGTAGGTGATGAGCAGTGCCTGGTTTTCTCCACACATTCCACTAAGAATTATCGCTCACCAAAAAGTTCTATCTTTGTCTCATCAGACCAGAGATTCTTATTTCTCATAGTCTAGGAGTCCTTCATGTGTTTTTTTGCAAACTCTATGCAGGCTTTCATATGTCTTCCACTGAGGACAGGCTTCCATTGGGCCACTCTGCCATAAAAGCTCGAGTGGTGGAGGGCTGCAGTGATAGTTGACTTTGTAGAACTTTCTCCTATCTCCCTACTGCATCTCTGGAGCTCAGCCACAGGGATCTTGGGGTTCTTCTTTACCTCTCTCTCCAAGGCTCTTCTCCCATGATTGCTCAGTTTGGCTGGACGGCCAGGTGTAGGACGAGTTCTGGTGATCCCAAACTTCTTCCATTTAAGGATTAGGTCACTGTGCTCTTAAGCTGGGTTCACACTAAGCGACAGCGACAACTACGTCGCTGTTACGTCACCATTTTCTGTGACGTAACAGCGACCTTGTAAGTCACTGTTATGATCGCTGCTTAGCTGTCAAACACAGCGACGCAGCAGCGATCATAACGTCGCTGTGCTACATGTGCAGAGAGCAGGGAGCCGCGCTTAGCGCTGGCTCCTTGCTCTCCTAGGTACAGTACACATCGGGTTAATTAACCCGATGTGTACTGCAGCTACATGTCACAGTGCAGAGAGCAGGGAGCCGCGCACACTGCTTAGCGCTGGCTCCTTGCTCTCCTTGCTACAGTATACATCGGGTTAATTACCCGATGTGTACTGCAGCCACATGTGCACAGAGCAGGAGCCGGCACTGGCAGCAAGGGCGGAGGCTGGTAACGAAGGTAAATATCGGGTAACCAGGGAAAGGTCTTCCCTTGGTTACCCGATGTTTACGCTGGTTACAGCTTACCGCAGCTGCCAGACGCCGGCTCCTGCTCCCTGCTCGCTTCATTTCGTCGCTCTCTCGCTGTCACACACAGCGATGTGTGTGTCACAGCGGGCGAGTGACGACCAAAAAATGAAGCTGGACATTCAGCAACGACCGGCGACCTCACAGCAGGGGCCAGGTCGTTGCTGGATGTCACACACAGCGACAGCGACGGGACGTCGCTGCAACGTCACAGAAAATGGTGACGTAGCAGCGACGTCGTTGTCGTTGTCGCTGTGTGTGACACCAGCTTTAGGAACTTTGAGTACTGCATACATTCTTTTGTAACCTTGGCCAGATCTGTGTCTTGCCACAATTCTGTCTCTGAGCTCCTTGGGCAGTTCCTTTGACCTCATGATTTTCATTTGGCCTGACATGCACTATGAGCTGTGAGGTCTTATAAAGACAGGTGTGTGCCTTCCCAAATCAAGTCCTATCAGTTTAATTAAACACAGCTGGACTCCAATGAAGTAGTAGAACCATCTCAAGGAGAATCACAAGGAAATGAATAGCATGTAACTTAAATATGAGTGTCTGAGCAAAGGGTCTGAATACTTATGACCATGTGATATTTCAGTTTCTCTTGTTTAATAAATTTGCAAAAATGTATGTTTTTTTCTATCAAGATAGGGTGTGTAGTGTACATTAATGAGAAAAAAAATGAACTTTTTTGAATTTAGCAAATGGCTACAATGAAACAAAGAGTGAAAAATATAAAGGGGTTTGAATACTTTCCGTACCCACTGTATCAGACAATGTCCTATACATATGCCATAAATGAATATAATGAGAAAAGTCTTTTATTGATTCAAGTACCTACAGTTTCTTACTACAGAAAGTTACGGATTTAACTAGAAAGTACTTGGAATGGGCTCAAAAACACAGTGCAAACCCTCTGATATGACCAACCAAAATTACATTAAAAAATGGTCTGTGGTCTTCTTATAGAAGATGTCATGTATGCTTAACATAAGATGTTTAAAATGAATCTGAAGATATCTGGTCTGGATAAAGAGCTGGTTTTTGAAGAAGTTTAATTGTAGAAACCTTGGCAAAGTAAAGTTATCATAAATTTCCCATTAACGTTCAGATATATCATTTTTCCATTGGCTGGAAAAGGAGGAGTAGGGAACATTATGGAACTTGACTATTACCAAATGTGTCCTGTGAGACCTGCGTTCAAGAACTTATTTATATCTTTAATCTCATTTTTTGGTTCATGGTATTTCCTAGTGAGCCTAACAGGGGATACTATGACTTCAGAGAAATCCATAAAGAATTAAAGTAGTCAACTTTATATTCCCTGAAGCAGCTGCAATCTGAGAAAAGCTGTAAGACCTTCACTGCCATCTTATTACATGGTACTCTCTCCTAATGGTGTTTGTGACAACATCCTCCAGTGGAAGAGTTAAACACCATTACTATCGGGTTCCAGAAAACAAGGTTAGAATGGGATTTAAAAAAAAAAAAAAATACTGTCATGGTTGTAATGACCGGGTAATCTATCAGGTACCCAAAGTAATTATTTCCCTGCAACTGCAAGATAAACTTCTCCAACCACCAGCAATTAGCTGCTCATCTGTGGACCTGCAACTGGCCACACTGGAGCTGTTACAGAGGAAATGTTGTAGTACATGCTTGCCATCCAAATGCTCACACTTTGTAGTGAAGGGGACCCCAACCTGTGTGTTATGTGGCTCGCAGCAATTACCTTTTATAGCTAGTATCAGTAAGTATCAAAAAAGGGTTCCATAGTGAAAAACCAAATAGCAACATAAAAGTGATCTAAAGAGTACCTAATCAGTTTGGAAACATGTTGCATTTTTTTATTTCATAATAATAAATATATTTTTTTATTTTTTGCATTACTCTGATTATTCCTTCTGGCAGCGCTCTTCTTACACCTATTTTTCTCTACGCCTACCAGTACTGCCAGTAGACAAAGCTATGGGGCCAGTAAGGCAAGGAGTCTGGCCTCTCCATTAGGCCTCTTTCAGACGTCAGTGATTCTGGTACGTACTGTATTTTACTGTTTTTTCATGTGCAAGAATCACAGACATACGCAGACCCAATTAAAAGCCATGGGTCTGCACACACATCAGTGATTTCTCCCTGATGTGTTTCCATGCGGCGCATATGTGTGTTCGTATGCTCTGCAGAGAGACAAGTCATTTTTTTCTGGCATTCCTGATGTCCCACGGACCACACTATGGAGTGATCCATAAAACACATACAAGAGAAATCAAGTACATTGAAAATAAAAAGCTTTTTATATTCACCTTCTCCAGCGCTGCTGTCTTCAGACGCTGCTCTCTCCTGCTTCCAGGCAGGCTAATTATTCTCATGCACATGCAGTTATTTACTGCACAGCTGACCCAGAAGTAGCTGGAGCAGTGAGAGACACCGGTCGGACACAGGAGAGAAGGAGATATCAGCACCACGGATAGCAGCGACGTGAACAGGTAAGTAGAACTCCGTGTATTATCACAGATAGCACACAGAGACCACACATGTGCCAAAATCATGGCACATGGCAGGACATACAATACTGACCAAAAGTTTGGACACACCTTCTCATTCAAAGAGTTTACTTTATTTTTAGGACTCTGAAAATTGTAGATTCACATTGAAGGCATCAAAACTATGAATTAAAACATGTGGATTGAAATACTTAAAACAGTGTGAAACAACTGAAAATATGTCTTATATTCTAGGTTCTTCAAAGTAGCCACCTTTTGCTTTCATTACTGCTTTGCACACTCATGGCATTCTCTTGATGAACTTCAAGAGGTAGTCACTGGAAATGGTTTTCCAACAGTCGTGGAGGAGTTCCCAGAGATGCTTAGCACTTGTTTGCCCTTTTGCCTTCAGTCTGCGGTCCAGCTCACCCCAAACCATCTCGATTGGGTTCAGGTCTGGTGACTGTGGAGACCAGGCCATCTGGTGTAGCACCCCATCACTCTCCTTCGTAGTCAAATAGCCCTTACACAGCCTGGAGGTGTGTTTGGGGTCATTGTCCTGTTGAAAAATAAATGATGGTTCAACTAAACGCAAACCAGATGGAATAGCACGCCGCTGCAAGATGCTGTGGTAGCCATGCTGGTTCTGTATGCCTTCAATTTTAAATAAATCCCCAACAGTGTCACCAGCAAAGCACTCCCCACACCATCACACCTCCTCCTCCATGCTCCACAGTGGGAACCAGGCATGTAGAGTCCATCCGTTCACCTTTTCTACAAAGACACGGTGGTTGGATCCAAAGATTTCAAATTTGGACTCATCAGACCAAAGCACAGATTTCCACTGGTCTAATGTCCATTCCCTGTGTTCATTAGCCCAAACAAGTCTCTTCTGCTTGTTGCCTGTGCTTAGCAGTGGTTTCCTAGCAGCTATTTTACCATGAAGGCCTGCAGCATAAAGTCTCCTCTTAACAGTTGTTCTAGAGATGAGAACGTGTGTCCAAACTTTTGGCCTGTACTGTATATACTTTTAACACGTCAGTGACAAAGTCTGTTTTTTTCACTGACATGTGAAAGAGGCCTTACATTGCTATCTGAATCCTCAGGATGCAGATGAAAATACAGTTAGGTCCAGAAATATTTGGACAGTGACACAATTTTCGCGAGTTGGGCTCTGCATGCCACGACATTGGATTTGAAATGAAACCTCTACAACAGAATTCAAGTGCAGATTGTAACGTTTAATTTGAAGGTTTGAACAAAAATATCTGATAGAAATTGTAGGAATTGTACACATTTCTTTACAAACACTCCACATTTTAGGAGGTCAAAAGTAATTGGACAAATAAACCAAACCCAAACAAAATATTTTTATTTTCAATATTTTGTTGCGAATCCTTTGGAGGCAATCACTGCCTTAAGTCTGGAACCCATGGACATCACCAAACGCTGGGTTTCCTCCTTCTTAATGCTTTGCCAGGCCTTTACAGCCGCAGCCTTCAGGTCTTGCTTGTTTGTGGGTCTTTCCGTCTTAAGTCTGGATTTGAGCAAGTGAAATGCATGCTCAATTGGGTTAAGATCTGGTGATTGACTTGGCCATTGCAGAATGTTCCACTTTTTTGCACTCATGAACTCCTGGGTAGCTTTGGCTCTATGCTTGGGGTCATTGTCCATCTGTACTATGAAGCGCCGTCCGATCAACTTTGCAGCATTTGGCTGAATCTGGGCTGAAAGTATATCCCGGTACACTTCAGAATTCATCCGGCTACTCTTGTCTGCTGTTATGTCATCAATAAACACAAGTGACCCAGTGCCATTGAAAGCCATGCATGCCCATGCCATCACGTTGCCTCCACCATGTTTTACAGAGGATGTGGTGTGCCTTGGATCATGTGCCGTTCCCTTTCTTCTCCAAACCTTTTTCTTCCCATCATTCTGGTACAGGTTGATCTTTGTCTCATCTGTCCATAGAATACTTTTCCAGAACTGAGCTGGCTTCATGAGGTGTTTTTCAGCAAATTTAACTCTGGCCTGTCTATTTTTGGAATTGATGAATGGTTTGCATCTAGATGTGAACCCTTTGTATTTACTTTCATGGAGTCTTCTCTTTACTATTGACTTAGAGACAGATACACCTACTTCACTGAGAGTGTTCTGGACTTCAGTTGATGTTGTGAACGGGTTCTTCTTCACCAAAGAAAGTATGCGACGATCATCCACCACTGTTGTCATCCGTGGACGCCCAGGCCTTTTTGAGTTCCCAAGCTCACCAGTCAATTCCTTTTTTCTCAGAATGTACCCGACAGTTGATTTTGCTACTCCAAGCATGTCTGCTATCTCTCTGATGGATTTTTTCTTTTTTTTCAGCCTCAGGATGTTCTGCTTCACCTCAATTGAGAGTTCCTTAGACCGCATGTTGTCTGGTCACAGCAACAGCTTCCAAATGCAAAACCACACACCTGTAATCAACCCCAGACCTTTTAACTACTTCATTGATTACAGGTTAACGAGGGAGACGCCTTCAGAGTTAATTGCAGCCCTTAGAGTCCCTTGTCCAATTACTTTTGGTCCCTTGAAAAAGAGAAGGCTATGCATTACAGAGCTATGATTCCTAAACCCTTTCTCCGATTTGGATGTGAAAACTCTCATATTGCAGCTGGGAGTGTACACTTTCAGCCCATATTATATATATAATTGTATTTCTGAACATGTTTTTGTAAACAGCTAAAATAACAAAACTTGTGTCACTGTCCAAATATTTCTGGACCTAACTGTATATTAAATTGTGAAATAAGGAGCCATTTGCGCTGTTTCAGCATTCAACCTGAGCATCTGAATTCCAGTGTAGAAGGTGCAATGACATAACTAGATCGTCCCTGTTGTGTGAAGCATCAGTCCACACAGTTCAGAGCAGTGCATTGGGTGGACGGAGCTGGGTGACATTTTATTTTTTTCTACTTTATAAGTCAGTACATTGAGGGGAACGTGTGGGGGTATCATAATGTGGAGGCATCATACTGTGTGTGTGGTGGGCTGTAGTGGCATCCTGCTGTGGGGGCCAGCATATGATGTGGAGGGGACCGTGGTGGCCATTATTCCTTTTTACAGATCACTGTGGTAGAAGATAATGTATAAGGAATCACTATATGGGTATCATTCTGTGAGAGGTCTTTGTGGGGGTCTCATAATGTGTGTAGGGAAACTGTGGGGACACCATTCTGTGGAGGGCACTGTAAGGGCATCATACTGTCTTGGGGGGGCACCATGGAACATAATACTGTTTTGGAAACACTGTGGCAGCATCGTAGAGTGTTGGGGGAACGATGGTGGGATCATATTTTGCTGACATAACTGTGGCGTCATCATGCTGCGTTCATGTGAGAGGTACTGTGACAGAAATGAATGTGAGGGTATCATACTGTGTGTGAGGTAATTTTTTTACTCTATGGGGGTCATGAAAAAGGTATCATAGGGGGTGAGAACACTAAGGGACTTTAATGGGGGCAAAATTACTGTGCAAGTGCTGCAATTCAATGTCCGCAGTGGCAAAGTGTAAATGAATGTAGAAAGTAGGCTGAGTTTTATGAGTGGGTTTCAAGCTTTTTGAGTGGGTTTTCCCCACAGAATCGCATTAGATGTGAAAAATTCACAGTGGAAAAAAGTAAGGGTGCGTGCCCATAATCAGTGTTTGCAGCGTTTTGATGTAGCGTGTTTTCGCTGTGTCCAAAACCCTGCATTGTACAGTATAAACATAGTGGACATGATTTCTAGAAATCCCGTGCCCACTGTGCTTCTTTTTTCTCACCAAACACTGACCTGTGGTGCTGCTTTCCAAGCCGCAGCATGTCAATTGTTTGCTGCGGATTTGCATGCGTCCTCAGTAGGGAGAACACAAGCGAGAGACCTCAGCACACTGAACCCTGATCATGGGCACGAGCAGCTGCGGTCTCCTGCGTTCTCCTGCAGAGGAAACTTACGGCCCCACAGCTCAGGACCCGCCACGTCCAGGACACACTGAGTCCTGATCGTGGGCACATACCCTAAATGATTGGGGAAGGTACGGTGACTTTTATGTTTGGATTTTCCCCATGGAATTAGTTTTGCAAAATACACAGTTAAAAAAACATAAACTGTTACTTTTTTATGCAGTGGAAATGCACTAGAAACATAATGACTGTATCACTAAAGTTTCGTCATAGCTAGATACCTGGAAGTATCACAAACAAAGTAGCTTTATCTAAAGCATGAGATATCAAAAAGAGAAAAAAACTGCAGTCTAACATGCATGTAAAAAATGCACTAATCTAATTTACCTAATAGATGCAGAAAATCTGCAACAACAAAAACTCTGCATGAGAATGTAGGCTATCACGTTCAGCTATCCCATTCTCTGCCTTTTTTTTGCCCAACCAAGGATGAAATGTGCCGAGATTTATTTGTTTAGCTGCCCTGGGTTGGTGGAATTCTCAACATGCTAATGTCCTACTGTCACTTAAACTGGTGGAGGAAGGTTGAACTAGATGGACCTAGGTCTTTTTTCAACCTGAGTAACTATGTAACTATGTAACTTCCCTGCAATTTCTTTGTCTGATTGTTCATGGGCTTACACTGGGTGAAACAAGTATTGAACATGTGGCACCCCAGTGGATCTGGAAGCCACTGTGGCATTATTCTCATCACTGGGGGGCAATGCTATGCTTGAAAGCAGTGGGGAAATCTCTGCCAGGTACACTAACATGCAACACCACTTCCTCCTCCGGACCAGCAGTGGGAGCTCATAACCTGTGTTGAAGGGAGCCTCTCTGGATGTACTGACATGGAGGAGGGATTAGGGAGCAACCAGAAGTGAGACCTCAGAACAGTAATACAGAGCAATGAGAACGGTCGCTGTTTGAGAGCTGCTACCCAGCTTTCCAGGACCAAGCGCATAAAGTGGGATGCCAAAATCCCAGCCTACGGACAACAAACGGTCCAGTAGTAACGCCGGAGGGCAGAAGAGTTCACCTTTTATGGCTCATCTGAAATCCGGAGTTGAAGTGGCAAGAAAGAGCCTGGGGTCACTGCTACAGAGTGGCAAACTCCAAACTCTATCTGACACTTTTCCCGCCCCCAGGCCTGTGAACTCCTTGGTGGGTGGAGCCAACCGCTTAGCTCCGCCCCACCTGGTGTGGACATCAGACACTGGAGGGAGGCAACAAGGGTTTTTGTTTGGCTGTTGTCCCTGTCTGGTGGGGGGTGGGGGTGTTTGAGTGTTATCTGTGACGACCTGGCTAGGCCAGGGCGCCACAGAAGCATGGAGGAGGAGGTGTGATGGTGTGGGGTGCTTTGCTGGTGACACTGTTGGGGATTTATTCAAAATTGAAGGCATACTGAACCAGCATGGCTACCACAGCATCTTGCAGCGGCATGCTATTCCATCCGGTTTGCGTTTAGTTGGACCATCATTTATTTTTCAACAGGACAATGACCCCAGACACACTTCCAGGCTGTGTAAGGGCTATTTGACTAAGAATGAGAGTGATGGGGTGCTACGCCAGGTGACCTGGTCTCCACAGTCACCAGACCTAAACCCAATCGAGATGGTTTGGGGTGAGCTGGACCGCAGAGTGAAGTCAAAAGGGCCAACAAGTGCTAAGCATGTCTGGGAACTCCTTCAAGACTGTTGGAAAACCATTTCCGGTGACTACCTCTTGGAGCTCATCAAGAGAATGCCAAAAGTGTGCAAAGCAGTAATCAAAGCAAAAGGTGGCTACTTTGAAGAACCTAGAATATAAGACATATTTTCAGTTGTTTCACACTTTTTAAGTATTTCATTACACATGTTTTCACTCATAGTTTTGATGTCTTCAATGTGAATCTACAATTTTTAGAGGCATGAAAATAAAGAAAAGTCTTTGAATGAGAAGGTGTGTCCAAACTTTTGGTCAGTACTGTATGTTTCAAAGGTGCTATTGACATAAATGTCTCACCAGATGTCGGTAACAATCAATTGAATTCACACAGGCCAAAAAAAAAACATAGATATCCATAAATTTACCTATGTGTAATAATGAGAAATGGCACATGTAAAAAGTATTGAACACACTAAGGCTAAGTTCGCATTTCCGTTGTTTTGTATCAGTCACATGCGTCGCTTGACGCATGTGACTGATGCGCTGTTCAACGCTGTACAACGGATGACAAAGAACAGAATTCTTTGTCGGATTCCGTTGTGTGCGGGGGGGGAGGGGAAGCCGAGCGGGGCCGTGGCACTGAGGACGTCAGTGCCGCAGGGACTGCAGGACAGGTGAGTGTGTGTGTGTGTGTACACATGCTGAATGCGGGAGGGGGCGGAGCCGAGCGGGGGGCGGGGCCAGGCACTGAGGATGTCAGTGGCAGTGCTGCGGTCTGCATGGCTGGGGACAGGTGAGTGTATCTGTGAGTGAGTGTGTGTGTGCATGTATGTATGTATGTGTGTGCACATGCGGAGTGCGGGATGGGGCGGAGCCGAGCGGGGGGCGGGGCCAGACAAGGGTGTCAATGGCAGTGCTTGTCTGCATGGCTGGGGACAGGTGTGTGTGTGTGTGTGTGTACATACATGTGCGGAGTGCGGGAGGGGGCGTGGCCGAGCGGGAAGTGTCGGCCTCCCTGCACATGTAACCAGACTAAATATCGGGTAGCAAAGCACCCGATATTTACCTTGGTTACTCGATATTTACCTTGGTTACGGGCCTACACCGCTTAGCACTGGCTCCTTGCACCGTAACCAGGGTAAATATCGGGTAACCAACCAAAGCTGGTGACGTGTGCAGGGAGCCAGAGAGCATGCGCAGCGAAATCTGACGGATCTCGCTGCTCAAAAAACGTTACATGCTGCGTTCCTCCCGCCCGGCGGTCAGTCGTTCCACGACTGATCAGTCGGGCGGAGGGTGCAATGCAGCATCATCAGTCACAATCCGCTGCTCATACAAGTCTATGGGAGCAACGGAATCCGCTAAACGGATTCCGTTGTTTTCAAGAGCAGCGGATTGTGACTGATACATTTTAGCGGAAATGTGAACTTAGCCTTACTGAAATGTATTTACTACTTTATACAAAAGCCTTTGTTGGTGATGACAGCTTCAAGTCCCATCCTGTACAGAGAAACTAGTTTGATGCATAGCTCAGGAATGATTTTGGCTCATTCTTCCACACAAGCACTCTTCAAATCCTCAAGGGCTTCTTCTATGAACTCTGAGCTTTAGTTCCTTTCAAAAATTCTCTATTGGATTCAGGTCCGATGATTGTCTGGGCCATTCCAGTAGCTTTATTTTCTTGAGAGTGTGCTTGGCTGTGTGTTATGTCGGCTGTTGTGGCTGTGTGTCTTTCTCAGATGTCCACCCTTGTTTCATCTTCATCAACCTGGTAGATGGCAGCAGATTTTTATAAAGAATAACTAGTAGTAGTACAAAGCATAGAATACTGGGGAATTGTGTAGTGGACTATGTCATGCCGTACCAAAATATACTATAAAAATTGAATAACACAAAGCAATACATTTATTTTCCCAACTGGATATTGAAAACACACATCAGCTTAAACACATCAATTGTTCAAACTAATAAGTCTGGAACATCGCCATTGCTGGGCAATTGTAGAGACTGAAAAAATAATAGTTTATCCAGCTCAATCCTTGTTTTTCCCAAAAAATTACTAATTTACCACCAAGATCAAAATTAAATGTAATTGTGTTCTTGACACAACACGATTAGGAACACAAGTGGTGTTCAAAGCACATTCATGGGGGTTTTTGCTTTCAAAAGTGAGATCATTTACGTTCTTTTTTTTCTGCATTGAAATGAAATTTAATAATTAATCTAATATATAAAGATAAGTGTATGTATGTGTGTGTGTGTGTGTGTGTGTGTGTTTGTAAATATCCACTAAAGGAATCCGCAGCATCGCATTTAAAAATCACAACATTTTGAACAGGCACCCCATTTGACTCAGCGGTTGTCATAGAATATGTTTTGGGGGGAAACTTTAACCCCGCACTTTACAGTTATTCACCAAAAAACCTGCTCACATTAAAGTCAATTGAGCTGGGAACAAATCTGTTATTATAGACTCCTATTATGGACAGAAAGAGACACACAGAGAGACCCACGCACACAGAAAGAGACAAACAAACACATAAAGAGACCCATACACACAGAAAGAGACAAACACACACACAAAGAGACAAACACACACATAAATAAACACACACATAGAGAAAAACACACACAAAGAGACAAACACACAGAGACAAACACACACAGAGACAAACACAGAAAGAGACACACACAGAAAGAGACACATACACAGAAAGACATACACCAAAAGACACACACAGAAAAAGACACACACACACTGAAAGACACACAAACAGAGACACACACATAGAGACACACATACACACAGAAAGTGACACAGACACAAAGAAAGAAGCATACACAGAAAAAGACACATACACAGAAAGAGAAAGACACACACACAGAAAGAGACACACACTGAAAGACACACACAAAAGGTTTCAGTGGTGACACTTAGCCAACGCCATTGTAGAGGCTGATGTAAGTCACATGACCTTACCTGTATACTATTTGTGTGGGGTTTTATATACTGTCAAAAGGCTATCGAATAAGGAGTTTGAGATAAAGTACTTCCCATTACTTTGGCAATCATATAGTTAATTTGTGTTGCCTATCTGTGCTGTTGAATAGATGATGTGAAATGCTTCTATTACTTTACTTTTTTAGTTTTAATAATAACATTTCTGTGTGTTTGTTACTTTTATGTGCAAAATAATTTTTTGTTAACGCATTTTATTTTCTTATAGTTGAGAACAGTTAGTAACTATCCTGGGCAACGCCAGGTAATACAGCTAGTCTAATATATAAAGCTGAATGTGTGTGTATGTATGTCCGGGATTGGCATCTGCACCGTCGCAGCTACAGCCACAAAATTTTGCACACTCACACTTCTGGACCCCAAGAGCGTCATAGGCTATGTTTTGAGGGGAAATTTTAACCCCGCGCTTTACAGTTATTCGCCAAAAACCTGCCTCCATTAAAGCGAATGGAGCTGGGAGCCACAGTGCAGCCAGAACTTCAGCAGCCACACCCTTATATGGAATGTTAGTGTATCACAATGCAGCCAGGGAAAGAGACAGACACAGACAGGGAAAGAGGCAGACACAGACAGGCTAAGAAACAGACATAGACAGGGTAAGAGACAGACACAAAGAGACAGACACAGACAAAGAGACAGACTGACAGGGAAAGAGACAGACATGGAAAGAGAAGGAAAGAGAGAGACAGGTTAAGAGACAGACACAGATAGGTAAAGAGACAGACAAAAAGACAGACACAGGGAAAGAGACAGGCAGGGAAAGAGACAGGGAAAGACAGGGAAAGAGACAGACAGCGAAACAGACAGACAGGGAAAGAGACAAAGATAGATAGACAGACAGGGAAAGAGATAGATAGACAGACAGGGAAATAGACAGAGACAGTCAGAGACAGACAGGGAAAGAGACAGACAAAGAGATAGAGAGAGACAGAGAGATATATACAGAGGGGGAAACACACAGAGAATGGGAGAGAAACAGAGAGACAGTTACTATCCTGGGCAGCACCAGTTGCTAAGTTGTGAGGCGAAATTTTAACCCAGCGCGTTCCAATTTACCAATCGATTTTGCCCCTATCTACATAATGGGGAAAAAGTGAAACGAAAAGTGTTGGGGGCAAATTGACAGCTACCAAATGTGAACAAGGGGGACTTAAAGAATGAGAGCGATGGTGCCAAAGAGTATATACCGTACATTTGCTAAGGTGGGGCCCCGACATGGGATACTCAACACACTCGGGGATATGAACACACACACAAAATGCGCCACACACTATCACGTGCTTGAACACATATACCACCCTCAGCACACATCTCACCACACATACACCAACCTTGCCACATAATCGCCCTAAAACACACACAAGACTGGTATTATCCTTCAAAAATAAAAATCTGATTAATAAGCAGCCAAACTACAAGAACAACAAATGTACCACATAGGAAATATGGCAGCTGTCAGTCACATGACCTGTCTATTATGTGTATGTGTGAGCTAATATATACTGTCAGTGGGGAGGGCTTTCTGTTGCCTGGAGATTTATCAGGCTGCCAATAGCAACCAATCACAGCTTAGCTTCTATTTTGCTACAGTTAATTAATCTGAGCTCTGATTGGTTAATATAGGCAACAATTTAATAATTACATTTCTATTTGTTTTGTGGTTTTTGTGTGCAGAATACATTTTTGTTAATACATTCTATTTTGTTAACAGCAGTTATTAACCTGGGCGATGCCGGGTAGTACAGCTAGTTAATAATAAAGTAAGGTATTGTTTTTTTTAGAAACTTCAGATTAAACTATTATTTTTTTCATTTATTTGACAAAACACAAAAAAACAATTATAATTTTAAAAAAATAATTTAGCGCTCGTGTGAACAAGTGTTGAGTTGTTTATTAAAGCCAAAGACTTTTTTTACACTGTGTATTTTTTGAGATGTTGGAATGGTTTACAAACACAGCATTATTAAAGTGGTGTGTTTTTTCTTTTTTTCATGCTTTTTTTCCTTGCTTTTTTTAACCAATAAAAAGCAAGGAATATGCAACCCAGAAAACTCTGAGATTCGTGACATTCTGTGCCCACAGTGCTTCTTTTTTCCTTGCTTTTTTTGTTGCTGAAAAAAGAAGTGACATGTCAATTGTTTCTGCTTTTTTCCAGACTTTTTTCCCTATCTCAATACATAAGAAGAATCATAAATGAAGTGTGAAAAGAAGCATGAAAAAGAGTATGAAAGCATGAAAAAAAGCATTAAGAAAACATGAAAAGAAGTGTGAAAGAAGCATGAAAAAAAGCATGACAGCATGAACAGAAGCATGAAAAGAAGCATGAAAAAAAGTATGTAAAGAAGCAAGAAAAAAAGTATGAAAGTATGAAAAGAAGCATGAAAAAAAGCATGTAAGCATGAAAAGAAGCATGAAAAAAAGCAAGAAAGCATGAAAAGATGCATGAAAGTATGAAAAGAAGCACAAAAAACAGCTTTTTGTGCTGAGAAAAAGCATTGCTTTCAATAGTAAAAAACACAATAAAAAACGTGTCTATGAAAAATATGTATGATAATGTATGAAAATTAAATTTTTTTACCGCTTGAGAGAAAAAAATCCTTATAGATTTCTATTTTTTCCTTCTATTCAAAAAATTATCTTTTGTCATAGCCAAGAAATCTTATGATTTCAATGCATTTCTTAAATTGTAAATATATTCCAACTGTGTTGTTAATAGTAGTTGCCCTGCATTCTTACATGTCTGGGACCAAATATTTAACATTCTGCATTTAATAGAGGACAATTAGATAACTTCACATTTTTACACAGTAATGGGATTTGCAAGTGGTTGCTGCCAAATTCAATTGCCTTTAAACTGTCATGTGTAACTTACACTCAATGCACAAATTACAACAGAAATTACTGTCTAATTACCCCTCGGGGTGTCTGTTTTAATAAAAGTGACATGTTCTGTATGCAGGGGTTGAACTCGCGTACACACTTCTCTGCTTACTTCAATTATGATTACAAAGTAGCTTGTCACGTAACAATGCCAGTCTACATCTGTGCAACGTCGCGCAGCCTCTGACAGATCCGCACTCCTGTAAACACCAAGAAATTTGATGATAAATTTTGATCCGAAACATATGCAACCAATTATGGAACTGAAACTTTAAAACAACACCAAAACAAGATGAGTCTAAACTTTGACCTCAGTCAAGGGTCTCAGAGTTCACCTCACTCCACCATGCGACTGCTCGCCTATTTATTTTATTTGGTTGATACGGGGCCTTTCGCAAATTTTTTCACAGGTCACATGCAAGTTCAAGATTAACTTTTTATAAAATTATCATAAGTTTCTAATGACATTTTTTAATTTGTTGCATCTTTAACTGTTATGCTAATTACAATTAAAGCACTTCTTAAAAAAATAATGCTTTACTAGAAGAATATGAGGTGTAAATGAAAACACTAATTTTTGCTTTGCATTATTCCAAGAATCTCTAAGGAGTCAAGGAGATGCCAATAATTTAGAATTAAGATATCTTTGTACATTCTGCTAAATCATAAATTAACTTATTAAAAAGCTCAAGATATTAATGCAAACCCACCTTACGAATAGTAAGCAGCCTTGGGCCACGGGAAGAGTATAATCATTCTGTTAGCGCTTTCACCGTGTTAATTTAATTATTTTGTCCAGCGCTTATCAACCTAAACAGCTAAAAATCCCTCAAAAGACAGAAAAATAAATTCCAAATATAAATATTTATTATAACATTTTTTCGTCAAAAAGGGTTCTTCATTTTGTGACCATTAAACCTATTTTTTTAAGTACATTTAAGGTGATAGAGTCGGGGAGGGGTCCTTTAATGAGATTTTCCTGCACTTAACAAGAGTACAGAGCAGTTACAAAGACCATCTCTCTCTTTTTTTCTCTCTCTTTCTTTGGCCCCCTTCACACATCCATGTCTCCGGTATGTGTGATGTACGTTTCCACATGTACCAGAGACACAGACACACGTAGACCCATTAAAATCAATGGATTTGCTCACACATCGATGTTTTGACACGGACTGTGTAGTGTGTCCTTGTGCACCACATGGCAGCATATCCGTTTTTGACCAATAGCATGGATATCACACAGACTGCACACTGATGTGATCCGTGTGACATCAGTGTGACACATACTGGGGGACACTTATTTGCTGAAATGGATTTGTAGACCGTATTTTTTCGCTTTATAAGACGCTCCGGATTGTAAGACGCACCCCAAATTTAGACATAAGAAAAGGTAAAAAAAGAAAAATGGGGTCCATCTTATACTCTGGTGTTCTCTTACCTGAGGGGGGCAGCAGTGGTGGTGAAGCGGGGTCACAGGAGGCAGAGGTTGTGCTGGCAGGTGCGCGGGTCAGTGGCAGCGGGGTCCATGGGGGCAGGTGCGGTGGCGTCCGTGGTGGCAGGTGCAGTGGTGTCCCTGTTGGCAGGTGCGGTGGTGTCCGTGGTGGCAGGTGCGGTGGCGTCCGTGGTGGCACGAGTCGCGGGGTCAGTGGTGGCGGCAGTGTCCGCGGTCCCGATTCAAATTATGGCGCCTGGAGCGGCGCATGCGCAGATGCAGCTCTCGTCCAAGAGCTCCATCTGCGCACGCGCCCGCTACCGGGCGCAAACATTTGAAACTGGTGGGACTGCGGACAAACTGGGTAACCTGCTGCACAGCCGCCCGCCCCGCACACACAGAGTGGCAGCCAGCAGGCTGCCGGCCAACCCTGCGTGCAAGCGGCTGGGTACCTGTGCTTGCGTGCGGGTGGCAGCCGGGTACCTGTGGCTGTGTGCGGGCGGCAGCAGGGTGCTTGTGTGAGGGTGGCAGCCAGGTGCCTGTCGATGCCTGCTGCCTCTCGCACACAGGCACCCGACTGCCACCCGCACGCAGCCACAGGTACCCGGCTGCCACCCGCACGCAAGCACAGTTACCCGGCCGCTTGCACGCAGCCACAGGCACCCGGCCGCCCGATCGCCGCACACACAGGACCCCAGGTAAAGCTATATTTGTATTTTAATACGCACCCCCCATTTTCCTCCCAAATTTTTGGGAGGAAAAGTGCTTCTTATAATCTGAAAAATACGGTACCTACCTATCTCCGGCGCTGCGGTCTACAGCTCTGCTGTTGCTTTCGGGTCCCACTCATTATGTCTTATGAATATTCACTGCATGGACTGCGGACCCGGAAGCAAAAGTGACAGCAGAGCCGGAGACAGGTAAGTATAGAAGTTAATACTGTCAGTGTGCTATCAGGATGTCACACAGATAGCACAAGAACAGCACAAGACACATGGACAGCCATACAGACCTCCACCATGGACCATTACACACGTGCGTTTAATGCACAGACATGTGAAGGGGGCCTTTCTCTATTTCTATATTTCTTTTTCACTCTCGCTCTCTCTCTCCATCTCTCTTTCTCTCTTTCTGTCTCTTTTGCCATAGGCAGTATTACTAAATACTTAATATCCCTATTGGTGCTGTCGCGGGTGGGGAGGAGGGTGTCAGCACACTACGCTCACCCCTTCTGCTCGGGTCCGGCGGTTGCTGCTCAGTGGTGGCTCGAGCTGTGGGCCGGATCCCGGGGGTTCTCGAGCGGCACTCCTCGCTCGTGAGTGAAAGGGGGGTGTTGGGTGTGGGGATAGTTTATTGTCCGTGACGCCACCCACGGTTGTGGTGATTTCACCACCGCTGCTCAATATGGGGATCCCGGGGATGGTGATGCGGAGCAGCCAGGTGTTGTGTTGCCCCTCCGTGGGTAGGGGTTGGTGATCCCGGGGCCCGGTGATGAGATGGGAGATGCAGGGCCTGGTGGGCGCAGGGACGCGGGGGCAGCGCTGTGCCTTGCGGCACTGTGGTACTCACTCAGCCTGAGACATTGACACAGTTTTATGGTAAACCACACGGCTGGAAAGACGGTTCCCACGGACGGCTGCACTTGCTCTCCCAGTAGGTGACGGTGATGTCCCTTTTCCTTGCACCTTTGTTTCTGTGTTGGTAGCGATGAGTTCCCACCGGTAACCCGCTCCCCGGCTTCAAGCTGGACCGGAGGAGCTCTACTCTTTGCCCGCAGGCGCTGGCCCTGAGAAACTGGTGCCCTGGCGGTGGCGGTGTTTCTGCTACAATGGTTGGGCTGTTGCCTTCAATCGGGACTTGGTTGTTGGGGGATCTGCGTCCCCTTCACTGACGGATTTGGCAAATTCTGGCGACTCCAAGCCTTGCCGGGGTCCGAGAGGCCCCTGCCCTGGTGCTGACTGTCCTTTGGTACACTGCTCCAGACCGCCGGGCCCCTACCCGTCCGCGGTCCTTCCAGGAACTTCCAAACGGTCCCCCTCCAGACAGTCACCGCCGTTGCTGACCTTGCTGACCCTGTCCTGCACACAGCTGGACTCACTTCAGGCTTTCTTTCTGTCACCTTTCACCTTCCTTCACTCCTCCTTCACCACTTCACTTCTCTAGCTTAACTTCTTGTTTACTCCTTCCACTTCCTCCTCCTAAACTCAACTGCCTGGTTCTTCCTGCCTCCAGAGCTGTGAACTCCTCGGTGGGTGGAGCCAACCGCCTGGCCCACCCCCCTGGTGTGAACATCAGCCTCTGGAGGAAGGCAACAAGGATTTTGGTTAGCTTTGATGTACCTAACTGGAGTGTAGGGTGTGTTGGTGCAATGACCTGTGACCCCTGGCTTGCCCAGGGCGTCACATTCCCCCTTAGCAAAATGCAGACCGTCCGCGGGCTGCCCGTCCAACACCGGTTTTATTTTTCTGCAAATACATAAAAAGGTATAACATGGTAAAACGGTAACATAATTACATTTTTAATGAATCTTCCCATAACGGGAGGCACTTTTACTTAAACGTTTCAAACGGTTTACGGTTACGGTTTCCGCTCTCTCCCACCCAAGCAACCTGGCCCTGATGCTGCCCCTAAAGCCCAGGCAGCACCCCTTGACCCACAGTCCAGCACACGGTACCCGAACGGGATCTGTCCTTCCCCTCCAGAGGGTAGCCACCGGTTTCTGTGGTGGCTGGGCCCCAGCCGGCTCTGCTGCGGGCCCTCTCCCCATCCTGCCTCTCCGGAGGCGGCATTGTTGAAAACGGTAACGGTAAACAACTTATTTACAAGCCACTAACGTTTGTGGTTGCCCTGCAAGTTCACGGGCTTGTCCATGGATAGTTCCCATGCAAAACTTTTTTTAAACGGTCCCCACTGGGACAACGGTGCCGGCTCCGGCCGGTTGCAAATCACTTTTTGACAATCAGGTGAAGTACACGGTAATCATTTTTCTTATCATTTTTGCAAACTTAAACTTTTTCAACTTTCAAACACAATGGTGGTCCCAACGGGGACTGGACAACAGCGCTCCGCTGCCCTACTCCAGATATGCAGCTAACGCAGCTCCATCCCCCTCCACCAGCATATCCAACATGCACTGACATGCCTGCAGTGACAGGGGCACCCGGTACCCATTTCCACCGGTACACGGGGCATGGACGACCACTGGGGCTCCTACATAGTGGGAACGCTCACTTGCTCCTTCAACTGCAACAGCGGACCCAGAGCTGGGGCAGGAGTCGTCATCTCTTGTTCCTGCGTCAGGCGGGTTGCCGCCAGCTGCCGCAGCCTCCTGGTCTCCAGCATCCAACACTTCAGCCCCTTCTGTGGTAGCATGGAGCAGCAGAGTAGGCGAGCCTATACTGAGGTGCCCCATAAGTAACGGCAAGGGCGATGCATAGGCCGAGACTAGACCGGACCCCTCAGCCGCAGCGGCCGGCCCAGGTAGGACATAGGGACGTGGGTCACCAGTCGGTTCTGCTACATCTATTCCCCTGTCGTACATCGGGGTAGTGGTAATCAGCATCTCCACCTCGTTGGTCCACTGCTCCATCATCCGGAGGATTTGTTCCTGCTGACGCTGGTGGAACTGAATCACCCGGGCCTTCATCCAGGCCACGGTCCCGGGCTCAGGATCTGGCACAGTCTCTACTGGGACTTCGGGCACCACGCTGTTAAGGGGCCGCGGTTCTAGCGGTTTCCCTTGGTGCACTTCAGGACCGTCTTGGATGTCTGCAGCCGGCTGGTCCGCCGGAGCGGCTGGGCAGGGTATCGCTACCGGTTGGGCAGGTAGCGGGCCTAATGGCGGGGCGGCAGCAACTATCACGGGTAGCGGGGAGAGAGGCAGGGTGAGCGGAAGCCGGCCGGGCCCCTCAGCTCCAACGGCCGATCCCTCAGGAATACAGGGGCGTGGGTCGCTTACCCGCTCCTCTAACTCCTCTTCAACCTCGCGTCTCCACATAGCAGCCACCACGTCCGCCATGTCGGTCTCCCACTCCTCCAGGAGGAGTTGCATATGAGCCTGCAGACGGTTACTCAGCGGGACGGTCCGGTCCCTCAACCACGTCGCCGTGCCGGGCGCGGGGGCTTTCTCATTGGGAGTTGGGTTGTACATCTTGGCAATCGTGCCTTCCAGGAACCCAGTATGTCTGCAGAGTCCTGGCGTCCCTGCTTTTATAGCTGCAGCTACATGCAGCCAGCCGCCATCGCGTCCCCCTTAGCTCTTTCCGGCCCCTCCTCTCTCGGGGCGGGGTTTTGGCCTTCGCGCCTCTGCTACTCGAGAAGACGCTCGAGCGGGAACTTTTCGCGCCAAAGATGGCGGCTTCTGAAATTTTTCAGCCGGATACCTCCGGCGGTAACAAGGCGCACCTCTACCAAACGGCAGAGCGGTAGGATCCTGTTCGTGACGCCAAGTTGTCGCGGGCGGGGAGTTGGGTGTCAGAACACTACGCTCACCCCTTCTGCTCGGGTCCGGCGGTTGCTGCTCAGTGGTGGCTCGAGCTGTGGGCCGGATCCCGGGGGTTCTCGAGCGGCACTCCTCGCCCGTGAGTGAAAGGGGGATGTTGGGTGTGGGGATAGTTTATTGTCCGTGACGCCACCCACGGTTGTGGTGATTTCACCACCGCTGCTCAATATGGGGATCCCGGGGATGGTGATGCGGAGCAGCCAGGTGTTGTGTTGCCCCTCCGTGGGTAGGGGTTGGTGATCCCGGGGCCTGGTGATGAGATGGGAGATGCAGGGCCTGGTGGGCGCAGGGACGCGGGGGCAGCGCTGTGCCTTGCGGCACTGTGGTACTCACTCAGCCTGAGACGTTGACAGTTTTACGGTAAACCACACGGCTGGAAAGACGGTTCCCACGGACGGCTGCACTTGCTCTCCCAGTAGGTGACGGTGATGTCCCTTTTCCTTGCACCTTTGTTTCTGTGTTGGTAGCGATGGGTTCCCACCGGTAACCCGCTCCCCGGCTTCAAGCTGGACCGGAGGAGCTCTACTCTTTGCCCGCAGGCGCTGGCCCTGAGAAACTGGTGCCCTGGCGGTGGCGGTGTTTCTGCTACAATGGTTGGGCTGTTGCCTTCAATCGGGACTTGGTTGTTGGGGGATCTGCGTCCCCTTCACTGACGGATTTGGCAAATTCTGGCGACTCCAAGCCTTGCCGGGGTCCGAGAGGCCCCTGCCCTGGTGCTGACTGTCCTTTGGTACACTGCTCCAGACCGCCGGGCCACTACCCGTCCGCGGTCCTTCCAGGAACTTCCAAACGGTCCCCCTCCAGACAGTCACCGCCGTTGCTGACCTTGCTGACCCTGTCCTGCACACAGCTGGACTCACTTCAGGCTTTCTTTCTGTCACCTTTCACCTTCCTTCACTCCTCCTTCACCACTTCACTTCTCTAGCTTAACTTCTTGTTTACTCCTTCCACTTCCTCCTCCTAAACTCAACTGCCTGGTTCTTCCTGCCTCCAGAGCTGTGAACTCCTCGGTGGGTGGAGCCAACCGCCTGGCCCACCCCCCTGGTGTGAACATCAGCCTCTGGAGGAAGGCAACAAGGATTTTGGTTAGCTTTGATGTACCTAACTGGGGTGTAGGGTGTGTTGGTGCAATGACCTGTGACCCCTGGCTTGCCCAGGGCGTCACAGTGCTACTATAAGAAAAGCTTCTTCTAGAAAATAAATCTGACCACTGAATGTCCAGACTGTACATCTTCCTGTGAGCTGCATATCATCTGGAAACATTTGCAAGTGCATCTCAATAAATTAGAATATTATCAAAAAGTTAATTTATTTCAGTAATTCAATACAAAAAGGGAAACACATATATTTTATAAAGTTATTATAAACTGAGTGATCTATTTCAATTGTTTATTTCAGTTAATGTTGATGATTATGGCTTACAGCCAACAAAAACCCAAAAGTCATCTCAGAAAATTAGAATAATTACCATATAACACCTGCAAAAGCTTCCTAAGCATTTAAAATGGTCCCTTAGTCTGGTTCAGTAGGCTACACAATCATGGGAAACACTGCTGACATGACAGATGTCCAGATGGTAGTCATTGCACATTCCACAAGGAGGGTAAGCCACAAAAGGTCATTGCTAAAAAAGCTGGCTGTTCACAGAGGGCTGTATCCAAGAGTATTAATGGAATATTAATGGTTGAGTAGAAGGAAAAAGTGTAATAGACTATATGAGGCAGGATCCCTTATATGTACGTTTTAGTGATTTGAGGATAATCACTTATAAAAAAAAATCTAATTATTAGTTTTTCTGCTATCTTATTTTTTTGGAAACCTTCCATCTTAATTTCACCTAATAAAATGTACTTTACACAGTCACGTTGTGAAGGCAGTAAAATTTTTCACGGTGTAATCAGATGTTTGTTGCACATAGACGTCTAATAACTGCATTTCTCTATGGGAATGCGTTTCCCACTGAAATGCGATAACAATCATTTTTCTTACTTCTTGCTCATCCGTAAGAGAAGACACCAATATTCATTTGCTGCTTTCAGCACATAATAAGTCTTGCACGCTTCTCAAAACCAGAAAGGTCAAAATAATTACCACATAGAGAGGTCTAAATAGAAAATAAATATACAAAGATCCATCACTGGAATAATGGATGTGTTCACACTCTGCCTTTTAGCTCTATATGTAACTCCCACATCAATTACACATTACGTATTAGGGAGAACCTACAACACTTTGTACAGTAAAGCTGTTTAGTCATGAAATGAGTCACTTTATCATATAAACATTCTATTGTACACTACTTTGAATGTAACAAAATGAGCATAATGTTATATTTCCATCTATTTTCCATAACTTCATTCACATCTATCGATCTACTGCAATTATTTGTCTTCTATTATGTTAGAGGACTTCCCATTTTCCCACCATTACTGCATCATTATGTGATCGAGAACACAAGAGTTTGGAGCTCCATTCAGTTCCTATACAAAATAACAGAAGATAATCCAGCGACTGTGGGCAGTAGAATTTTTCTCAAAACGTCCCGTTTATTGTAGACACGTTAAAATACAGTGCAACATGTTGCAGCCACAGGGCTAGGCTATAGGAACAACCACCCTACGCGTTTCAGCTATAGGTAGCCTTAGTCATGGATATCTTAGCCATGACTAAGGCTACCTATAGCTGAAACATGTAGGATAGTTGTTCCTATAGCCTAGCCCTGTTATCTATGACTAAGGCTACCTATAGCTGAAACACGTAGGATGGTTTTTCCTATAGCCTAGCCCTGTTATTCATGACTAAGGCTACCTATAGCTGAAACGCGTAGGATAGTTGTTCCTATAGCCTAGCCCTGTTATCCATGACTAAGGCTACCTATAGCTGAAACGCGTAGAATGGTTGTTCCTATAGCCTAGCCCTGTTATCCATGACTAAGGCTACCTATAGCTGAAACGCATAGGATGGTTGTTCCTATAGCCTAGCCCTGTGGCTGCAACATGCTGCACTGTATTTTAACGTGTCTACAATAAACGGGACATTTTAAGAAAAATTCTACTGCCCACAGTTGCCGGATTATCTTCTCTTATTTTGTATTCTTCTATTCGCCTGTAGCCAAGGCTTAAATCCGAGCGCAAAGGGGAAAATCCGCAGCATAAGATGGCTATCAAGAAGAGGTGAGCTGAATTACTTTTTTATTTTTTCCATTCGGTTGCTATCACCTTCTCCAACTAATGACAGCTATATCCATAGAGACAACATTCCCATTACAATTTGGCTGATTCTGGTGTGAAACTCCCTTGATTTGATTGGACATTTGCTAGTAGACTTCCAGTAGCAGAAATTATGGAATAATGCTGATGGAGTTTAGGTGCTGCATAGGACTCTTCATTTAGATAATCAGTGGAAGTCAGAGACCAAAACGTATACCAAAGTGATCAATTCACATGCAAACAAGTCTGGATTTAGGTTAGGGGATGCACGAAGTCAAAAAATGTGATGGGACCTAAAATGACCAGCTATAGAATCCAAATAGTTGAGAGGTGAACCTTTCTTTAAAAGTGTATGGGACCCCTAAAATAGTAATTACTTTGCTTACTTTTCCCAATTTACATATCAGCAGACAGTTGTACAGACTAAAAGTCCAGCCAAAAGATGTTCTACCGTCATGTAGCTCCATGTGACCTCCATGGAAGGCAGTACAATGACATGTTAGCATTATTCTGGCCTCCATGGAAAGAGGACACTATGCAGCTAAAAGGTAAATGGCAGGAAAGAAGCCCCATCAGACAACAATTTCTTCTAAAATCGAGGAGCCAGCCTGAGTGGGGAAAGGTGGGCATGGAGACGCCTACAAGGATACTATGAGGTACAACCCTATTGCCTTTCAATGCACATATGCTTTATTTTGATTCGGTCCTCTTCAATCATGGATAATGTCATTGTTACCCTTAAAGTACTCCAACTCGTGAGTGGGTTCTTTTTCATGATTCCCCTGACTTTCACAAGATCTTTCAGTAGGTCCCTGCGTAGTGCTGCAAACAACATCCGCTCCCATTTGGATTTGCGATGTGAAACGAGTGAGCCATAGATTTTTTTTTTCCTTGGTCGCACTTCCCCGTCTGACTTCCTTCCCCCCCCCCATCCGCTCACATTCCTTTTTTTTCCTCTCTTTCCTTTCTTTTATATCTTGCTGCTCTTTCCTCTTAGGTATATCTGACTCGCCCACCCCAGGGCTATGGGACACCCGGTGCCGGGCCGGACTAGTCCGGTGGTAGTCAGTGGTGGCTGGGCCCGGCTCCGTGGCCCTGGTGGGTGTCAGTAGAATATGTGGCTTGTATTAAAGTTTGTGTTCGTGACGCCACCTGTGGTATGCGGCTATTAGGCCGCCGCTGCTGTGTGAGGCCACCGGGATGATGTTATGGCAGCAATGGTGGTACTGCTCCCCACAGGTGGAGCAATGCCCGGGGCACAGTTGATGCTTGTGAATGTCTATGCAGCTGTAATAACAGAGACCACTCCAAGGGTGCAGTTCAAGTTCTTTACTCACAGTTCTTATCAAGGCCGGCAGGAACCCTTGGACTGCTGGGACCACTGTCAGGGACCTCCACCGTTTCTGGGTGATTCAGAGAGTAAAAGCCGGTACCCTTCTCTTAGTGTCTCTTTCTTCTGCTGTCTTCCTTAGCCTTGCCTTTGTTAGGATGAACCTGGCGTGGCCTCCACTACAGCCTCCAGGCTGGGGGGTCACCTGTCGGCTGATTACCCCTTTTCTGGAAGTCTGCTATGGGTTCTGGCCCTGGGAGTCTACAACCTTCCCTGGGCCTCGGTTTTTACTGTTTGGAGATGATTTTGCACTCCTCCAGTCTCTAGGGACCGTCCCCTGTCGCAGCTTGATCCCTCCACCGATGTTATTGTGGACCAGGCCACCGTAGCTCTAAACTGCCCCGACAGCTATACAGACTACCCGTGGCCCTGCGACTCCTTCTGTCTCCTACGTGGTGTCACCTGGACCTCTGGGTCCCAGGATCTTCACCAGGAAGTGTCTCCTTCTGTTTCTCTGCTCCTGTCTGACTTGGAGCTTTCTTTCCTTCTTTCTTTCTTTTCTTTCTTTCTTTTCTCCTCCTTGCCTGCCTCCAGCAGGCCTCCTCCTCCCTCCTTTCTCTCGTTCTTCTTCTCCAACTACATGCTCACTCTCTCACTCCCTGAGGTAGACTCACTAAACTTGACCTTCCTCTCTTTGTCTGCTCTCAGATGGCTCCTCCCACCTCCCCAGTTGCTTAGCTGTACCCTATAGGAGCAGGTATGGGTCTTACGGCCCCTCCCAGCATGCAGCATGGGGGGTAACTGCCACTTTCCCTGGTCCCAGTATGTACCTAACAATGGGTGTAGTGTGGATTTACCAGGGGACCGGAGTTAACTCTCTTCCTCTCTCAGAATGGGGCATCACACCGCTGGATGGGGTGCAATGACCTGTGGCGACGGAAGCCTCAGGGGCGCCACACTCCCCCACAGCAAATCCCAGCACGTCCTCGGGCTGAAAAACAACAAAAACATGTGGAAGAACTGCAAAACATTTTGTTATGCAAAGCAATAAAACAATTAACATTTCTTCCCTTTATGGGAGGCACAAATACTTTAACGTTGCAACTTCTTATAAAGAAACTATGTGTGCACTTTCAGTTCATTGCACAGTTTGGGCACTTCCCCCATAATTCTGGTAGGGGGCACAACGGGTGCAACTATATACATTTTCGGCTACAATAAGTCCAGTAGCCTGGCAGTTCGTTTTCCTTTTTGAACAACAATGGGACAAAATCAACCAGCCACTAAGTCCAGTGGCCTGGTTACATAAAACACACAAGACATCACATTTACCAGGGACCACATTCCAGTCTAGTGGCCCGGTATACATAAACATGGGGGGGGTGACGTCTTCAAAAAGCATGAGGGGCAGTACAGCAGGAATGGGTGTCGTCTTCAAAAAGAACATTAGGGCAGAACACAAGGGACATCTTCACAAAGAATGAGGGGCAGACAGGGGCTATTTACAGTTCAGCTTCTTCTTTTCTTTGCTTCTTTACATGTAGGGATTCTTCTCCGGCTCCCCACCTGGCAGCAGGTAGACAGCGGTCAGCACAGTCTGCGTCTGCTGGTCTTGGCGGGCCGCGCCTGGCATGGCGGCGGCCTGTATTGGAGTCGCTGCTGTGACCGATTCTTGACGGGCCGCACCTGGCGTGGCTGCGGCCTGGGCTTGGCGGGCCGCATCTGCAGCGTGGATTAACGTCGCCGCTGCGGCGGAATCTTGCTTGTCCGAGCGGGGTATCGCTGCTGGGGCCTGAGCTGGACGGGCCGGGCTTGGCGTCGCTGCTGCGGTGTGGATGGGCGTCGCTCCGGCGGCGAAATCTTGGCGGGCCGCACCTGGCGTGGCTGCGGCCCGGATCGGCGTCGCCATGCCAGGCATCTCTCCAGGGACCGCGGGCATGGTAGCGGGGGTTGGGGCACTCGCGCCGGCAGGGGCATTAAATGACTCACCCCTCAGTAGCATCTCCGGTGTTCTGGCGGTCGCTGCTCCGCGCGTCGCTTGCCGGATCTGCTGCATCACCTCCGCCTGCAGCCTTTCACACCACTGGTCCATCTCCCAGCCCCACCAGTCAGTGGAGTCTAGCTCTGGATCGCTGCGTGTGGACGCCATCCTCTCTGCGTCTCCTTCTGCACGATCTCCCAGCAGCAGGCTCGTCGCTTCTTCTAGTAGCAGACTTTTGATGTTACTCAGCAGCAGGCTGGTAACTTCCCGCTCCTTCATCCTGTCAGCCATCCTCCCGACCTCAGCCTTCAGCTCAGCGGCGGTCACAGGCCTGATCCAGGTGAGCTCCTCCTGGCCTCCGCTTACAGGAGGTATTTTCTCTCTCTGCTGGTCTGGCATTTTGACTTGTTCTGCCAGCCGGCCAGCTTCTCTAGGTGCCATTTCTTCTTCTTCCGCCTTCCATGGCGGGCACCGCTTCGCGCTCTTTTCTTGGACAAGGGGGCGGGGCTTCTCTTCGCGCCCTTTCTTCTTTCACGCCCCCCTTCTTCCCGCGCTCAGTGGCTTCAATGGCGGCAGTTTCTCACAGTAAACGCAGGCTATTTCACGATTCTTCAGGCGCACAGTACCCGGTGGGACCGGGCACGAAATCCTGTTCGTGACGCCAAACGTTGACTCGCCCACCCCAGGGCTATGGGACGCCCGGTGCCGGGCCGGACTAGTCCGGTGGTAGTCAGTGGTGGCTGGGCCCGACTCCGTGGCCCTGGTGGGTGTCAGTAGAATATGTGGCTTGTATTAAAGATTGTGTTCGTGACACCACCTGTGGTATGCGGCTATTAAGCCGCCGCTGCTGTGTAAGGCCACCGGGATGATGTTATGGCAGCAATGGTGGTACTGCTCCCCACAGGTGGAGCAATGCCCGGGGCACAGTTGGTGCTTGTGAATGTCTATGCAGCTGTAATAACAGAGACCACTCCAAGGGTGCAGTTCAAGTTCTTTACTCACAGTTCTTATCAAGGCCGGCAGGAACCCTTGGACTGCTGGGACCACTGTCAGGGACCTCCAACGTTTCTGGGTGATTCAGAGAGTAAAAGCCGGTACCCTTCTCTTAGTGTCTCTTTCTTCTGCTGTCTTCCTTAGCCTTGCCTTTGTTAGGATGAACCTGGCGTGGCCTCCACTACAGCCTCCAGGCTGGGGGGTCACCTGTCGGCTGATTACCCCTTTTCTGGAAGTCTGCTATGGGTTCTGGCCCTGGGAGTCTACAACCTTCCCTGGGCCTCGGTTTTTACTGTTTGGAGATGATTTTGCACTCCTCCAGTCTCTAGGGACCGTCCCCTGTCGCAGCTTGATCCCTCCACCAATGTTATTGTGGACCAGGCCACCGTAGCTCTAAACTGCCCCGACAGCTATACAGACTACCCGTGGCCCTGCGACTCCTTCTGTCTCCTACGTGGTGTCACCTGGACCTCTGGGTCCCAGGATCTTCACCAGGAAGTGTCTCCTTCTGTTTCTCTGCTCCTGTCTGACTTGGAGCTTTCTTTCCTTCTTTCTTTCTTTTCTTTCTTTCTTTTCTCCTCCTTGCCTGCCTCCAGCAGGCCTCCTCCTCCCTCCTTTCTCTCGTTCTTCTTCTCCAACTACATGCTCACTCTCTCACTCCCTGAGGTAGACTCACTAAACTTGACCTTCCTCTCTTTGTCTGCTCTCAGATGGCTCCTCCCACCTCCCCAGTTGCTTAGCTGTACCCTATAGGAGCAGGGATGGGTCTTACGGCCCCTCCCAGCATGCAGCATGGGGGGGTAACTGCCACTTTCCCTGGTCCCAGTATGTACCTAACAATGGGTGTAGTGTGGATTTACCAGGGGACCGGAGTTCACTCTCTTCCTCTCTCAGAATGGGGCATCACACCGCTGGATGGGGTGCAATGACCTGTGGCGACGGAAGCCTCAGGGGCGCCACACTCCCCCACAGCAAATCCCAGCACGTCCTCGGGCTGAAAAACAACAAAAACATGTGGAAGAACTGCAAAACATTTTGTTATGCAAAGCAATAAAACAATTAACATTTCTTCCCTTTATGGGAGGCACAAATACTTTAACGTTGCAACTTCTTATAAAGAAACTATGTGTGCACTTTCAGTTCATTGCACAGTTTGGGCACTTCCCCCATAATTCTGGTAGGGGGCACAACGGGTGCAACTATATACATTTTCGGCTACAATAAGTCCAGTAGCCTGGCAGTTCGTTTTCCTTTTTGAACAACAATGGAACAAAATCAACCAGCCACTAAGTCCAGTGGCCTGCTTACATAAAACACACAAGACATCACATTTACCAGGGACCACATTCCAGTCTAGTGGCCCGGTATACATAAACATGGGGGGGGTGACGTCTTCAAAAAGCATGAGGGGCAGTACAGCAGGAAAGGGTGTCGTCTTCAAAAAGAACATTAGGGCAGAACACAAGGGACATCTTCACAAAGAATGAGGGGCAGACAGGGGCTATTTACAGTTCAGCTTCTTCTTTTCTTTGCTTCTTTACATGTAGGGATTCTTCTCCGGCTCCCCACCTGGCAGCAGGTAGACAGCGGTCAGCACAGTCTGCGTCTGCTGGTCTTGGCGGGCCGCGCCTGGCATGGCGGCGGCCTGTATTGGAGTCGCTGCTGTGACCGATTCTTGACGGGCCGCACCTGGCGTGGCTGCGGCCTGGGCTTGGCGGGCCGCATCTGCGGCGTGGATTAACGTCGCCGCTGCGGCGGAATCTTGCTTGTCCGAGCGGGGTATCGCTGCTGGGGCCTGAGCTGGACGGGCCGGGCTTGGCGTCGCTGCTGCGGTGTGGATGGGCGTCGCTCCGGCGGCGAAATCTTGGCGGGCCGCACCTGGCGTGGCTGCGGCCCGGATCGGCGTCGCCATGCTAGGCATCTCTCCAGGGACCGCGGGCATGGTAGCGGGGGTTGGGGCACTCGCGCCGGCAGGGGCATTAAACGACTCACCCCTCAGTAGCATCTCCGGTGTTCTGGCGGTCGCTGCTCCGCGCGTCGCTTGCCGGATCTGCTGCATCACCTCCGCCTGCAGCCTTTCACACCACTGGTCCATCTCCCAGCCCCACCAGTCAGTGGAGTCTAGCTCTGGATCGCTGCGTGTGGACGCCATCCTCTCTGCGTCTCCTTCTGCACGATCTCCCAGCAGCAGGCTCGTCGCTTCTTCTAGTAGCAGACTTTTGATGTTACTCAGCAGCAGGCTGGTAACTTCCCGCTCCTTCATCCTGTCAGCCATCCTCCCGACCTCAGCCTTCAGCTCAGCGGCGGTCACAGGCCTGATCCAGGTGAGCTCCTTCTGGCCTCCGCTTACAGGAGGCATTTTCTCTCTCTGCTGGTCTGGCATTTTGACTTGTTCTGCCAGCCGGCCAGCTTCTCTAGGTGCCATTTCTTCTTCTTCCGCCTTCCATGGCGGGCACCGCTTCGCGCTCTTTTCTTGGACAAGGGGGCGGGGCTTCTCTTCGCGCCCTTTCTTCTTTCACGCCCCCCTTCTTCCCGCGCTCAGTGGCTTCAATGGCGGCAGTTTCTCACAGTAAACGCAGGCTATTTCATGATTCTTCAGGCGCACAGTACCCGGTGGGACCGGGCACGAAATCCTGTTCGTGACGCCAAACGTTGACTCGCCCACCCCAGGGCTATGGGACGCCCGGTGCCGGGCCGGACTCGTCCGGTGGTAGTCAGTGGTGGCTGGGCCCGACTCCATGGCCCTGGTGGGTGTCAGTAGAATATGTGGCTTGTATTAAAGATTGTGTTCGTGACACCACCTGTGGTATGCGGCTATTAAGCCGCCGCTGCTGTGTAAGGCCACCGGGATGATGTTATGGCAGCAATGGTGGTACTGCTCCCCACAGGTGGAGCAATGCCCGGGGCACAGTTGGTGCTTGTGAATGTCTATGCAGCTGTAATAACAGAGACCACTCCAAGGGTGCAGTTCAAGTTCTTTACTCACAGTTCTTATCAAGGCCGGCAGGAACCCTTGGACTGCTGGGACCACTGTCAGGGACCTCCACCGTTTCTGGGTGATTCAGAGAGTAAAAGCCGGTACCCTTCTCTTAGTGTCTCTTTCTTCTGCTGTCTTCCTTAGCCTTGCCTTTGTTAGGATGAACCTGGCGTGGCCTCCACTACAGCCTCCAGGCTGGGGGGTCACCTGTCGGCTGATTACCCCTTTTCTGGAAGTCTGCTATGGGTTCTGGCCCTGGGAGTCTACAACCTTCCCTGGGCCTCGGTTTTTACTGTTTGGAGATGATTTTGCACTCCTCCAGTCTCTAGGGACCGTCCCCTGTCGCAGCTTGATCCCTCCACCGATGTTATTGTGGAACAGGCCACCGTAGCTCTAAACTGCCCCGACAGCTATACAGACTACCCGTGGCCCTGCGACTCCTTCTGTCTCCTACGTGGTGTCACCTGGACCTCTGGGTCTCAGGATCTTCACCAGGAAGCGTCTCCTTCTGTTTCTCTGCTCCTGTCTGACTTGGAGCTTTCTTTCCTTCTTTCTTTCTTTTCTTTCTTTCTTTTCTCCTCCTTGCCTGCCTCCAGCAGGCCTCCTCCTCCCTCCTTTCTCTCGTTCTTCTTCTCCAACTACATGCTCACTCTCTCACTCCCTGAGGTAGACTCACTAAACTTGACCTTCCTCTCTTTGTCTGCTCTCAGATGGCTCCTCCCACCTCCCCAGTTGCTAAGCTGTACCCTATAGGAGCAGGGATGGGTCTTACGGCCCCTCCCAGCATGCAGCATGGGGGGGTAACTGCCACTTTCCCTGGTCCCAGTATGTACCTAACAATGGGTGTAGTGTGGATTTACCAGGGGACCGGAGTTCACTCTCTTCCTCTCTCAGAATGGGGCATCACACCGCTGGATGGGGTGCAATGACCTGTGGCGACGGAAGCCTCAGGGGCGCCACATATCTATTTTCTTCCTGAAGTTATTAACCTTCCTGGAAGGCATGTACATTTTTTTTGTTTATGCTTTAATCAAATGGTTTGTAATTGACACTTCATTTCTTACCATGGACAGATTCACCCGGACAAGACCATGTTGAACTATTTGTTTGGTCCTGATTGTTTGCATTTGACTCGTGTCCTTTGTTATTTACGTGTTCAACAAACTTATATACTACCATTCTTTGTTTGTTTAGGTCATGGACCTTTCTGTTAATGTTTACAATTTTCAAGCCTGATTATTTTTTTAATAATGAAAATCAACTTTAATAAAAATAGATTGAACATAAAGTACTCCAACTCAACTAGAATGTTGTAGAACATGCCTGATTACTGTCTGTCCAGTTGCTGTATGTCTGACATTTGGAAAATGTACAGCTGTAAATGAATACCACTAATGCTACTTAATGTACATTTGTTTCCCCGAAAATAAGACCTACCTTGAAAATAAGCCCTAGGAGGATTTTTTGGGCTTTTTAAGTTTGCCTAAAATATAAGCCCTACTTCCAAAAATTAAAAGAGCAGACGGCCAGTCAGAGGATTGCAAAGCGATTCTCAGACAAGTAATACGGCAGCCTGACTGCCTCCAATCACTGAAGCTGGCGGAGAGGGGTGGGCAAAATTGTGGGTGGGGGAAGGGGTAAATAATTGTTTTGCGCATGATTATACATTTTCTGACACTTACTGCAACACAATAGGGCAATGTACAGCAATAAAAAATATAAAACATCCCCCAAAAAAAAGTCCTAGTGCATCTTTCGGAGTAAAAAATAATATAAGACCCTATCTTTTCTTTGGCGAAACACTGTATTTGATTGTTATAGTAATGTGATAAATATATTAAAATCTGTAGCGGTTTAGCATCAACGCAAACCCAAACCAATTTTGACTGACTTGGGTTTTAATTTTGGTCACTTTGGCCAAGAACAGTATTCTTGATATGAACCCATGTAATGTCTACACTGTATAATTACATATTATCATGTCATGTACTCTTACAGAATCTATAATCTTTTGCAATTGTCTAGCACAGATCTTTGGCTGTTTTTGTACAGTGAATGCAAGTAATTTGCGAATCGCTGTAGAAAATGAAATCTTAGCAATGTAGCCACCAACAGAATCTGCGTCACATTGGGACCAACTAAGGAAATAATGTCATATAAGGGTGCGGTTCCCCTCAATTGATGACTCGCACAGTCTTATAACTTGTAAACTAACAGTAATTAATTTACAACTTAATCATAAATCACAGAGTTAAGTCAAAGTGGGCATAGATATGGCAAGCAAAGGGTTCATTTTCTTCCATTTCTATGCAGGAAACATTCCCGTGAGGTGCCGACACAGCAATTCATCAGGGTTATTACAAATACGATAATATGAATACAAAATACATTTACAGGCCATTTATAAATCAGAAATGAAGTTTCCTTTGCATTACGCAGCCAGGCAGATAAACATTTTAATGACCCGATTTTGTATGGATCATTGGGTATGATCTGCTCTTCTTTAATAGAAGAGACCCATGTCTTGTAAGACACTATCAATCATGATGCCAGATAAACTGTACACTGGCAATTCTTGCACCGAGTGCTAAGACTCGTCATTGCAGTAAGACCAAGTTCTCGTCAGCTGCTACTTTCCTTTATAATCCATTTATTGCATTAGAAAAGTTAAGTTTTCAAAACTCCATTAATAAAAGATTCCTTTTTTTATTAAAACCAAAGCTTTCATCCTTACAGCTACAAAACTTTAAAAAAAAAAGTTAGGTTATGTTGCCAAATATACTCTAAATCTTTCCCAGTTACTAATGTAGCCCATTTGATAACCTAGGTGCTTAACTAAACGTCCCAATCTGCAACTGTACATATGGACATGATATTCACAAGGTTGCAGGGCATTTTACGTTTTCTGCTGATCTGTATCCTCTTTTTGGATAAAAGACACATCCTTAGCAGCTAAACTGAGCTCCTATAATGCAATAGAAGAACTGGAAGATTTCTGTTCTGAAGATTGTAGAATTATGAACCTCTGGACCATATATATAGAATTCATACTATTCTATAGCTCATCTCATTTTATAGATGTATTCCATATACAATTATAAAAGTGAATGCTTAAATACATAATGATTACAGTGATAATGCAATCAGGTCTTTAAAAAGGACCTGTCACTTGCTAAAAAACATTGGTTTAACTACCTTATTAAAATTCCCGCACTTCACTGATTCTGCCTGTGAAGACACAGTCCTGTAAAATGTCTGTCAGGTGTTAATATTATTAATTGGCCAGACCTGGATCCCTGTGGTGTGTTAACTGCTGTTTGCTGAGTCATTGTGTTCCCCAGGACTATCAGAGCCAGCCATTGTCTGAGAATGAGGATTTCTAAGTTAATGTAGCTTCCGCCAGCCTCTCTGTCTACCTAACTCAGATGAGAATCCTACAGAATTAACTCTGCTGATTGGAATGCCACCCAATAAGAGCACAGCCTTACTCCACCAATCCGGCGATACCACATACCCTGGAATGAGTGCCCCAGGAGATATAAAAATGGACTGTTGCAGTCACCAGGTTGTTCTTTGGCTACATGCTTTCAATATAGGGGTTGCAATCAGAATTGGAAGTCTATTACCCAGCTCAGGCACTTTGGCACCAGCTAGGGAATCAAACTGGATTATATTGTGCAGGAGCACCGCCAAAGATTCTAAAATTAGGCTGGACGAAACCCAGGTTGAGACGATACCATCCCTTGCTATGAAGTTTGCTGTGCCCGTGAAGCTTCCTGAGCTTGTCACTATCCTATTCTTGGTGGGTGCCTGGCTGCCAAAAGCAGGGTGCTGCTGGTTTGGGATATGTGGCCCTGGAAGCTCCGAAGGCAAGAATATTCTAGTCCCTGGTGAGCCAGCGGAAGGGTGAGACTGTTGCCTGTTACATCGTGTGATTTGCATGGTTTTGTGCTATATGACTTTGACTGTTGTGGATCCAATAAAGTCTAATTATTGTGGTTCCCATGCTCTGTGTTGTCTGAATAGTGTTCTGCCCACGGATAAGTTGTTCGGCCTTTCAGTTGAGATGAGCCCTGGTCCATGCGGTCTTTTTAATAGCGGATGAGAGAACCCACTGACCCCCATGTCTCCACAATTGGTGATAGCAGTGGTATACTACGTAGCCTGGGTTATCCAAGGGAGCTGCAGGGAACTGGGGTTCGTGGACACCGTCCAAGGGGCTCAACAACTAGCAAGGTATATAGACATACCCAGCAGGTTATAGGTGAGGCATACAGGTTTCAGACGCCGCCATGTCCTACCTCACCAGCTCAGCCTTGGGATGAGGACTGGAGTGGTCTTACAGTCTTAGCCATAAACAGCTACTACAGGATCTGTGCCAGTATTGACAGATTGAATACAGGACCATGGACACCTGGTCAGATTTAATACAGAAATTGGTCCGTTGGAATGCCCAGAATGTTATGGAGGATGACGAAGAGCCATGAGTGGCTGCTACTCAAAACCTATAGAGTGCCAGAATGTGGAACATCGTGGGAAGTGCTGAACTACACCCAATCTGCGTTGGAACTTTGCTTTCTAATAAATTGGAGAACAAATGTCAGTCTCTTGTTTTTTTATCTTTCTTTCTTTGTTTTTTTTAGGTTTTCATTTGTGGACTATGTCAGATTCCCTGGACTACATCGGATTCCCTGGATTATGTCTGATCTGCATGGGTTTTTATCTTTAAATAAATTGGTGAACCAGGGAAAAAGTCGGAATTGCTTTTTAAAATAATCTATCATATTTCTCGGACCATAAGACGCACTTTTTTCCCCCAAATGTTGGGGGAAAGTGGGGGGTGCATCTTATGGTCTGAATGTGGCTGCGGGGAATGAGGGTGCTGCGGTGGAGCGGGTCATCGGGGGCACGAGCAGGCTGTAGCAGCCTGCCGTGACCACGTGGGCCCGCTCATTACGTATTCACGCCCATCGTCCCGCCCATCTCTCAGCGGTGAAGCCGGCGCTGACAGGTGGGCGGGGGGTGCGCGCATAATTAACAGCTGGTCCGCATGATCACCCCTGGAAACTGCAGCCTGGAGTGATCATGTGCGGCTGTATTCACTGCCCCCGTGCATCATTATCAGCGCGGGGTGCAGTGAATCAGTGTACTCACCCGTCACCGTGTGTGGAGCCGTCCCCCTGCAGCATCGCGATGTCTTGCTGTCTGTACCGATCAGCTGATCTGTGTAGAGAGCGGTGAGCACAGCGATGACATTATCGCTGTGCGCGCCACTAGTGTCCGCACAGATCAGCTGACCGGCACAGACAGGAAGACATCGCAATGCTGCAGACAACGGTGACGGCTCCACTCAGCAGCACTGCAGCTGAGACAGAGAGGAAGCTGATCGGTGCTGCAGGGAGTGAAGAAAGGTGAGTATAAACGTTAATTTTTTTTCTGTGCCATAGGATACAGGCCATATACCAGGATGGGAGTATATTATGAGCAGGATGGGGTATATGAGCAGGATGGGGGGTATATAGCAGGATGGGGGTATATGAGCAGGATGGATGGGGTATATGAGCAGGATGGGGAGTATATAGCAGGATGGGGGTGTATGAGCAGGATGGATGGGGGTATATGAGCAGGATGGGGTATATGAGCAGGATGGGGGGTATATAGCAGGATGGGGGTATATGAGCAGGATGGATGGGGTATATGAGCAGGATGGGGGTATATGAGCAGGATGGATGGGGGTATATGAGCAGCATGGATGGGGGTATATGAGCAGCATGGATGGGGGTATATAAGCAGGATGGATGGGGGTATATGAGCAGGATGGGGGTATATGAGCAAGATCAGATGCAAGGCAGGAGGATCATTACCAGAATGGGGTACCTTAGTAGAGAATTTGGGGACACATTTTTTTTTTTAATTTTATTTTGCTATTTTCCTCCTCTAAAACCAGGGTACGTCTTATGGTCAGGTGCGTCTTATAGTCCGAAAAATACAGTATTTTTGTGTGTGGGTATTTTCTTTTTACTTGCTATTTATCTATCTATTATATCTCTAACATCTTTCTATCATCTATCTATCTTTATATATCATTATTTCATTATCTTTGTCAAATAGATTTTAAGTTTACATGCAGTATGTATGTAAAAGTTGTTAAAAATGCATTGCACAGGGATTGCATATACGTATGTCATACTGATATTAGGTGAGAAAAAAATTGCACACTCGCATTACATATGGAATGGCATACCCATGACACTTTTCTGGCTGAGAATCGGAGCGATTTTATATATGTAGATGTGAGCAGTCCCCAAGGCTACACCTTGCATTTTTTTATGTGCTTTTTTTTCTGCAGCAAAACCTGATTTCCTAGCAATAAAAAGCTGTGGTTTTGCTGCTTTTTTTTTGCTGCATTTTTGATGTGTCATCTCTCTTTTAATACATATTTAAAGAAAGTTAGTTTCATCCACTAGAAAAGCAGCAAAAATGCAGCAATAAACACAGTTGCCTTTTTTCACTCTCATTGCTTTCAATGGTGAAAAAAGCAGCCAAAACGCTGAAAGGATTGACTTGCTACTTCATTCAAAAATGTAGCTACAATACAGCAGTGCGATGGTGGAATATGGTGGGTTGTGTATCATTTTGTGTAGGTTCGTATTTTAGGTGTGGTACTCTGTCCATTCTATGTATTAGTTGTCCTGTCTGCAGGGTTATAACCCCCTGCAGTGCTTCTGTCCCTAGGTCTGGGGGAGGGGGCCTGGAATCCACCCAAACTCTCTGTTTACCTGGAAGATTATTCATTCTGGCTGAGAAGACAAGAGAGAAAGAGTAAGATTGATCTTCTGGGGGAGAAGCTGTGGCTACAGGCAGCACATCAGAGAGAAGTTGAGAAACCCCGATTCCCCTGGAATAGGACTGCTGGAGGATTGTGACTGATTTATCCTCTGTGGGAGAAGCTGAGGCTCCTCAGAGAGACCTGGACATTTATTGCTTACTGGACTGTATCAGTGTTCCTGGACTATTTTACCCTCTGTGTGGTGGATTATTTTATGGACCATCTGATTTTTCTTGGAATAAATGCGCTTTCAATTGTTCATCCATCTCTCGCTCTGTTGATTGTGTGATATCGGAGTAGGACCCCATGACAAGCAGTTTTCCATATCAGTAAGAAAATAAAGCAAGTGTGTCTGTGTGCATAAGATTTGTAGAATCTCATAGGCTTTGCTAGTACTGTAAAAAGCTGTTTTTTCTTTGTAATTATTTGCACAAAACCAATGAAAAAATCAGGCAAAACTGCACCAAAAACGCAACGTGTAAACGTAGACTTATGCGGGCGTCACACGATACGATCTCTCGTGCGATCGCACGAGCGATCGTACCGCCCCCGTCGTTTCTGCGTCACGGGCAATTAGCTGCCCGTGGCGCACAAATTCTTTAAACCGCCGTCACATGTACATACCTACTGAGCGACGTCGCTGTGGGCGGCGAACATCCACTTCCTGAAGGGGGTGGGACGTTTGGCCCGTCACACAGCGGTCGGTCAATTGAAGTGGAGGGGCGGAGATGAGTGGGACGTAAACATGCCACCCACCTCCTTCCTTCCGCATAGCCGGCGGGAGCCGCGGGACACAGGTAAGCTGTGTTCATCGTTCCCGGGGTGTCACACGGAGCGGTGTGTGCTGCCCCGGGTACGATGAACAATCAGCGCAAAGAAAAATAAACAACTTTTTAAAAATGAGCGACGTGTCAACGATACATGATTTGTGAACATTCTGCGTCGCTCGTAGGTGTCACACGGGACGACGTGCCGGATGTGCGTCACGAAAACCGTGACCACGACGACATATCGCACGATAGATCGTCTCGTGTGATGCCCACATTAGGATATGTATTTTATCCAACAAAAGAATATATAAGCAAAAATTATCAAATATCCTGCAAAATCAGGAATTTAGGGATTTCTACAAGGATATAACTCAATTTTTGAGCAAGGGATAGGTCTTTTTTAGTGATGAGCGAGTATGCTTGTTACTACTCGGTACTCACACGAGTATCACTGTACTCGGGCTACTCGGCGGGTACCGAGTAATTTCGCGATACTCGTGCTGTACTCGTGGTCTTTATCCCTGCATGTTGGCGCTCTTTTGAGAGCCAGCCCTCATGCAGGGATTGGCTGGCAGACCACTGCAATGCCACAGCCCTGTTAGTTGTGGAATTGCAGTGATTGGCAGGCCCGCACAGCGTGACCGAGCCTTTATACCGGCGGGCGCGCTGTGCTCTGCACACAGCCATCTCATATTCCCTGCTTTCCCCGCCCACAGGCGCCTATGATTGGTTGCAGTGAGACACGCCCCCACGCTGACTGACAGGTGTCTCACTGCACCCAATCACAGCAGCCGGTGGGCGTGTCTATACTGTGCAGTAAAATAAATAAATAAATAATTAAAAAAAACGGCGTGCGGTCCCCACAATTTTAATACCAGCCAAATAAAGCCATACAGCTGAAGGCTGGTATTCTCAGGATGGGGAGCCCCACGTTATGGGGAGCCCCCCAGCCTAACAATATCAGTCAGCCGCCGCCCAGAATTGCCGCATACATTAGATGCGACAGTTCTGGGACTGTACCCGGCTCTTCCCGATTTACCCTAGTGCGTTGGCAAATCGGGGTAATAAGGAGTTAATGGCAGTCCATAGCTGCCACTAAATCCTAGATTAATCATGTCAGGCATCTCCCCGAGATACCTTCCATGATTAATCTGTAAATTACAGTTAAAAAACACACACACCCGAAAAATCCTTTATTAGAAATAAAAAACAATAACAAAGTCCCTCATCACCAATTTATTAACCCCGACAAAGCCCTCCATGTCCGGCGTAATCCACGGACCTCCAGCGTCGCGTCCAGCTCTGCTGCATGCAGGTGACAGGAGCTGCAGAATACACCGCCGCTCCGGTCAGCTTCACACAGCAACTGAGGTGAGTAGCGCGATCAGCTGCTGTCAGTCAGGTAACTCACGGCCACCGCTGAATCCAGCGGTGGCCGCGATTAACCTCAGTGACAGCAGCTGATCACGCTACTCACCTCAGTTGCTGCGTGGAGCTGACCGGAGCGGTGGTGAGTAGCGCGATCAGCTGAGCAGTCACTGAGGTTACCCGCGGCCACCGCTGCATCCACCGCTGGATCCAGGTAACCTCAGTGACAGCTCAGCTGATCGTGCGGCTGTCTTCAGTTGCTGTGTGAAGCTGACAAGAGCGGCGGTGTATTCTGCAGCTCCTGTCACCTTCATGCAGCACAGCTGGATGCGACGCTGGAGGACTGTGGAGTACGCCGGACATGGAGGGTTTGTCGGGGTTAATAAATTGGTGATGAGGGACTTTGTTAGTGTTTTTTATTTCTAATAAAGGATTTTTCGGGTGTGTGTGTTTTTTAACTGTAATTTACAGATTAATCATGGAAGGAATCTCGGGGAGATGCCTGACATGATTAATCTAGGTTTTAGTGGCAGCTATGGGCTGCCATTAACTCCTTATTACCCCGATTTGCCAACGCACTAGGGTAAATCGGGAAGAGCCGGGTACAGTCCCAGAACTGTCGCATATAATGTATGCGGCAATTCTGGGCGGCTGCTGACTGATATTGTTAGGCTGGGGGGCTCCCCATAACGTGGAGCTCCCCATCCTGAGAATACCAGCCTTCAGCCGTATGGCTTTATCTGGCTGGTATTAAAATTGGGGGGACCACACGCCATTTTTTTTAATTATTTAATTATTTATTTCACTGCACAGTATACACACGCCCACCGGCTGCTGCTGTGATTGGGTGCAGTGAGACACCTGTAACTCAGTGTGGGGGCGTGTCTCATTGCAACCAATCATAGGCGCCGAAAAGCAGGAAAGCAGGGAATACGAGATTGTTTAATGAGCGGCCGGCTTTTTCAAAAGAGGAAAAGCCGCCGGAGTTTAGTGAACAGCTGTGCAGTGCCGCGGCAGTGATCGGGGAACGGTAAGTAAGAGAGAGGAGGGAGACTGACCGACAGACTGTGAGAGGGGGACAGACAAGACAGAGAGAGACAGACAGAGCGAGACCGACCGACGGGAGATAGAATGAAAAAAAAAATGACCGACATCGCTAGTAAAAAGCACAAAACGTGCGTTTTGGACATCGGAGTGCCACACAATGTTTTACGTAAAATCTTTCATATAATAATCTCAAAAAGTAACATACACCAGCTCTATCTCACTATTGGGTATGTGCCCTTAACATTTCCGCCATGAAAATTTTGGTGTCATTTTGGAAGGTTTTCTGGTGAGTCCGTAAAAATGGCGTAAAACTCGGACAAAATTGTTCACAGCTGTGACTTTTGAGTGATAAATGCTTCAAGGGGTCTTCCCCATGCTGTTGCCATTTCATTTGAGCACTCTTCTGAGACTTTTGTGATATTTTTAGGGTTTCTACATGCTGCCGGGGGTCATTTCAGAAAAATACTCGGGTCTCCCATAGGATAACTTTGGGCTCGGTGCTCAGGCCGAGTACACAAGTATCTTGGGATGCTCGGCCCGAGCCTCGAGCACCCGAGCTTTTTGGTAATCACTCATCACTAGTCTTTTTTAAAGAAAAATGCAATAAATTAAACTGTTCCCTTAAAAGCACCTAATAAACTGTGAGACTTTTCTTTGCCCTTGTGAAGATGTGAGGTTGTGCTTGTAGTAATCGCCTAGGCAGGTTAATGATGCAATTATTTTTATTTTTGTCTATGGCCTTACAGCAACTCTGGGTAAATGGCCAAAACGATATGCCCGCAGTCCATGAAATTAAACCGGGATTAGTAGTTCCACTACCCCTTACCAGGTGATAGCCACTGTCTCCCAACTTTTGGTTGACCCACAGCTTCTGTATCTCCCGCAGGTATGGTCTGTATTTACAGCCTATGCTCCTTCAAATGATGGATACCACGACTGTTGGACATGCATTCAGCTCTAGCCGGCAACAACTCCCCATTCCCTTGTCAGTGTCCTAAATGCCCCAAGCCACCTCTCAGGTTCAAGTCTGGTCACAGGGAAACACCCTCACCCTAATGCTAACTGTGCATTTGACCTGGTCAGGCACCACTGAGTACTGCACCCATGCTAGGGCAGTGCTTCCAGGTAATCCTAAAGGCTGGAATAGGGTGTGTACGAACAGACACATAACAACCAGATCTCCCACACCTTGAGAGGGGACCTATGTGTAGACTCAAGAGGGGGCTTGCCTCCACTTCTCATCAAGGTGTGTAGTGGAGGGGCTGGGAGCTAAAAATGCAGAGGCTGTCAGGAAAGGAGTGGAGCAAGCCAGTCTGGTAGTGGTGAGCGGCGGTTGCTAGGAGACGCAGAGGCACGCTCACACTAATCAGACCCTGTGCGTGGAGTAGCCGTTAGTGGGGGAGAACGGTTACCAGTCAGTCAGAAAGAGAGAGAGTCAGTCGAGTACGGGGACTGCTGGTGATTAGGCACGCATGGGGTACAGGTTTCTTGAGTAGACGTCCATTTATTGATCTGCTAAACCTGCCGGTGAGGGGAACTACAAGTCCCTCACCAACCATCTAGAGTCCGAGCCTCAGCAGCAACGAGGGGGTCCATAAGGGGATTGAGCCTGGAGTCATCTCACTTGGTCCACGCTGCCGGCAAACGGGCCAAAAAGGGAGAAAAGGCAGTAGCGACTCCATGGATGATTCCCACGGTACTTCAAGTCAGGGGTTACCCGAACAGAGAAGTGCAAGGAAGGCGAGTTAATGGTTACCCTTAGACAGGCCTGAAGGATACCTGGTTTCACCTGGTTTATTGCAGTATCGCCCCGGGTACCTCACAGAAACAACTAAAGTGAGTAAAGATCAGTTGAAAGACTTTTGGACTGAGACTGAGTTATTCTGGGACCTGTTGTTCTACACACCCGAGCCGCTGGGGCCAGCCTCACTCACGGGAGGCCACACCATCCGACTGCAGACTCCATCAGCCCCTGATGCTCGTTAAAAGTGCAGTGGTGGTCACCCATATCCCTGACCGCAAACCGTGAGTGGCGTCACGATAATAAAAACTAACTTGGGGGCGTGGCTTGACATGGCCGAGTGAGGACGTGCACCTTCCCAGCTCCACAGCACTTCCAGCACAATCCACCGGCATCCGATCATTAAGATGGGCAAGACCGGCATCAAACGATCCAGGGCAAGCTCCTCTACCCGCATGGACCCACAGAGGAGTGACAACATCATTCTTTACCTGTCAGGAGCGAGGAGCTTGTCAGCCGAGGCTCCCATGCGGCCTGCTCGGGAGACGGAGCCAGGGGAGGCTGCTGATAACCATGCGGCAGGGGAGACAGGAACCTGCCATCATCCGGAGCCAGCCGAGGTCACCGTGGAGAGGGGTGAGTGCCGGAATACCCTGGGAGGAGCCCCGATCCCAGCCCCTGGGGGACGCCATGCAGGAGAACTGCCATCACAAGATGGCCGACGGAACCATCAGAAGGCCGCACTGCCAGAGGGATCCCTGCAGGGAGAGGCATCAGGTGGCTCCTACAGGGGGGAGGGAGACCCACATGAAGTGCTGCTTACATGGGCAGCTCCTATGTGTGACTCTATCTCTGCTGGATCACAGTGTGGGGGAAGCACTGGAGTGCTGAGTGAGGCCTATACAAGCACACAAGAGAGTGCACAAGCTGACAAAAAGTCTCCCCTCACCCCAGCCCATAGATGACATAGAGGCACCAGCGTGGGCATAACTGAGGGGGACCACCACCTCCAGCAATTCACCTCAGTGGTTGTCGGGTTCATCCTGGGCAGGTAGCCCCCCCCAGGGCCCACACATATTGCCAGAAACGCTGCTCCATTTTGCTTCGGCGGGCCCCAACCCACACCAGCCTGCCCCACAGCAGATAGCGCTTGTTTCCTTGAGGGAGGGGCATCACATGACCAGTACACCACAATAGACTCTATGCAACTCTGTGTGGCCCTTACCAGGTGGGACCCCCCTGCCCCCCCCCCCCAATTACCCCGGTGGGAAATGACAGGCCGGCCTCATTGGCGGATCTCCGCACGCTTCTTCAGGCGATACCTACTAAAAATTATATAATGGCCTTGGCAAACCAGGTTGTGGCGTAGTGCAAGCAGGAATTTGCACAATTCCGATCAGATCTCTCGTCTCTCACATCCAGAGTAGATGATCTCTCTTCTGCCCAAGATTCTAATACTGCTTCCATACAAGTGTTGCAAACTAAGCTACAAGATCAATCCAAGCAATTGTTTTCTCTAGAACAAAATATTGATGACCTGGAAAATCTAAACAGGAGAAATAATCTCTGTGTAAGGGGCTTGCCCGAATCCATCGTCCCAGCCGACATTCCCTCAGTTTTGATCTCCATCTTCAACAATCTTCTCAAACGTCCACCTGGAACCAGGGTTGAGCTTGATAGAGCTCACAGGGCGCTCCGTCCCATAGATCCAGAGGACCCCAGACCTAGGGACATTGTGTGCTACGTCCACTTCTATGGACTTAAAGAAGCCATCCTGCAGGCGGCTAGAAAGAAATCCAGCCTTACCTATAATGGGAAGCCGATAAAGATCTTACCGGACTTGTCCAGACATACCCTGGCCCAGAGAGCGGCCCTTAAACCTCTGCTGGACTCGATGAGAGAGAGGGGGATCCAGTTCCGGTGGGGCTTTCCCTTCTACCGCAAAGGTTCTATAAATCATGTCCTGCGTTCCCCGGAGGACTTGCCAGCATTTTTGTCTTGTCCGGACTGGACCTGCCAACTATGACTCTTCCTCTTTGGCCTGACACTCTGCTTCATCCCTGGCACCCGGGGAGGAGCTCTGGGCCACCCAAGAATCCAATAGCCCGTGAGCAGATAACGGGCCTGCTGCAGAGGGTGGACCGGCCTGGAGAGAGGAGGCACCCACGCTCAGGTCCCCAGAGGTCTCGAGACCAGATCTGAGCGGACTATTCGTGTCCCAAAGAAGGATGATTAGTGGCCTGGACATCCTCCTAGTAAGCCCAACTGCTCCACACCTAAGAGGAGGATTATAGGGGGGAGAAGACCTGAGACCCCTATGCGGCCTTTGGACGATTAATGTTTTTTCTTCTTAGGTTATTTGCCCAGAAGTTCAAGTATCAATTGTTTACTCGGATGCCGGTGTTTCATATAGTATCATCCGTTTACTAGTGCTTCCTGGATTTTTCCTTTACAGGAGCTGTTCTCATGCTGTGACTTGACATTTTTACCCCCACATAGGTCGGGAACCTCTGCCCTGCCAGTTTGTGTTGGGCATGCTCCCATGGTGCACAATTGAGCGCCTTGAGTTAAGCGCAGAGACTGTCCCTCTGCTTGTTTGTGTTTTCTTTGTTTTCTCATCTTTTGCTTCTTTTCCGCTTTTTCTTTCCTCTGCTCGCTCTAGCCACGGGCACCCTCCGTTGAGGCCACGACCCGGTCTATATACGAGTGCAGAACCCCGATTATGTCACAAATGGCAAATTTGAACATCGCCTCTTTCAATGTGAAAGGTTTCAACAAGCCGGAGAAAAGGGCACAGATCCTGTATCACCTCCACAAACGTAAGATACATTTAGCTTGGTTTCAGGAGACCCACTTTAAGACCAATCATTCCCCTAAGATTAAAAACAAATATTATCCTACTTGGTTTTTCTCCAATAACCCAGAGTCACGTTCAAAGGGGGTGGCGATTGCAGTGCATAGATCGCTCCCCCATCAAATCCTGGATCTCAAAATAGATGAGGGAGCCCGTTATATTATCCTGTCATTGTCCCTGGCTGACCATACTTTTACGGTTATTAATGCATATGCCCCTAACCAAAATCAGGATCTGTTTGTTGCCAGCCTGGTAGATACCGCCCTCCCCTTGGTCAGAGGTACAGTACTTCTGTGTGAGGATTTAAATGTGACACTGGACCCGGCACTAGATAATTCTAAGGGTAAATCCAGTTTCTCCTATACATTTATCAAGCGGATTAAGAGGTCATTATTACATCTACAATTATTCGATGCATGGCGAATACAACACCCCTCAGAGAGGGACTATAGTTTTTATTCACACCCACAGGATTCTTACAGCCGCCTGGACTACATCTTGGTTCAGCATGTTGCGCTGTCCTGGCTCTTATTCACGGGGATCGGAAACATCCTGTGGTCAGACCACGCCCCGGTGTTTTGCTCCATACATGTTCCCTCCTTGACTAGGACGATGGGGTCGTAGCGGCTGAACGAAGCCTTGCTCCTGGACGAGCCCTGTGCCTCGGATATACGTGCTTCTATTTCCAATTTTAGAGCGGATCACATGTCGAACACCACGGCCCCCACTCTCAAGTGGGAGGCCTTCAAGTGCGTCCTACGGGGAGTATTAATTAAACATGGTGCGAGGATTAAAAGAGTGAGAGCCCAGGCTATAAAAGATGCCTTACAGAAGGTCACAAACCTAGAACGCCTTCACAAGCGGGCACTGAGTGCTCCCACTTTAAGGGCGCTTCTGGGGGCGCGACTGGAGGTTAAGAAACTGATGGACTCAGCATACAGCCATATTATCCAAATAGGTAAAAGTCAATTCTATGAATTTGGGGACAAACCAGGTAGAATGTTAACCAATGCGATACGGGCCAAAAAGGCGACATCTCTCATATCTTGAGTCAAAAATTCCCTGGATAAGTTGGTGCACACTACACCCGATATCGCGGGCGCCTTCCACGACTATTATTCTAAGCTCTATAACCTGACCCCGCCTCCTGTGGTCCCCGGTGATAAAAGGCATTCCCCCCCTCCCCGTTTAAAAAACTGTCAAGAACCATAATGGATGATTTTGAGGCCCCGTTTGGGTTGGAGTAACTCGTGCAAGTCATTCGGGACACACCTGCAAATAAGAGCCCAGGCCCGGATGGCCTGACAGCTAAATTTTATAAAGCCTTTCCGGAACTTCTCGCCCCTCTAATGCTGGAATCCTTTAACTCTATTTCGGAGGTTGCATCCTTTCCGGCTGATTCCACGTTAGCACACATTACGGTTATCCCTAAGACAGGGAAGGATCCGAACACATGTGGGAACTACAGGCCGATTTCCCTACTTAATGTGGACCTCAAATTTTATGCCAAACTTATTGCTAACAGATTGAATCCCCTCCTACCGGACTTGATACACCCAGACCAGGTGGGCTTTGTCCCTGGAAGAGAAGCCAGGGACAACACCCTGAAAACCCTGGACATCATCCATTATGCTCATACTAAGGAAATGCCACTCATGATACTGTCACTGGACGCCAAAAAGGCCTTTGACAGAATATCATGGGACTCTCTCTTGCAAACCTTGCACCACCTGGAGTTGGGCCCCAACCTCACTTCTAAAATATTGGCACTTTATCGTTCCCCGTCAGCACGTATAAAAATTAATGGTACTTTGTCCACCCCCTTTACTATACGCAATGGGACCCGGCAGGGATGCCCCCTATCCCCCTTATTATACATTCTGGGGATGGAGCACTTGATGGCGGCCCTTCGGACCAGCTCAGATATTCGGGGAATCAAAATAGCAAATAGTGAATATAAATGTTCAGCATTCGCCGATGACCTTCTGATCTATCTTTCCAACCCTTTGATTGGGCTCCCTGTGTTGATGTCCGAGCTGGAGCGATTTGGGAGGAGGTCTGGTTTCAAAATTAATCTTGACAAATCGGAGGCTCTAAACGTGACGATGCCCCAGTGTCAGGTTTCCTCGTTGCGGTCCGGTTTTCCCTTCAGATGGCCCCGTGTCGACAGTATTGGTTACCTGGGTATTACTATTCCGTCTGACCTCTCCAGGCTGTTCTCCCTTAATTTCCAACAATTTGTTACTAGGCTGGAGAAGGATCTGGCGGCGTGGCATCAGGGGGTCTTGTCCTGGTTTGGCAGGGTTGGTGCACTTAAGATGACTGTACTTCCTAGACTATTATACCTCCTGCAGACGGTGCCGGTTCATGTCCCCGCATCGTTTTGGCGCAAAGTTCAGCAATTATTCATCCAATTTATATGGTCCAAGGGCCGTCCTAGAATTCGGGGAGCGGTTCTGACCCGCCCGAAGGACGCGGGTGGCCTGGGGCTACCGGACTGTAGGAGGTATCATCTAGCGGCAGCCGATGCAAGGGTTCTTGACCTGTTGCGTGGCAGAGGCTCAAGTTATGGGTAAGCATTGCTCATGATGCATGCACCTTGTCGGTACCAACCCTGCCTTGGACCTGGCCCTTCCTGAACAAAAACAAACTCATGGAGGTTTAAATTGTGACAGACCTTACGAACCCTGCATGCTCCCGGGGGGGAAAAATACTTTGAACCAACTACTGGGCCCGCTGATGCCAATAACCGATAACCTGAAGTTCCCCCATGGTGCGTCTAGTGCCCTTTTCCTGGGCGGTACCAGACAGGCCCCCTTGCGTATGCTTCACGTGGCACCCCAGGGGACAGTTCTCCCACTCACTCTGGTCCTGGGGGACCGCCCGCTGAGGCCACGCTATCATTTTGAGTATGCACAGCTTCAGCACTTCCTTTCATCTGCTAGTCAGTCACACAAGCCCACACAATCTATGTCACCCTTCGAAAATCTATGTATCTCGGGTCCCAGCCCCAAACATGCTATTTCGAGCATCTATAAGTTACTGAGTATCAACGATTCGGTCCACCTTCCTCCCTTTTGCAGAGCTTGGGAGAATGAGCTTGGACAGGTGTTCTCTAGAGAACAATGGGACCGCTGTTTCCATCTATCCCACAAGTCAGCGACTGCCACCAGGTCCCAGGAGACCAGTTATAAAGTTGTCTCAAGATGGTATAGGGTCCCCTCCTTGCTCCACAGGTGGTGCCCGGGGGTCCCAGATGTGTGTTGGCGTTGTGAACGGCAGGAGGGTACTATGACCCATATATGGTGGTCATGTACGGTCTTGGCTGGTTTTTGGGATAGTGTCTTGAAAGCGATTCAGGAGATCTCGGGGGTGGCGGTGCCCAGATGACCTGAGGCCGTTCTCCTATATATGTTCCCACTGCCAAAAAAGATATAGAAACAATCGCTACTCAGGCATCTCCTTCAGGCGGCCAAGACTGTTATACCTCGCCACTGGAAGACCACCGAGTCGCCTTCTGTGGAGGAATGGATAAGTGAGGTGGACATAATCTACCGGATGGAAAGAATTCTGGCCCAATCTCGTAATGATGTGGAGACCACTGCTACGAAGTGGTTCCATTGGGAATCTTTCCTGACTAGTCCTGGTTTCTGTAACGCGAGGTTGAATGGGACACGCACTCGTGAGAATAGAGTAATATTTTCCTGTGTGCTCTTTAATTATGGGTCTTGGACCGGACGGGTAGGGGTGTTCGTGGCATATCTCTCTCCTTCTCTATTATTCTTCCGTCCTTCTTCACTCTTTCCTTCTCTCCTTTGTTCTTTTCTTAAGTGATTCCTGCGTCTGTTGCAGTGGAGGATCGAGGGAAGAGATTGTGAGACTCGGATACGTTCGGTACGAGTCAAATGTATATAATATGATCACCTGAGTTGCAAGACTACGTGATTTACTGACTATAGATTGTTGTTATTAATGGTACCATGATGCTATTTTCTCTATTTCTCTATTTTTACATATCAATGATTGGAATTGCTTTTATATGAAAACCAATAAAAATGTATGCATTTAAAAAAAAAAAAAAAAGATAGATTGCTAGATAATAGACAGATATATTAGAGGGATAGATAATAGAGAGATAGAGATAATAGATAGGAAATAGATAATAGTTAGATATAATAGATAGATAGAAGGATGGATAGTTTGATAGATAGATAGATAGATGGATGGATACATAGGGATGGATGGATACATAGATAGATAGATAGATAGATAGATAGATAGATAGATAGATAGATGGATGGATATATAGATAGCTGACATCTGTCCATTTATCTATCTATCTATCTATCTATCTGTTAAACGTCCGGTTGCCTGTAGTTTATGGTTTGGGGCTGTTGTTTTGCTCAGTATGTATAATAAACAATAAAATAATATAACTATTACCCCAAAAAAAAAAAAACTAACTTACTTGTTGCCAAATATACCAAAGAAGACCCTGTGACGTCCCTGAAGGTGGAATGATGTCCCTGGGGCGACTACTGCTGAGCTTCACACATTGGTGGAGGTATGTTCCTTAAGCTGAGTCCCTCCCTGCCACATAATGGGACTAGTGGCTGGGAGAATAATAGCTTAATTGAGGCCCCTGTGACACTGTCGGAAGTAATGGAATGATTGTTTTACTCTAATTACCAATCTTGTGCCTGGCCTTCTGTGTACATAATATTCAGCCAGCACTCCTCTACCTCATGGCTCTGAGATCTGGATGAGCATGGTATGTGTACATGTGAGCTGTGTTGCCCACGGAGCCTCTCCCGATCCATTAACATTTTTTATTGTGAACCTTAAACTGATGAGCAAGAAAATATCTAATAGGAAACAATGAGATTGATGTAACCAGCGCTCTGTGCTGGAAAAAGTCCACATCCCATAGAGCTGTGAATTCCGGTCTACGTCCATTCGTTCAACAGTCTTTAGTCCGCTGCTCAAGGTGTTAAGGGGTATGTGCACATTTGCCACCAGCTAATTACTACTCCAAAGTATCTAAAATAAAAATAAATGAAAGAATAAATAATAAGATGCAACTGTTTTGTGTCTACCGCTCCTATACAGACGCATGAGTTTCAGAGGGTTTTACGCTCTCCAAACCCTGTATAATTTATTTCTGCAGATGCTCCTCTCAGTCCATCCCCAAATTGTTGTAAATTTAGCAAATGTGTGACAAAAATTACACTGTACTAAAATAAAGCCTCTTGATTTAATAGGACATCGTGCTCTGCAAGGGACCCTGTGGCTTCTAAATGGTTAATCCCAACACTGACACATAACACACGACTGTGATTACATATTTGTCTGTTACTTATAACCACATGAAAAGCAGTCAAAAAAGATCTTTTTGTGCAGGGTCTGTTTATTTATGTTACAATTTCACGGCTCGTCACCCCTCTGTACTAATGCACCGTGTCATATGAAAATAGAAACCAAGTAAGCCTAATGACGAGCCACGAGCTGCATATAAACAAATACAGCATTATCACATATCCAGCACTAGATGCAGCATAAGAGGCAGCCGTGGTTCATGGAAACTAAAAAAGTGGATTTACAAGGAAAATGTTTTAATATAGTATGACATCTAATATGTCTTACGCTTCTTACAGGGGTCATTACATTAAAATGATTATATTGCTAAAAGATTTTGTGAGGGTGGTATTTTTAACCGAGGTGTTATAATTGAGCCTGCCTCCTCTTAAAGTTCTTATGTCAGTTTTTTAAAGCCCTTAAAGAGTTAAAAGATTTAAAATGCAAAGACTGCAGAATCGTGACAGTGTGCACATTGCAAACTGTCATGATTCCCCTATATGCTCTGTGTGAGTTGGTGGTCACATGACTGTACAGTAGAGACCAAAGGTTTGGACACACCTTCTCATTCAAAGAGTTTTCTTTATTTTCATGACTCTATAAATTGTAGATTCACATTGAAGACATCAAAACTATGAATTAGAACATGTGGAATTAAATACTTAAAGTGTGAAACAACTGAAAATATGTCTTATATGCTAGGTTCTTCAAAGTAGCCACCATTTGCTTTCATTACTTCTTTGCACACTCATGGCATTCTCTTGATGAGCTTCAAGAGGAAGTCACTGGAAATGGTTTTCCAACAGTCTTGAAGGAGTTCCCAGAAATGCTTAGCACTTGTTGGCCCTTTTGCCTTCACTCTGCGGTCCAGCTCACCCCAAACCATCTCGATTTGGTTGGTGTGGTGACTGTGGAGGCCAGGTCATCTGGTGTAGCAACCCATCACTCTCCTTCTTAATCAAATAGCCCTTACACAGCCTTGAGGTGTGTTTGGGGTGATTGTCCTGTTGAAAAATAAATGATGGTCCAACTAAACGCAAACCGGATAGAATAGCATGCCGCTGCACGATGCTGTGGTAGCCATGCTGGTTTAGTATGCCTTCAATTTTGAATAAATCCCCAACAGTGTCACGAGCAAAGTACCCCACACCGTCACACCTCCTCCTCCTTGCTTCACGGTGTGAACCAGCCATGTAGAGTCCATCCGTTCACCTTTTCTACAAAGACACGGTGGTTGGATCCAAAGATCTCAAATTTGGACTCATCAGACCAAAGCATAGATTTCCACTGGTCTAATGTCCATTCCTTGTCTTCTTTAGCCCACACAAGTCTCTTCTGCTTGTTGCCTGTCCTTAGCAGTGGTTTCCTAGCAGCTATTTTACCATGAAGGCCTGCTGCACAAGGTCTCCTTTTAACAGTTGTTCTAGAGATGAAAAGGTGTGTCCAAACTTTTGGTCTGTACTGTATGTATTTATGTGTGGTATGTCCGCTAAAGGAATTTGCACCACCGCATTTACAATCACAAACTTTTGCACAGACACTCCATTTGACTGAGGGAATGTCATAGACTATGTTTTGAGGGGAAATGTTAACCTTCCGCTTTACAGTTATTCGCCAAAAACCTGCCTCCATTAAAGTCAATGGAGCCAGGAGCCACAATGCAGCCAGAACTTCAGAAGAATGTGCAGCCACGCCCTTGAATGGAATGTTGGCGTGTCACAATGCAGCCAGGGAAAGAGACAGACAGGGAAAGAGACAGACAGATAAAGAAACAGACAGACAGACAAAGATAGACATAGGGAAAAAGACAGACACAGGGAAACAGACAGACACAGGGAAAGAGAGACAGAGATAGACAGGAAAGGGAAACAGACAGAGACAGACAGGGAAAGTGAAAGAGAGACAGACAGGGAAAGAGACAGACAGGGAAAGAGACAGAGAGACAGACAGGGAAAGAGATAGAGAGAGAAACAGACAGACAAAGAGATAGTGAGAGACAGACTGGGAGAGAGACCGTTACAATCCTGGGCAACGCCGGGTACTGAAGCTAGTAGTAAATGTTATTCAGCATGTCATCTACATGACATTAGACATTATGTGAAAAAAACATACAGTGTTGCAATGGTAGACACATTTTTGTCAACTTTCCCTTATATAATAACTACAAATTAGTGAATCTTTTGAAATTTAAATTTGCTGCTGGAATTTTCCTCAAAAATTCAAATTGCAGCAAATAAATTTGCGTGAATCTCAGTACTGGAGTGCTTGCAACTACTCAGAAAGAACATGTGGCGTACAGGTGAGAAAAGGAGAAGCTGACAATAAAAGCTTAAGGCCCTGTCACACATGAAGATAAATCTGCGGCAGATCTGTGGTTGCAGTGAAATTGTGGACAATCAGTGCCAGGTTTGTGGCTGTGTACAAATGGAAGAATATGTCCATGATTTCACTGCAACCACAGATCTGCCAAAGATTTATCTCTGTGTGTGACGGGGCCTTTACACACTACATGAGAGAAAGAGAGGATCCCACTGATCATAAGAGCTTACACTTTACAGAAAAGAGTGGTCCCGCTGACTATATGAGCTTACATTGTACAGAAAACAGAGATGGTTCTGCTGATCATAATAGCTTACACTCTAAAGGAAATAGAGGGGATGCCGCTGATTATAAGAGCTTATGTAGCGCCCCACGGAGCAGGTGTTTTAACCTACTTGTGGCCAGGCCGGGGTGCAGATCCTCTGCGTTATCACGAGGTGGCCTGGCCCGGTTCCGTTGCCCCACAGCGTACAGGAAGGAGGATTGGAGGGTGACAGGGAGGATGGAGGTAATAAGTGGAGGTTAGGAAAGTCTTTTAGGTGATTGTGACGCCACCTGTGGTACGCGGCCAGGCATGGGGGCCGCCGCTGCAGGATCTCTCTCCGGGGCAGATGTTAAATGCAGCCAGGATGGTGTCGCTCCCCACAGGCGAAGCGGGATTACCCCGGGGAGGATGGCGGGGGTCGTAGTGGTCCCCGTTTGCGCTGCAGTGCTGGGCATCAGTTAAAAGGTGAGGCAGAGGCAGGGGCTGTAGTTCCAAGTCTGTTTACTCACTTAGACGCTGCCCGAGTTGCCGTTCTTTGCCATGATTGGGCTCCAGCCGATTCCGGATTCGTCAGAGGTCACCGCCGGTGCCCGTGAAGGTTTTTAGTGAAGTGTCCCTCGGTTGCTATCCAGAACCTGAGCCAAGCCTCCTGCTCCAAGCCACAGGCCCACGAAGAGAGAGGAACACTAACTCCCATTGTCAGTGCTAGGTGTTATCTCAAGCCATGCCCAGGATGGTTCTGCCTAAGTGTGTTGGTTGCTCCTACATCTACCCCATGTGGTGCCCACCCCCAGTGGTTGACCTAGTGACTAGGAAGTCCCATGCTTCATGATGGCTGGCTACTCTGTCTGCCCTAGTCTAATCCCCTGTGAGTAAGCACCTGCTGTTTGTGTGTGTTTTGTGAAGGCACTGGGAAGTTAACCCCCTCCTGACCCGGGATAGATATTACCTTATAAAAGTGGTGCAATACCCTGTGCACGTGAAGCCTAAGGGTGCCACATTCCCCGGCGGCAAATGGCAGCACTCCCGGGCTGCAACATTTTACAATGAACATCGCCTTTTTGTTATGCATTAAAACAAAACAATATGTCTTCCCTTTATTGGAGTCATGCAAATAAACATTTCAAACATTTTCAACTGTTTCAAACAGGTCAGCAAGTCATCAAGACATTTTCAAAGTGCAGAATAGAAAATCAACATTAACTTTAACTTATTCTTATGCAAGAAAACATTTACCATCACTCTTTCTTGTCTGCTGCTGCTGGTGGAGATTGTTGTACCAGGGAACCGGTCCCGGCCCATTGGTTCTGGACACTCATAGGACAGCCTCTTGAAAAATGTCCCGCTTTTCCACAATGGCGACAGATGGGCTGACCATCGGTAGTATATCGATCAGGAACTTGGGACAACGGGTCCTTACCACGTCGTCGCCATGGAAGGTCATCAGCACTGAAAGTCAGTTAAATGGATACCAGTAGCTGTTTCACCTGCTTGGACTGCACTACATGGTTAAGGCAGACACACATTTGATCAGTTCCTAAATCTAGAGTCACCAATCATCGGGGGATCCTTCTCCATGGCTTGCTCTTTGGCATTCACCTTTAGCTTGGTAGTGGACACAGGATTGGGCTGAGATGGTTCACGCAGCACTTGGATGGCACAGTCTTTGAATTCGGCAAAACTGATGTCTGGGTGTTGTATGGCTACGATGCGCAGCTGGCTCCGGTGGGCATCAGACAGCAGCCCTTCCAGAAACTGGTCGGTCAGAAGATGATTTTTATCCCCCACGTCTGCTGGTGCCAATTGCTTGAATGCTTTCATTGCCTCCTGCAGATTTAAGGCATATTCTCGTATGCCCTCCTGGGCCCTTTGCTTGCATCCATAAAACCGAATTTTTATCTCAGACGGTGTACGGGTATCAAAGGTGACCTTCAGCTTAGCCAAAATGTCCTTCACCACCCTCTTGTCAGTCTCCGGCCAGGATCTGACCTCCCTCCGAGCTGCTCCGGTTAGCTGAGCAGTGAGGATGTTAGCTTTCTGGTTCTCCATTAGAGGGTAGATACGGAATACGCCATACAGTCGCTCCTTGAAGTGAGACAAGGTGTAGGCTTCTCCAGAATACTGTGTCAGCCAGGCCACTCCTGGGAGGTAAGGCATGGTAAATGGGATTACCGGAGCAGCAGCTACTGCAACAGGGACGACCTCTGCTTCCTCCTCAGTGGACATACTACTTTTGAGTCTCTGCTTGCTGACTGGCTCTGTAGCGGAACTCGTGTTCGCTCCTTTTGCTGTGGGCTCCGCCCATGAAGTCACGCCCTCTCTGTTCCTACGCTTTGCAGTAGTGGCGTCTGCCGATTCTGCTAATACGCCACACACAGTCCATAAACAAGGTTCAATAGGCGCACAGTGCCCGATGGTTGCGGGCACAAATATCCTATTCATGACACCAAATGTAGCGCCCCATGAGGCAGGTGTTTTAACAGACTCGTTCCCCGGCCGGGGTGCAGATTCTTCTGCGTCGTCACGGGGTGGCTTGGCCCGGTTCTGTTGCCCCGAGGCGTACAGTAAGGAGGATTGGAGGGTGGCAGGGAGAATGGAGGTAAAAGTCGGAGGTTAGGAAAGTCTATTAGGATCGTGATGCCACTTGTGGTATGCGGCCATGGATGGGGGCCGCCGCTGCAAGGTCTCTCGCTGGGGCAGATGTCAGGTGCAGCCGGGATGGTGTCGCTCCACACAGGTGGAGCGGGATTACCCCGAGGAGGATGGCGGGGGTTGTAGTGGTAGTGTGGCGCCCTGGACAAGCCAGGACGTCACAGGTACTGCAACAACACACCCCTCACCCCGGTTAGGCACATCAGCCGCACACACAAAATCCTTGTTGCCTCCCTCCAGGGGCTGATGTCCACGCCAGGTGGGGTGGAGCCAGGCGGTTGGCCCCACCCACCAAGGAGTTCACAGTCCTGGAGGCGGGAAAAGAGTTCAGTTAGAGTTGAGGAAGTGGTAAAGGAGCAGTCTAACCGTGTCCAGGTACGTGGCCCGGGCACAGAAACAGCAAGGTTGGCAGACGGTGGTGATCGTCTGCAGGCGAGGCCTATTGACGCACAACCGTAAGGACCGGGGATGGGTGGTGGCCCACCGGTACCGGACCGGGGAGCGAGGAGAGGCCAGCACCATTCGGCAGGGGCTACGGACCCCGACCAGGCTTGGAGTTGCCGTTAAACCGGTCAAATCCGTCAGCGACGGGAACCTCCGGGGTTTCCCAGCAGCAAAGACCCGACTAAAGGCAACCGCTCAACCGTGAAGAGAAATACAGCTACCGCCACAGCTAGAGTTCCCAGGGCCAGCGCCTGTGGGCAAAAGGGGCTCCTCCGGCAAATATACCGCTGGGGAGCGGGTTACCGGTGGGAAGCCATCGGGGCCGAGAACATAACACCGGTGCAGGGAGAGACAGTTACCGCCAACCTACCGAGAGTGACCGTCGCAGCCGTCTGTGGGACTCGTCCATCCAGCCGTTTGTTTTACCAGAGACTCCGTGTGCGTTACTGGCTGAGTGGGTACCACTGTGCCGTCTGGCACTGTGCTGCCCCTGCGACCCTGCACCTGGCCAAGCCCCGCAATCCACCTTACAGCCAACAACTCTGGGCCAAAAACTCTAAACTCTACCAAAATCCCCCCTACCCACGGAGGGGAGAGAAACATCCCAGCTGCTCCCTGTCATCACTCCCGGGATCCCCGTACAGAGCAGCGGTGGTGCCCCAACCTCACCACACACCGTGGGTGGCGTCACGGACAACATCCCCAAACCAAACCATCCCCTTTTCACTCGCGGGCGAGGAGTCCCCGGATCCGGCCCACCGCTCGAGCCACCGAGCAGCAGCAGCAGCCGGACCCGAGCCGCAAGAGCGGTCGAGCAGCGCACCCCCCGCCCGCGACAGTAGTCCCTATTGGCGCTGCAGCGCTGGGCGTTGGCACTGGTTAACGGAGAAGCATAGGCAGGGGCTGCAGTTCAAAGTCTGTTTATTCACAAGTCTCTTAGATGCTGTCCGAGGTGCTGTTCTCTGCCACGATGGGCTCCAGCCGATCCCAGATCCGTTGGCGGTCGCCGCCAGTGCCCGTGAAGGTTTTTAGTGAAGTGTCCCTCTGTAGCTATCCGGAACCAGGGCAGAGCCTCCTGCTCCAAGCCATGGGTCCACGAAGAGAGAGAAACACTAACTCCAGTTGTCAGTGCTAGGTGTTATCCTAAGCCGTGCCCAGGAAGGTTGTGCCTAAGTGTGTTTGCTGCTCCTACTTCTGCCCCATGTGGTGCCCGCCCCCAGTCATAGCCCTAGCGACTGGGAAGTCCCATGCTTCGTGATGGCTGCCTACCCTGTCTGCCCTAGTCCAATCCCCTGTAAGCACCTGCTGTTTGTGTGTGTTTTGTCAAGGCACTGGCAAGTTAACCCCTCCTGATCCAAGATAGATATTACCCCATAAACGTGATGCAATACCCTGTGGTGTCTGAAGCCCAAGGGTGCCACACTTACACTCTACAGGAGAGGGAGAAGATCCCACTGATCATCAGAGCTTACACTGTGCAGAAGAGAGAGAGGATCCCACTGACCATGAGAGCTTACACTGTAGAGGACATAGAGAGAGAGAATTCCACTGACCATAAGAGCTTAAACTCTACAGGGGAGAGAAAGAATCCTGATGACCATAAGAGCTTACACCATAGAGAACATAGAGAGAGAGAGAGAGAACTCCACTGACCATTAGAGCTTAAATTCTACAGAGAAGAGAGGAGGACCTCGCTGACCATAAGAGCTTATACTCTACAAGAGAGAGAGAGGACTGCAATGACCATAAGAGCTTAAACTCTACAGAAAAAAAGAGGACGTCGCTGACCATATGAGCTTATACTCTACAGGAGAGAAAGAGGATCCCAATGACCATAAAAGCTTACACTCTACATGAGAGGGTCCCACTGATCATAAAAGCTTACACTCTACATGAGAGAGGGTCCCACTGATCATAAGAGCTTATACTCTGCAGAAGAGAGAGAGAATCTCGCTGACCATAAGAGCTTACACTCTACTGGAGAGAGAGAATCCATCTGACCATAAAAGCTTACACTCTACAGAAGAGAGAGAGAGGATCCCGTTGACCATAAGAGCTTAAACTCTACAGAAGAGAGAGGATTCTGCTGACCATAAGAGCTTGCATTCTACGGGAGATAGAGAGAGGATCCCACTGACCATTAGGGCTTACACTCTGTTACAAGCTAACCGCCAGGGATAAGATGGTGAGTAAGGGTAGTGGATGTACTGGACCACAGGGGGAACCCAGGCTTACCCTTTAGTAGGAGGGACTTGACTAAGCACCTACCGTGAGGCTAAACGCTAGGTGCCACTCCCAGGTCAGCGACCGGGACTGCGGCAGCTTAGTGGTACAGGGTGACAGCAGGACTAGGAGAACAGCAACTCAAAGCAGCACAAGGAGCACAGTCGAGATGACGAACCGGCAGGACGGGTACCAGCAGACAAGGGACATCAGACACAGGTCATCAGGCACAAGACATCAGGCATAGGACATCTGGCACGAGTCATCAGGCATGGGTCATCAGGCATAGGTCCTGAGACTCATGATCAAAGGCATGAGCCGCAACAGAATGACACAGGCACAACAGACGTGGACGCACCAGGGTGGTGTAGGCACACCAGGCATGGACCTCAGCAGGATGACGCAGGCACAGCAGATTTTATTCACAAGGTACGGCAGACCTTCAGGTACAGAACATGGCAGGATAACAGGTAACACAGCAAGACTTCAAATACAGAAGACAGGGACAAGGCTGGAGTCTAAGAAGAACGTGCCAGTAACTGGATACAAAGGTCACTGAATACACAGGTACCTGAATATGCTAGATCCATGGTTAACCGGACTACAGACAGGTTATTAGACTCAAACAGGTGACCGGACTCAGGCAGAATACTGGGCTTCAGCAGCAACAGACTCCAGCACTTTGGAAGCAACACAGTCAAGACAAACACTCAGATAAATCTCATGAAATGCAATGACATGCTCTGGTGCCTCCATCAGGGGGGAGGAGCCTTAAATAGCTGGTGCCTCCCAGCTATAGGCTTGGGACACCTTAGCAAGGTGCTCACCCCTCCCTATAAAGGAATAGGAAGTGTGCGCACACGCCTCCTAAACTGTAAAGCAGGAAACCCCCACACAACCTGTGCAGGACCTGAGGCCTAGGCGGGAGCAGAGCCGACACTCACGTGGGCGTCCACAAGGGGGAAAAGCCAGGGAATGCACTTTCATGTGGACAGCAGGAAGAGAGGAGAGCAGGGCCACTGCGCAAGGACACAGAAGAGCACCAACATACTAGGGGAGCCGGCGCTACACACTCTACAGAGGATAGAGACTTACCCATTGACTCTGAAGATGGAAAATGATTCTGTCATACAAACTGTGTTCCACTGGGAACTGCTGATCCATGATTGCCCCAATACAGACCACCACTGTATAAGGTGTAATAAATAATCTGTAAGATGTCATAGCTGAAGATCATTCTGGGGAGCCACACACGATAATTCAAAAAAATGTTACCCCGCTCTTGGATGCTTCAGCAGTGTGGAAAATGGTGCCAGACAAGATATTTTTTTTGCAAACTGCAAATTGAATCTCTAATTCATGTGAAACTGCAAATTTCAAGAAATATCTCTTGAACTTAATCCTTTGTAATAATAATAACATCTATTAATCTTTAATACAGCAACAAACCAAAAAAATACAGTATGTTTCCATTCTATAAAGGAAAATGGCTTTTTATTTCTCTCAAATCATCTTTATAAGACAACAAATAAAAAATATTAATTGTTAAAATACTTTATTTAAAAAGACCATTTACTCAGCAAAAATATCCGCGGCATTCATCTCATCTTGTACTTGTCATTGTGGGTCAATGAACCTAATATGTCGCTTGGACAAAACAATCCTAGTGGTAAAAAGAGAATAGCTGCAAAGTGTTGTCAAGGGTGAATAGTTCGGCATGACGAGGAATCACTCCAACTTATCAGCTCGATATGTGGAGGATAAGCTGTGGCAAAGTTACCCTTCTGAAGATGTCTTTTTTTTAATCATGTGTGTCACACTGCACTACTGAAGTTACTGGTCACAGGTAATGTAGCTTCAGAGTACAGTTTAGCAAGCAACCACTAGGGGTCAGCAGAGTGGTCAGTAATCTGAGTCAGCAGCAAGAGGTCTAAGGCCTCCGACACACATCCGTGCCGCCGATACCTGTTTGCCATTTTTTGCACGTACCAACGGCACAGAGACACATTCAGTAATGCTACCCTATTGTAGCAGGAACACACACGTAAAACCTCACGGAACGTGTGTCCGTGAGCGTTTGTACATCTGTGCGTTTTTCTACATGCTGACATGTCCACGTTTTCTCCGGCAGCACGGGTGTCACACGGCCCGCACCGGTACCACACGGATGTAGTGTGGATGCGGTCCCGTGTGACACGCGCCGGAGAAAACACACGTGTCAGTGAAAAAAAACATAACATTTACTCACCTTCTCTAGCCCTCCTGTCTCTGCCGCTGCTGCCGACCACCGCTCATTATTCTCATTTAATATTCACTTCACTGCGGCCGGCAGCAGCAGCAGCGGGGAGTCGGCAGGGCTGGAGACCGAAGATCAGCACCACAGACAGCAGCGCGGACCACGTGAGTATGCAAATTACCGGTTCTACATGTGCTATCGCGGATAGCACATGGAGAACACACGTGGCCCGCATGTACCGGAGACATGTACTTACCACATGCAACACGCAGGGTAAATACGTGTCTCACGGCACGTGCGTGTTTTAACGGAAGTGTGTTTCAGGCCTAAGACAGAAGCACAGGGAGAGCCAAATCATGGTCAGGAGCTAGCAAAGTGTCAGTGTCTGGCGTATAAATCAAAAGGGAGAGATACGCACTGCAAGGCAGAAATATCACTGGTGTTGAACCATAGGTGCAGCGGCAAGATATAGTATCCTGGGATCCGGAACAAGGAAGGGGAAGTTAGCCCCTGAAATGACCAGGCCGGAGCTGGGTGAAACCACAGCAGGGAAAAGCCAGCCTGGATCATGACAATATGTTTGTTTTTAACAATACATGGACTGAGTAAAGTTTTTCCATTTACCTCTCTGAAGCTGTGTGTTGGACTATCCACCCTAGTTTCTTGGAAGCACATTACAATTATTCAAAATGAGAAAAATGTAATTCTGGATTAATTCTACATGTGCAGATAAAGAAAAAAAAATGTATTATTTTTAATAATTATGGCTCATGATGTATGGCAATGCACAGAGGCAGAACTGCTCCCAGCTTTGCCATTAAGGCTGGACTCACACGAGCGTATGGCATCCGATGCGAGAGTATCTGATGCGATATGCTAATGTCCCCTGGCTCAGGCTCTGCTGCGAGCCTGAGCCGAGTGTCATGCGACTGTAACCCGATCTTGTGATCGGGTCACAGCTGTGAAGCTGAGGGCGGGCTCTGCGGAGGAGAGGGAGGGGGTTAATCCTCCCATCTCCTCCATTATCAGCCTGTGCGTATATCGCACTGCACTGGGATAACATCCGAGTGCAGTCCGAGGTATCTATCGCATCCATTCACTTGAATGGGTGTGAGAGATGCGGCGGTAGCAGCAAAACGCAGCATGCTGCCGCTTTTCTCGCATCCAGAATCTGGATGCGAGAAAAGCTGACTAACAGCTCAACCTCATTGCCTAACATTGGTCAGAGTGCAATGCGAGAATTTCTCGCATTGCACTCGTCCGATTTTCACGCTCGTGTGAGCGTACCCGCTTCAAAATCAAAGCCTATGGGAGCAAATCTCAACACATACAGAGTCTGAAGAATAATCAAAAAAGAAAATAACTGTAATACAACCATGCTCATGAGTCCTAAGAGGGAAAGGGTAGCGATAGTCAATGACAAAGCTTTTTTAGAATGAATTGTTGACCACTGCAGTCAATCACTCGGCTCATCAAACATGGAGCCGCTGAGCGCAGTAATTGGGTTCAGTATTGTTGTATTTAGTATTTTGTACAGTTGTATCTCTATAAAGAAAAAAAATGAATCCTCTACAATCTCTTTAATGTTAACGTGTTTCCAATAGGACAAACTCCATAAATAAAGTGTAAAAAATATATAATCGGGAAAAAAAATCTGATCACTTCATCTACCATGAAAATTAACCAAGTATTTACCATAAAAGTGATAATCTGAGGTCTTGACTTGTAAGATTTTAAAGTCATCTTGTTTTCCAGCTGGCGTGGTGATGGTGGATGTTTGACTGGCAGAGGTGGTTACTTAATGACTGTAATTACAAAGAATAACAAACGTGTGGCCAGTCTGTTCTGTGTTACCATCTGCGGCCTGCGAGAACCTGCCAACTGCGCTGCTGGCCCTGACTCAGCCGACGAGAAGCAGGTTAATTGGTATCAACACGTTCCTATAAACATTAGTTAAGGAGAATGAAAGATGTTGTACGTTGAGTAGTGAAAAGAACAGGGCGGTAGAGCCTGATTGGAAAACATACATACAAGAAAATAGAGAAGGGCAAGAAGGCAGGAAAAAGTCTGCACTGTGTAAGTGCTAACCATTCTGAACACTTCACAGCTAGTGAAATATTCAACATGGATTTATTTCTATCTAATCAAGTGAATTAAGTGAGCTATGTAATACAGTCAAACACACATTATATGTACATATACTATACACAAAGTAAGTAAGTAAGTATATATATATATATATATATATATACACATATATATATATATATATATATATATATATATATTTGTACTAGGAGATTACAACAAATTTAGAATCCTCTCATGTCAAACTTGCAGTGACCATACTAACAATGCATCAGATAATAATGGGGAGGGGAGAGTCAAGAGCCCCGTTCAGAAGTCCTGAATATGCCAAGTAACTGCAATTAAAGTACATGAAATCAGTGGGATTTACTCAAACCTGAAAGTGTACTCATTTCCAAATTTTAATGTCAGAAGCCTGTAGTCACAGAATGTCTACCACCGAAGTGTATGTTCACACAGAGTTATATGTTTCATTGTTGTCAATTAAAACTCTGTCTGACGTTCACACTGCTGCAGATTTTTCAACTGCAATTGAAATGGATTGATATCTTTATTGGAGTAATGGATGTATCCCTGAATGAACAGACAGATGTGCTAGTGATATGAATTTTTAAACTATTTCCATTTAATATCAATAAAAATTAATAAACATATATTTGTGCCTTTTACACACAAAACAACGAAAGAGCACAGATTAATTACATACGAGGGGCTGCTGATAAGTCTTTGGGTTTACCCAGAAAGAAACGAGATAGGATGATGAAACTTTACATTTATTCCACATACTGATGAAACACACTTCTTACATCGGTATTCCAAGTTCTGTAAGCTTAGCAAAAAGAAGGATTTCGGTAGCAGCCATGGCATTACAAATGGTGTGAAGTTTGGTACCCTTGTGGGGTTTCTTCATGTTTGGAAACAGATGATAGTCGGAGGGAGCTAGAACTGGTGAATAAGGTGGGTAGTCAACCAGCTGGAAGCCCAGCTCTGCCAGTTTTGCCATGGTTGCTTGTGCAGTATGAGAGGAGGCGTTGTCTTGCAGGAACAAGATTCCTTTGCATAGCTTGCCGCGCCTTTTGGCCTTCAGAGCTGCCTTCAATTGGTCCAAAACTTCAATGTAATACCTTGTATTGATGGTGGAACCCTTTGAAGGTAGTCCACTAGCAGTACACCCTCCTTATCCCAGAACACAGACGCCATCACCTTATTGGCTGATTTTTGCACTCTGAACTTCTTTGGACGAGGAGAACCACTGTGCCTCCACTCTTTTGATTGCTCCTTGTCTTCAGGGTCATACAAATAAATCCAGGTCTCATTCATAGTGACCAGTTGATCCAGGAAGTTCTTATCAGTCCAGAAATGCTGACAAATGGACCGGGGAGTTTTCACTTGCAAGCTTCTCTGATCTGTTGTCAGACATTTGGAGACCCACTTTGCAGATAGCTTCCTCATGTCCAATGTTCATGGATAATGACACAAACAAGTTCACGGGAAATCCCCATGATGTCTGCTATTGCTTTAGCTGAAACTCGTCGATTCTCCAGTATGAGGTTGTGCACAGCATCGACGATCTCTGGAACAACAACCACTCTCGGTCATCCAGGACGTTCCTCATCATTAGTGCTGAAGTGGCCCGGTTTAAATTTGGCAATCCAGTTCTTAACCGTGGAATATGAAGGGCATTGATCCCTCAATGTCTGCAACATATCACCATGGATATCCTTCGTGGACTTTCCTTGTAGAAACAAGAATTTTATCCCTCCTCTGCTCTCAGTTTCTGTGAATATCGCATTAGACCATTTTATTTTCCCACGTGCATAGAACACTGTTGCCATAAGCAACAAACACAAAATTTTGAAAACATATATTCATATAACATAAGGCTTTCATGTGATCTAAGATTCGTTACCATAGAAACAAAAAAGGATCACAAAGCCAATGACTTATCAGCAGCCCCTCGTATAAAAGTCCAATGGCTAGATGTGTTTTCAGATGCCTTTTCCAAGGCCGCCTTTAAGGGATAATTTATAGGTCAGTGATATTGCTTGAACACAAAAAAAAAACTGATATATAATCAGAGTATCATCAGAGTTTGGTCAGAGTGTCAGTTTGTACCATCAGAGGCTAAGTGCACACGGAATCTTTCTGCTGAGTTTTCAGAGCAGAAACTCAAAGTTTTTGAGGACTGGAGATTTGGAGTAGGATTTGCAGGGTTTCTACTTAGTTTCCACTCCAAAAACTCCTCAAAAAAATCTATGTGCACATAGGCAGTGTTTGGACAAAGTTTCATCAGTTTTTCTCAACTGAAAAATTAACTGATTGAGAAACTTCTAACAGTCCATGAAATATGGACAGCAAACGGATGGCATCCTAGTGCTTTGCAACTTTTTCACGGATCCATAGACTGGCATTGATAAGTTTGATCCCATATTGGGATCAATATCAGACAAGACTGTGCTTTTGTGCACACCTCTTGTTCTGTGGTAAAAATGAGATATGTGAATTACTCCAGGAACCATCGTAGGTAAGAGTGCTATCCGTGAAAAATGCAGATAACACTCATACAAGAAGAAAAGGGATGTGTGAATGAGCCTTAAGCGTGTTCTAACTCTTACTATAAGTAAATCCAACCCTAAACCCAGCCTTCATTTTCAGGAATGTTACATAGTTAAATAGGTTGAAAAAGTCCATCAAGTTCAATCTTTCTTCACCATTATTCATTCTTTGTCACTAAACTATAACCCTCAATGCCATTTTTGCTTAGGGGTTTGAATTGCCCCCCAACTCTGAGGCAGGTTACACTACATGTTCTGTATGGGGGGTCTCAGTAACTGATTATTACATTATTCTCCAGATTTCCCTTATAACTGTAATATTTTTCAGTCTATGATGATCTCACACTTCCAGTGCTAGGCTTTAGACACATTTGTCTACCACTAGCCCAGGTATGTTGGTAATGTCATACTATATATTGTGCCTTCTTGCCCAGTGTATTGTATTCATTGGTGACCTCGTGCCTGGAGCTGTGATGGGTTACTGGGCACCACTTATTGTACCATTTTATAAAACTTTATTAAAAGTTAAACTTTAATAGAAAAGCTCTAGGTCTGTATATCATACAAAGGGTTTTTTCCGTAGTTTTATCAAAAGACAAAGCAGTTCCCACCCAATCCTGAACCAGGTGTTGATAGACGGCTCTGGCAGAACAGTCAAGAATGGTTTTCATCTCTCTGAGGGATGCACAACCTTCATGTCCACTGAGTAACACACAATGCAAGGAAGGAGGCCAGTTTTTAAAGAATGCCACCCCTGAATCAAACACTGCTAGACATACAGGCAGACCCATAGTACATAGGTTAAAGAGAAATAAATAAGTTTTTTTTCTTTTTATATATCTATAAGTTTGATCTTATGTTGCATTCGGGGCAATACATGTGATTTATTGGATAGTCACTACCATCCATACAAGGCGGTGACTGATGAAATGCAAAGCCTTGTCTTTAGTTCTCTAATCCAGGCATGAACCCCAGGGGGACGCTATCAAGCAATGAATGATATAAACACATGATTGTATACATACCCCAACCTGACGTAATATACACACCCTGTCACAGCATTTCTATGCCATCAATTTCATCCTTTGTAGCTGTATACCCATAGTACCATTGTAGTCTTGTAGTCTGTTAACACTTTAGTTGCCAGGATTTAGGAACATTCCTCGAAGTATTTCATAAATAAACATATAAATCTGAGCGATGAGTTTAGTTTATAGGATACTCAAATGGGTAAAAATAATATTCCTTGCCTTTGCATACATTTAAAAGTTCTATTGTGACGCCCTGGCCTATCAGGTCATCACAGGGTATTGTGCAATCTGCCCTTCTGTACAATATCCACCTCCTCCTTGGTTAAGGGTCCCTAACCATTAGGGTTGCCAGGAATAGCTAATCAAAATCCTAGGAACACTCTGCACCACACCCACCAGACACACCAGTGGACGACCTGAGTGGAATAGGGTCGCCCACTTGGGTGGTTGGTGAAGGGGGGTCAGGAGTGAGGAGTCAGTGAAGTAGCTCTCAGAGAGAGAGGAGGTCAGGAGCTGGGCTCCATGAACTACTAGGTAGCACACGTTGGTCTGGGCCTGGTAAGAGCTGGACCCCGGTCGCAGGGGATCATGACAAGGGGCACGGACTGTCGAGGAGGACAGCCGGCGGCCTTGTGCCATCACCGGGCAGGGGCCAGGGCACGACGGGGTACGTGGACCTTAGGTCAGGGAGTAGCTTCAGGCAACCTGACAATTTACCCGACAAGGACGGTGTTACGGGGCGCTGTCTGATAATAACTGAAAGGAGTATCAGACAGTCAGGGTCCACCGTGCAAAGACTTTGCTGCAGACTATGGCAGAGTGCAATACCTCTGTTAACTCACAGAAGGATATAATAAGTAAGTAAAGCAATTCCTCCCTTACTTGGAGGGTGTGTGGAATGATCTCTGTTAATAATCACAGAGACAAAGGCAATGTGTGCGAAATGGCACCTACCTAGGTCCGCTCTTCTAGTGGTGCAAAAGAGACGAACAGCAGCGTAAGCCGCACAAAGCTCCTACCTGCGTTCGCTCCACTAGTGTGCGAGGACACGAACCACTAGATATGGCACCTGCCTAGGTCCGCTCTTCTAGTGGTGCAAAAGAGACGAACAGCAGCGTAAGCCGCACAAAGCTCCTACCTCTGTTCGCTCCCCTAGTGTGCGAGGATACGAACAACTGCCAGACGCAGTATAAGGAACGTTACCCTAGCGGCAACGTCCACCTACGAGTAGAATCACAAGGCCCAGCCAGACCATGTGCCTCAGGCACCTGCCTATGTCCGCTCCCCTAAGAGAAAAGGATACGGACAGCAGCCGAAGCTGTAAGGTATAAGAACGCTACCCTGCCGGTAGCGCTCACCTAGCATAGACAGAGGAATGCCTAGAGGAACGCGCACAGAGCGTCTACTCATATGCATGAACCAAGAGGACTGAGCACCATGCGGCGTGTGTCAGGGTCTTATATAGACTCTGTGCCTCATCCAAGATGGAGGACACCAGAGCCAATCCGCTGCCAGAACGACAGGAGTGACGTCATGCTGGCCTATCACCGAGCAAGACGTCACAAGCACATGACCAGCGACCAATCGGCATAGAAGGTGTCAGAGACATGTGACCTCGTGTCAGCGATGATGTCACCCGCACATGTGCAATGGCTCCAAGATTGGACTTAGTCTCCGGCGCTCGCACATGTGCAGTAGCAAAAAATCTGGACTTAGTCTCCAGCGCTCGCACATGTGCAGTAGCAAGAAATCTGGACTTAGTCTCCAGCGATCGCACATGTGCAGTAGCAAGAAATCTGGACTTAGTCTCCAGCGCTCGCACATGTGCAGTAGCAAGAAATCTGGACATAGTCTCCAGTGCTCGCAGCAACCGTAACAGACGGAGCCGTCAAGATACGTTATCCACCTGCTCCAAAATCGGGGTACTAGCGCAACGAGGGGGATAGGACTTTCCACACATACGGTCCAGAAAATCCCAAGCGTGAACCCTGAGAGCAAGCTCCCTCAGTTAGCCACGCTGGGTAGTGGGACCCGAATAGTGCCAGACTAAAGGGACCAACTAGAAGACAAGGTGCCACAGGAAAAGGTCACAGACTAACAGGCAACACCAACAGAAACGGGACCCAGGCGTACTCCCCCTCAGCGGCAGCGGTGTCCAAAACTTTGGTTTACTACAGTTGTCGGTGTCAGCGTTATTGGACTGAGTGAGTACGCAAGTGACCCTTATCGTCCCAATGGCACATCTCTGCCACTAGCACCAAGTCCCGGAGCATCCCACCCTACCCGTGGAGGGGTTAAACACCTAGTTGCCCACACCATCGCCACTGGGTACTTCCAATCGCAGCGGTGGTATTCCATCTTACCACGCACCACGGGTGGCGTCACAAACTTTCCACACCATCCCCTGTACATAACCCCCTTTTATTTAAGGAGCCGCACGACCCCCAGGACTGGAACCTCTCGAGCCACCGCGGATCCGGATCCGAGCAGCCCAGCTGCTCACGTGGGGGCGACACACTATCATATATTACAACATTTATCCTATCTCTGTGTCTACAGTAACTATGTAGATCAAGGTATCTCCATGGTTACAAAATACAAGCCAAATATGTAAAACAAGATCCTACAGTCATACTCCCTTCCATATGTTCCCTAATTCTCAGTAACATACATTTGGTTGATTAGCAAGAATTTGGGTACAGATAGTTGCCAATATGACTGCAGGATCAGACTACTTAGGGTTTGTTTGTAGACTGGTACCACGGAAACAGAAGTTTGCATAAGAGCTATGGATGCTAAATAAGATATTTTTATTAAGGGCTCGCTCATACCACTGTATAACTTGCACGAGTGCTATCCGATACTTTATCAGAAAGCACTAACTACAATGTGATACTATGGGCCAGTGCCGACAAGAGGGTTTTTTTTCATGGCAATTCAATGTCATCCGAGTGCAGACTGATATACGGCAGAGCAGGCAATGGAGAAATTAATCTCTCCATCTTCTCCGCATCTGTGATCTGATTCTCGCATGTGAGAGAATTCGATCACAGTGAAGAACACTTGGCTCACACTGGCAGCAGAGTTTGAGCCGACAGTCATTTCCATATAGCATCCAATTCTCCCACATAGGATGCTATATGCCAATGTGACTTCGGCCTAAGATTATTTGTAGATGGTTTGATAATACATATTAAACTTTTCCTATCCTGAGTCCCCCCAGTGGGGGACATTCCAAAAATTCCATTACGCTCCTTTGTCGGGCCACTGCCTTGTTTATCATTCACATGTGAATAAACTGATTTTCTGTTGATTTACTTTACAAATTTCATTCCCATTGCAAAATTCTGTTTTGACGGTTTTTCCCAATTATAATAGGAGTTCAATGGCAGAACAGGAAATTGTATTGGATAGGAAAAGGTTAATTTTATCACCCCCTTATAACTCCCCACCTACTAGAAACTACCACAACATAAAATCCATTCCCTTAATGCCCACTCCACCGCTCCCTTTCTCTGGAGTGCTCTGGAATGCCCATTCTGTCTGTAATAAACTGCGCGTAATTCACGATCTCTTTACCTCTTGCATTCTATCCTTCCTGGGCCTCACCGAAACATGGCTGACACCCTCCAACACTGCCTCCTCTGCTGCGCTGTGTTACGGCGGCCTTCACTTCACCCACACTCCTTGCCCTGGCAATAGACAGGGTGGAGGAGTGAGTGTTCTTTTTTCTAACAACTGCAACTTTAACCCAACCCCACCTCTATCCTCCCTTGCCCTGCTTCTTTTGAAGTGCACTCTGTCCGCATCTACTCTCCCTCCAACCTCCAAGTGGCTCTCATATACTGAACCAGAGTCCAGCCACTGCCTTCATCGACCAGTTCTCTGCTTGACTTCTACACGTGCTCTCTGCTGACATTCCCACTATGATCATGGGTGAATTCACCATCCCCATTGACACTCGCCAGTCGGCAGCCTCCAAACTCCTGTCCCTCGCTTCATCCTTTGGTCTAACTCAGTGGTCCACCTCTACCACCGATAAAGATGAACACACACTGGACCTTATCTTCACCTGTCTCTGTACCCTATCTGACCTCCCAACCTCCCCTCTCACCCTATCTGACCACCACCTACTGACTTTTGCAGCCTTGTCCACCCACCTGCTCCCCTTGTCCAGCACCTAACACCCCCCCGCAGAAGCTTTGCACATCTCCACATCTCAACATTAAAACCCTCTCTGACTCTATCCTACCACTGTCCTCCATATCTTCCCTCCCTTACACAGACAGTGCCACCATTTTCTACAAGGCCACTCTTGCATCAGCTATTGATTCGGTTTCTCCTCTCATGCATCGCAGAGTGAGATTAATCAATAAACAACCCTGGCACAACAGCCTCACTAAAAAGCTTCGGCAAGTGTCTAGGGTTGCTGAGCCGCGGTGGAAGAAAATGCACTCCTAGGAAGACTTCATTTCAAAGCATTTCACTAATTTCGTTCAGCCCTTACCTTTGCTAAACAAGATTACTTCAGAACCCTAGTATCTTCTTTATCCTACAACCCCAGTTATTGAATAATTTTAACTACCTCCTCCGCCCATCGCTGCCCCCTCCATTTTCCCTCATCTCCGCAGAAGACTTTGCCACATATTTCAAAGATAATTTCGAGCAAACAAGACAAGTCTTTTCTGCTCAATCACCGCCACCCCGTCATATAATAGATCTCTGCCCCTTCCCCATAAACATCTTCCCCACCATCACCGAAGGAGAGCTTGCACATCTTCACACTTCACTACTTGCGCACTTGACCCCATCCCATCCCACCTCTTCCCCAACCTTATCATTACGCTTATCCCAACCATAACCCATCTTTTCAACCTATCTTTAACCACTGGTACCTTTCCTTCTGATTTCAAACTTGCAACAATCACAACCATCCTAAAGAAATCTTCCCTTGATCCGAACTCTACTACCAGCTATCGCCCCATATCGCTACTCCCGTTCATCTCTAAACTCCTCAACTAGCATGTCCATGCTAAACTTTCCTCCCACCTCTTATCTAGCTCTCTCTTTGACAACCTACAATCCGGCTTCCATCCACATCATTCTACTGAAATTGCCCTGTCTAAATTTACAAATTACTTACTGCCAAAACTAACAGACACTTCTCTATACTCTTTCTAGACCTGTCCTCAGCCTTTGACACTGTCAATCACTTCTTCCTATTACAGATCCTCTCTTCCCTTGATGTCAGAGACCTTGCCATCTCTTGGATCTCTTCATACCTTTCCAACCGCACTTTTATCGTCTCCCACTCCCACATAACCTCTTCATCTCGCCCTCTTTTTGTTGGCGTCCCTCAAAGCTCTGTCCTGGGAGACTTACTCTTCTCCATCAATATATTTGGCTTGGGACAACTCATAAAGTCCTATGGCTTCCAATACCACCTATATGCTGATGGCATTCAGATCTACTTCTCTGGCCCAAATGTCACATCTCTACTGTCCAGAATCCTGGAGTGTCTATCGGCCACACCCTCCTTCTTTTCCTCTCGCTTACTAAAGCTCAATCTGGCCAAAACTGAACTAATCATCTTTCCCCATCTCACCTATGTTCCCTACCTGATCTATCAATTATAATAGATAACATCACTCTCTCCCTAGTACACGAAGTCTGCTGCCTCTGAGTGACCTTCGACTCTGCCTTGTCCATCATACCATACATCCAATCCCTCACCACCTCCACCCGTCTTCAACTCAAAAATAATTTTCAGAAGCCATCCTTTCCTCGATTCTCAATCTATGAAAATGCTAGTGCATGCCCTCATAATCCCCGCCTTGATTACTGCAACATCCTCCTCTGTGGCCTCCCTGCTAACACTCTCACACCTCTCCAGTCCATCCTTTACTCTGCTGTCTGACTGATCCACCTTACTCCTCGCTACTACCCCACTTCTCCCCTCTGCATATTCCTCCAGTGGCTCCCAATTGTCCACTGTATCCAATTCAAACTACTAACACTGACCTACAAAGCTGTCCATAATCTGTCTCCTCCATACAGTATATCTCTGAACTAATCTCCTTATACACTCCAACACGTAATCGCTGGTCCTGCCAAGATCTCCTTCTGTCCTCAACACTCATTCGTTCCTCATCCAACTGCCACCAAGACTTCTCCCGAGTATCCCCTATCTTTTGGAATTCACTGCCTCAACAAAACAGATTACCTGCTACACTTGCAAGCTTCAAACGGAACTTGAAGACTCATCTGTTCAGAAATGCCTATAGTCTCCAATGACCCCAATGCATCAACACCACCGGGTCTGCCACCTCACCACCGCTGGAGCTGTCACCTCACCATAGCCAGAGCTGCTGCTTCAACACCGCCCCATCTACTCTCTCCTCCCCAATATCCTATAGAATGTAAGCCCGCAAGACCAGGGTCCTCTTCCCTCTGTCTTAGTCTGTCTATATTAACTTATATATGTATTTTATATGCAACCTCTTTTTATGTACAGCACTATGGAATCAATGGTGCTCTCTAAATAAATATTAATAAAACTAATAAGATTAATAATAATGGCACATCAGTCTAGTTATACAGGCATACATCCACTACTTCTATATTTCTGCATCGTGTTATTTAAAAGCCTAGGATGATTAGCTGATGTTATGAAGGACATTGTACACATGTTGATTGTTACCACCATATAGTGTGAAACTACGCTGCCAATGAACCACCACTAACTGACTCTAGGGCCCCACTGTTCAGCCTCATGCAAATGACTCGCCCCAGGGCTATGGGGTACTCGGTCCCAGGCGGTGTTTCGCTGGGATATGTCACTGGGTGGCCGACGCCCGTTTCCGTGACCCTGGGGGTCGCTTTAAAAAGGGGGTATTTACAGGGGAATTGTAATAAAAGTTTTTATTGTGACGCCACCTGTGGTGTGCGGCCAGGTGAGGGTCGCCGCTGCAGGGTTCTTCTCACTGGGGGTCGATATTGATTGCAGCCAAGATGGAGTCACTCCCCACAGGCGGAGTGGGTGCCCCGGGAGGATGGCCGGCTGGCTGGTAGTGGGCCGTGGGCGCCGGAATGCGGGACGGCGTCGCCTGTAAATAATGGAAACGAGGCAAGAGCTCCAGTTCAGGTGTTTACTCACTGGTTAGGAGATTGCCCGAGAGTGTCCAGGCTCACTTCTGGTAAGTCTCTGGTTCGAGATCTGAAGAAGCGAGGGCACATGCGCTGCCCTCTCAGACACCAAACTGTGTAATGCGGGCTTCAAAAACATCGCGCCTGAAATAAGCGCTATGCGCAGGCGCCAACTCCGACGCCGTGTAACTGAAGAGAGAAATTTGCATACAGCCAGAGAGAGGGAGGAACAGCCGGCGGGGGGGCGGGAATCATGTGCATAACCCGCCCGGATATTATCTGGAGAGGTGCACACGTCAATTAAAAAGTGGATGAATTTTCAAACTTCATAAACTTGGATTTCACAGCCTAAACATCCGAGCTGCCCACTAATGGTATGTGCAGCCTGTGCCTGATAGTGCCAGTACTGCACTGGCTTTACCTTATATACCAAAATCCTGATGTTTGGTTCCCTTTAACCCCTTAACGACCCATGACGTACTAGATACGTCATGGATCGTGTTCCGGTAAGCCCCGCCCCCTGCCGCCGGCGGGCGGCGGCGATCGGCGCACATATCAGCTGTTATCAACAGCTGATATGTGTGCCTGCTAGCCGCGGGTGGAATCGTTTCCACCCGCGGCCATTAACCCCTTACATTTCGCTGCCAAAGTCTTGGCAGCGATATGTATATGGGCGCCGCCATGACAGTGACTTACCCCGCCCCCGCCGGAAGTCACGTGACATGATCACGTGACTTTCGGCGGTTGCCATGGTAGCACAGGGTCATGTGATGACGCCTGTGGCTAACATGAGTCACTTCCTCTCAATGCCGGAATACAGCCGGCATTGAAAGTGAAGCAGCAAATCTGCAGTTCTCAGCTCTGTAGCTGAGATCTGCAGATTGTGCAAAGCGATCGGATTGCTGATTGCTATAGCCCCCTAGGGGGACTAGTAAAATAAAAAAAAAAAGTAAAAAAAAAGTTTTAAAAAATTAAAAAAAAATAAAAAAACCTAAAAGTTCAAATCACCCCCCTTTCACCCCATTGAAAATTAAAGGGTTAAAAAAATAAAAAATACACACATATTTGGTATCGCCGCGTTCAGAAATGCCCGATCTATCAAAATATAAAATCAATGAATCTGATCAGTAAACGGCGTAGCGGCAAAAAAATTCCAAACGCCAAAATTACGTTTTTTGGTCGCCGCAAATTTTGCGCAAAATGCAATAACAGGCGATCAAAACGTAGCATCTGCGCAAAAATGGTACCGTTAAGAACGTCAGGTCAAGACGCAAAAAATAAGCCATCAATGAGCCTCAGATCCTGAAAAATGAGAACGCTACGGGTTTTGGAAAATGGCGCAAAACGTGCGCCACGTTTTTCGGACAAGCTTGTGAATTTTTTTAACCCCTTAGATACAAGTAAACCTATACATGTTTGGTGTCTATAAACTCGCACCGACCTGAGGCATCATACTCACACATCAGTTTTACCATATAGTGAACACGGTGAATAAAATATCCCAAAAACTATTGTACAATCCCACTTTTTTTGCAATTTTTCCGCACTTGGAATTTTTTTGCCATTTTCCAGTACACTATATGGTAAAACTTATGGTTTCATTTAAAAGTACAACTCGTCCCGCAAAAAACAAGCCCTCATATGGCAAGATTGATGGAAAAATAAAAAAGTTACGCCTCTCGGAAGAAGGGGAGCAAAAAACAAAAACGCAAAAACGGAAAGTGCCCGGGGGCTGAAGGGGTTAAGCAAGTGGAATGCATATTCAGTAGGGTTGAGATGAGGTGACTGACTTGGCCATTGCAGAATATTCCACTTATTTGTATTGACAACTCATGGGTTGGTTTCGCAGTATGTTTTGGGTCATTGTTCATCTGTGCTGTAAAGCGCCGTCCAATCAATCCTGCTGCATATGGTTGAATCTGAGCAGAAAGTATCTTCAGTCACATTATCAATAAACACCAGTGACCCAATGCCATTGGAAGCCATGTATGCCCAGCCATCACACTGCCTCCACCATGTTTTATAGAGGAAGCGGCGTGCTTTCAATCATGAGCCGTTCTAAACCTTCCCCATAATTTCTTCTTCCCATCATTATGGTACAGGTTTATCTTAGTTTCATCTGTCCATAGAATGTTTTTCCAAAACTGTGCGGCTTCTTTAGATGTTTTTGGCAACTCTAATCTGGCTTCTCTATTTTTAAGGCTGATTAATGGTTTGCACCTTGCGGGGAACCCTCTGTATTTGCACTCATGAAGTCTTCTCTTTATGGTAGATTTAGATATTGAAACACCTACTTCCTGGAGAGTGTTCTTCACTTGAGGGGTTTTCTTCACCATGTAAAGGATTCTGCGATCTGCGATCATCCATCACTGTTGTCTTCTGTATATGAAGTGAAAGCTGCACACCAAATTCAGAGAAATATGAACAAGCATAACTGTTTTATGATACATAAGGAATGAAAAATACAACTAGCCATATGAAAAATGGAAAGCAAAATTTAATGTGACATTGCATAACTGCTGAGGATTATTTGAAAAAAAGAGATATTTAGCTAATGTATTGATCAATTCATTACTGCCCCATTACCAACTTCATGGTAATCTCTTATTTATGGGCTCCCTAACCAAATGTTTCCTCTATATGCAGTTAAAACCTGCTTGTGTGCATGGGTACCTAACCAAATGTTACCTCTATGTGCGGTTGAAACCTGCTGTGTATGGGAAGCAAGGGACCTGGCTATATAAAAAGTTGAATAATCATGGCTAAAGGGCAGGACTGGGTTCCCAGACAGAAAAAAACTGCATAGCAATCAAAAGGACTGCTGGAACACCATTGTAAATGTGAACAGGGTGCTAGCCAAAAAATACACAATCTATATGAAGTGAAAGCTGCACACCAAATTCAGAGAAATATGAACAAGCATAACTGATTTATGATACATAAGGAATGAAAAATACAACTAGCACATAGAGATAACATTTGGTTAGGTACCCATGCACACAAGCAGGTTTTAACCGCATATACAGGTAACATTTGGTTAGGGACCTCATAAATAAGAGATTACTGTGAAGTTGGTTATGGGGCAGTAATGAATTGATCAATACATTAGCTAAATATCTCTTTTTTTTCAAATAATCCTCAGCAGTTATGCAATGTCACATTTAAATTTTTTTTCCATTTTTCATATGACTAGTTGTATTTTTCATTCCTTATGTATCATAAAGCACTTATGCTTGTTCATATTTCTCTGAATTTGGTGTGCAGCTTTCACTTCATATAGATTGTGTATTTTTTGGCTAGCACCCTGTTCACATTTACAATGGTGTTCCAGCAGTCATTTTGATTCTTGTCTTCTGTAGACATCCAGTCTTTTTTGCATTGCCAAGCTTACCAGTGTGCTCTTTTATTTTTTGCAGAATGTACTAAGGTATTGAATGGTCACTCCTAACATTTTTGCTATCTCTCTGATGAATTTCTTATTTATTTATTTTTTTTCAGTCTAATGATGGTCTGTTTCTTTTCCATTGAGGACTTCTTAGACCGCATGTTGTGGGTCACAGCAACAGCTTCCAAATGCAAATGCCACATCTAGAATCAGCTCCAGACCTTTTGCCTGCTTAATTTATTATGGACTAATGAGGGACTAGCCAATGCAGCCCATTAGGCCGGTTTCACACTTGCGCTGGACGGCTTCCGTAGCATTAAGTTGTGTGACGCATGCAACGGATGCGTCGTATATAGTGGCACAACGGATGCTACGGATCGTACAAAAAACGCAATCAGTTCTATGTTTTTTTCCTTGACTTTACACATCTGAGCATGCGCAGTTGTATAAAGACGGATGCGTTAACAGAATCCGTCAAATGACGGATTCTAACAGAATCTGCCACCATAGGCGTCCATTATAAAAACAACGGACGCCAACGGATTCCTGCAGGTTGCGATTTTTTGACACTCCGCCAAGTGCAGAAAAACACTACATGCAGCGTTCCATCCGCCCGACGGTCACTGACGGTCAGCGACAAAACAACTGATGCGCTGTGGGGCAGATGCAACGCAAGACCATCCGTTGCTATCCATAGCTAATAGAAGTCTATGAGGAATAAAACTGTTTCCTGCAACGGTTACCGTAATTCCTCAAGGCGGCGGATAGCAACGGAAGCCGTCCAACCCAAGTGTGAAACCGGCCTAAAAGAGCTTTTAAGATAATGGCCCAATTACTTTTGATCCCTTGAAAAGAGACAGCTAAATATTAAAGAGCTGTAATTCCTAAACCCTTACTCTAATTAGGATGAGGATACCCTCAAATAAAACATGAGAGTCTGCACTTTAAGCGCATATTTATTATATAAATCTATCTTTAATATGTTTTTGGTAAATAGCTACAATGCCAGAACTTGCGTCACTGTCCAAATATTCCTGGACCTAAATGTATGTACAGCACACATCATGAAGTGGTTAAAAAAGATTAGTCCTCTCGATATTCATGTCTCGGGAACTCTGGTGTCCCTTGGGATGCTAATAACAGCTTCGGAACTGCCCAAGGATGCGTTTTTGAGACCCCTGCAATACATTGTTGCAGTTTATATGTGTGCCGCCCCCACGCTGCTTGGATCAGGATCCGCAGTGGCTCGAGGGGTCTCCGGACCTCTTTTGCAAGGGGTTAAAAATAAATAAAGTTCGTGACGCCACCCACGCGTCGTGGTAATGTGGGATACCACCGCTGCTGCGTTTGGGGGGGAGCGCCCGGGAGCGATGGGATGGCAGCTTGTGATGTTAACCCCTCTGTGGGCAGGGGGAAGGTGTCCCAGGGCTCGATGGTGTAAGGATGGGGACCCGTCGGGAGAAAAGGGGCACAACGTACTCACAGAGTCCAGAAATTCTGACACCGACAACGGGTAAACCAAACTCCTGAATGCCCTGCAGATGTTGTTGGAGCACGCTGGGTCCGTGCCCTTTTGGCGTTGCTGGTCGTTCTGAAGCCTTGTCCCTTGGCACTGTGTTTACTCTTTGTTGATCCCTTTTACCTGAAACTACTCGGGTCCTATTCACCCATGTGGCTAACGGAGTGAGCTTGCTCTCAGGGTTCACGCGTGGGATTTTCTGGACGATCTTGGGAAGTCCTATCCCCCTCGTTGCGCTAGTATCCCGATTTTGGAGCGGGTGGAGAACGGCTCATGAATACTCCGTCCTCGTCAGGTAAATTACTGGGCTGCGTAAAGCTACTTCCCAGCCTAGGGTCCGCGTACCCCGTCGTGCCCTTGCCCCTGCCTGGTTGTAGTACAAGGCCGCCGATCTGCCCTCCATGGCAGTATCGTGCCCCTTGTCACTACCCTTTGTGATCGGGGTTCAAGCTCCTTCCAGGCCAGGCCAACGTCTGGCACCTGGGACGGGCACAGGAGCCCAGCTCTGCAGTGTGACCTTTCACTCTCACTGCTGTGCACGAACTCTCTCTACTCTCTGACACTTCTGGCCATCCTATCATCCCTCCATCTGGGCAGCCCTATTCCCCTCAGGCTGTCCAATGGTTCTCTGGTGGGTGTGGTGCAGAGTGTTCCTCAGGATTTGTACATACCTGTTCTTAGCAACACCAAAGGGACAGGACCCATAACCAAGAAGGAGCAGGTACCATAAAGAAGGGCAGATTGCATAGCACCCTTGTGACGACCTGATAGGCCAGGGCATCACATATGTTCTCTCTGTGTCTGGGTGGGCTTCTTCTGATTTGTCCGGTTTCTTCCCAGACTCAAAAGACATACTGATAGGGACTTTATATTGTGAGCCAAAATCTGACCTTTCTGTGTTCATTAAATGATCAATATTTCAGCTTTGCAGCAACTTTATTTTCATAACCTACACCAAATTTGGGAGGGTTTCAGCTTTCAAAAGAGTAATTTATAAAACCAATGGTTGAATTTAAAGTGAGGTTATAAGCTTTTATTTACATAACATGGATAAGCGACAGAACTTCTGCCAGGGACTGTATGGTCAGTTGCTAGTTATAAAGGTTACAAGTTTATCTCATTAAAGGGTTTTTCCACCAAAATAAAAATACATAACTTAGGAATATATGCCTTGTGTCCCAATCATCAGGTATCCTTTAAGGTTCCAGCAGAAGTGAACAAAAGACAGAAGAGACTCCCTTTGCAAGAGTAGTATATAGGCCCTTTGCAGTCCAATAGCTCATCCCAATGGAGAATTGCACCTTCTGTGAAGGTAGAAATACCACTTTACCTCTTAGATCCCTGTGCAGTTGCACAGGTTGCACCAATAATATGTTTGTGTGGCGCCCTGGACAAGCCAGGACGTCACAGGTACTACAACAACACACCCCACACCCCGGTTAGGCACATCAGTAACACATATAATTCCTTGTTGCCTCCCTCCAGGGGCTGATGTCCACACCAGGTGGGGTGGAGCCAGGCGGTTGGCCCCACGCACCGAGGAGTTCACAGTCCTGGAGGCGGGAAAAGAGAGGAGAAAAGTTTTGAGAGTTGAGGAAGTGGTAGTGGAGCAGACTGGCCGTGTCCGGGTACGTGGCCCGGGCACAGAAACAGCAAGGTTGGCAGACAGTGGTGACTGTCTGCAGGCGAGGCCGATTGACACACAACCGTAAGGACCAGGGACGGGCGGTGGCCCGCCGGTACCGGACCGGGGAGCAAAGAGAAGCCAGCACCACTCGGCAGGGCCTACGGACCCCGACCAGGCTTGGAGTCACCGTTAAACCGGTTAAATCCGTCAGCGACGGGAACCTCCGGGGTTTCCCAGCAGCAAAGACCCGACTGAAGGCAACCGCTCTACCGTGAAGGGAAATACAGCTACCGCCACAGCTAGAGTTCCTAGGGCCAGAGCCTGCAGGCAAAAAGTGGCTCATCTGGCGAATACACCGCTGGGGAGCGGGCTACCGGTGGGAAGCCATTGGAGCCGACAACACAACACAGGTGCAAGGAGAGACAGTCACCGCCAACCTACCAGGAGTGACCATCGCAGCCGGCTGCGGGACCCGTCCATCCAGCCGTTTGTTTTACCAGAGACTCCGTCTACATCATTGGCTGAATGAGTACCATCGTGCCGTCTGGCACCTCACCAAACCACGCCATCCACCTTCCAGTCACCATGATCGGGCCCCGGGACCACCAAATCCCCCTGCCCACGGAGGGGAGAGAGAAACATCTTGGCTGCTCCCTGTCATCTCTCCCGGGATCCCCGTCCAAAGCAGCGGTGGTGTCCCAACCTCACCACAACAGTGGGTGGCGTCACGGACAACATCCCCAAACCAAACCATCCCCTTTTCACTCACGGGCCACCGAGCAGCATTAACAGCAGCGCCAAACCCGAGCGTGGTGAACGCAGCGTCCCCTCCCCGCCCGCGACATTTGCCCCTGGGTCCTGGGTTTGGCAGCTCCACTTCCAGCCCTGTGCTGCACAAAAGAAAGCATTATCCATGCAAGCACATCATTAGTGGTGTGTAAAAGTCACTGCCAAACTTCTAATTTCAATGATTACATCATCCCCCTTCTCTGTCTATGTATCTACCTCGATGAAATATAAGGAGGTGAGCAAGTTGTCACGCCCCCCACTCTCTAAAGACACCAATTGTATTAATGTAATGCTTTTACTTGTGATGGTTGCCAATAGATTTTACATGTATCTATCCTCCTGTAAGCTGCAGGTCCTGTTAGTCAGAATCAACAAGATTAACTGTAGGACCTGCACTTAGCGAGGGGGAGTTTTAGGGACCAGTCGTAAAGAGTTCCTGGTTCAAGTTAGTAAAATAGACATCTTGAGAAAGAAGACAAGTGTTGGGTGTGTGTGCCAAGAATAAGGGAGCAAGTCCAGCAAAGAATCTTTAGTGGCGACAGAGATCTACCTTACAGGCAAGTGGGTGAAACCTGCTAGAGGCCTAAAACACACTTCCGCAAAAAAAAACGTCCGTGTGACACAGTCCGTTTTTCGGGTCCGTGTTCCGTTTTTTTTGGGGGCGTTTCTCCGGTACGTATGGCATCCGTGTGATGGCGTATGCGAGCCATGTGTACGTGTAAAATGTCCATGTTTGTGTGTAAAATGCCCGTGTATGTGTACGTGGAATGTCTGTGTGGAATGTCCGTTTGTGTGTTGCACAATGTCGTTGATACATGTCGGCTGACAGCAGGCAGAGTTGCGCGATGAGAATGAACTCGGGTGATCTTCACCCGACTTCATTGTCATGCCGCGGCTCTGTCTGTGTGCTACGTACTGATTAGCGGTCACCTGTGAAGGATTCACCAGTGACCGCTAATCCCCTTAGTGACTGAAGTTAGTAGCCCTCTCTCATACTTACCACTCCCCGATCACCAGCGCGGCGAGGAACAGCTGTGCAGATAATACGCGGCAACAATTACTTTGAATATGCCGGCCGCTCATTAATCAATCTCGTATTCCCTGCTTTCCCCACCCACCGGCGCCTATGATTGGTTGCAGTCAGACACGCCCCCTACGCTGAGTGACAGCTGTCTCACTGCACCCAATCACAGCAGCCGGTGGGCATGTCTATACTGTGCAGTAAAATAAATAAATAAATAATTTAAAAAAACGGCGTGCGGTCCCCCCCCCATTTTAATACCAGCCAGATAAAGCCATACGGCTGAAGGCTGGTATTCTCAGGATGGGGAGCCCCCCAGCCTAACAATATCAGTCAGCAGCCGCCCAGAATTGCCACATACATTAGATGCGACAGTTCTGGGACTGTACCCAGCTCTTCCCGATTTGCCCTGGTGCGTTGGCAAATCGGGGTAATAAGGAGTTATTGGCAGCCCATAGCTGCTAATAAGTCCTAGATTAATCATGTCAGGTGTCTCCCCGAGATTCCTTCTATGATTAATCTGTAAATTACAGTAAATAAACACACACACCCGAAAAAATCCTTTATTAGAAATAAAAAACACAAACATATACCCTGGTTCACCACTTTAATAAGCCCGAAAAAGCCCTCCATGTCCGGCGTACTCCAGGATGGTCCAGTGTCGCTTCCAGCTGTGCTGCATGGAGGTGACCGGAGCTGCAGAAGACACCGCCGCTCCTGTCACCTCCACGCAGCTAATGAAGGCAATAGCGCGATCAGCTGAGCTGTCACTGAGGTTACTCGCGGCCAATGCTGAATACAGCTGATCGCGCTATTGCCTTCATTAGCTGTGTGGAGGTGACAGGAGCGGCGGTGTCTGCTGCAGCTCCGGTCACCTCCATGCAGCAGAGCTGGAAGCAACGCTGGACCATCCTGGAGTACGCCGGACATGGAGGGCTTTTTCGGGCTTATTAAAGTGGTGAACCAGGGTATATGTTTGTGTTTTTTATTTCTAATAAAGGATTTTTTCGGGTGTGTGTATTTATTTACTGTAATTTCCAGATAATCATGGAAGGAATCTCGGGGAGACGCCTGACATGATTAATCTAGGACTTATTGGCAGCTATGGGCTGCCAATAACTCCTTATTACCCCGATTTGCCAACGCACCAGGGCAAATCAGGAAGAGCCGGGTACAGTCCCAGAACTGTTGCATATAATGTATGCGGCAATTCTGGGCGGCTGCTGACTGATATTGTTAGGCTGCGGGGCTCCCCATAACGTGGGGCTCCCCATCCTGAGAATACCAGCCTTCAGCCGTATGGCTTTATCTGGCTGCTATTAAAATAGGGGGGGACCGCACGCCATTTTTTTTAATTATTTATTTATTTATTTTACTGCACAGTATACACACGCCCACCGGCTGCTGTGATTGGGTGCAGTGAGACACCTGTCACTCAGCGTGGGGGCGTGTCTGACTGCAACTAATCATAGGCGCCGATGGGTGGGGAAAGCAGGGAATATCAGATTGATTAATGAGCGGCCGGCATATTCAAAGTAATTGTTGCCGCGTATTATCTGCACAGCTGTTCCTCGCCGCGCTGGTGATCGGGGAGTGGTATGAGCCGGGGGAAGAAAAAAAACGAGCGTCAATGTAAGTATGACTGAGAGCAGCAGAAAAAAAGGTAAGTATACTGACTTTAATTAAAAAAAAAAAAATAATAAGATCGCTAGTGTAAAAACGCACACGCACGAAACGTGCTGAACACGGACATACTCCGTGTTCCGTGCGTGCAGGCACGGACCCATAGACTAAAGCGGGTCCGTGCCTGCGTGCTGCCGGCCAAAAACGGACATGTTGTCCGTGTAGAAAAGCGCACACACGTACTTACCTCACGGACACACGTTCCATGCGATTTTACGTGTGTGTGCCATCTACCATTGATTACCATGGGTCTCCGTGTGTATGTGTCTCCGGTACGTGCAAATACGTACCGCACACGTACAAATTACACGGATGTGTGTTGCGGGTCAGAAAGAGACTTTTTCAGGCGTGACTCCAGTGTTGGCTAGTTGTGGGGGACGCTATGAAGGAAAAGGATCAGCCCTATATTAGGAAGATGAAGGTTAACCATATCAGTTCTGCCTCTGTAACGTTCACAAGTGCCGTCGCTTGAAACCACAATGTATGTGCCTCTGTATTATGTAGAACAGAGCTTCAGGTGTGCTACCTGCTACCCTTGGTATCTAAGTTTATTCTTAACTAAAGAGAACTTTGTGTTACGAACTTTTGTGGCTTCCGTATCCTGGGGACCAAGGGTCTGATGTCTTACAGTGCGCAAAAGATCTGAATATGAAGGTGTCCCCTGTATACACAGTATCACCACTAGCACACCCAGAATCCTCAATTTTCTGTAGCATGATAAGGTATTAATGAAGCAGAGCTCTTCCATGGCTACCACCCTGAGCCACATTACAGAAGAATGGAATTGTCTTAGCAGCTGAAATGAGCACTCAGACCGCCCTTTCACATATCATTGATGACTTTCTGTATTGAGCACAGTATCGGAAGCAGACCTGAAAAACTTAGGCTTGTGTTAGATGCGTGACAATGTGGCACCTGAAATAACTGAAGTAGTAGTAGAATATACTTTCATATAACTTACTTTTTGGCTGAAAACAAAGGAGACCGCAAAATAGGGCTTTACCAGATAAATGGTGAGTTAGGTAAAATTGAAACCACTCACCTGGTAGGGTTGTGGCAGGCACAACTCCTATATAAGGTATAATTTAATGGCGGTTGCTGCAGCTCCACGTGAATAATCTGGAAGGTACTGGAGAAAGAATGGATGTATTGCCGCGATATCACCAATGCGAAGAAGTGTTGATTAATGTTAGGAATTTATTTTACAGGTCGACGCGTTTTTGGGATCAAGTCTCCTTCCTCAGGACCATGGAAATCAACAACAGTGTCAACACACAATTAAGAATATTTTTTTCAGCTACCGCTTAACATTCATAGACTTATATTAGTCTATGGCCGGATTCACATAAACAATTCCACATTATCTAAGTTCTGTGTTCTGTTTTTGTTCACTTAAGATTGGATTATAAAGAGGATAAATACAAATATTTCCTTTGTACCTTTTTTAGCTTTGATTCATGTCAATTATTTTCCTGCAAAAACTCTCACAGCTCTTAATGAATTTAGACTAAAGAAGCAAAACTCAATGAGTAAGATTCATGGATCCATTGTCTTATGCTTCGTCTAACGGAGCTTTTTTGTGTTGTAAAATTGTACGCGTACATTCATGACCTGTAGCATTTACTTTTCATCAGATCATTCTACATCATCATCTTCAGTCTCAGGGATTGTGCTGTTCACATTCAGGCTTTATATTCGCTTTGTATGCCAGGAAAATCTCCTGACATGATCCGAACATAGAATACAACGTACGACACAGCAGGAGCAGCTGCTGCGGAGCCTCCGTGAACTCATTCAGCCTTTCAGCTTTTCCTGTCCCTGAGAAATAGATGTATAACCTACAGTGATGTATATCTCTTATGGGCTGCTATGCAAAAGAAAAACATACCACGCAGTATAGAGTTATACGGTTTTTCAGGGTTTTACTCTGATGGTTAAGCAAACTGGAAAAAAAATGTTGTTTTTTGCAAACTCATGGATGTGTTTGGTGTATGCCATGCTAAAATGGTTTGTAATGTCTACAAAAAGATACAAGTGGAGTAACCAAAAAACACCAAAGTTAATAAAATAATATTTTTCAATAAAGTATCAGATAAGAACAATTGCCCTGAAAATTCAAAGTTGAAACAAATGAAGGGACAAAAATTGGTCAACAAATGCATAATTAATCTCAGATGAGGTACATAGAAGTATAATGCACATACCACTATAAAGTGAGTAAGCCCTGTCGCACGTGTCATGTAATGCTTTCTCAAGGGGTTTTATTTAATCCCCATATATGGCAGCAGGACAGATCCCACAGTTACCCCTTGAGAAAGCATTATGCGAAACATGCATTAGGATTTATTCACTTGAAAGTGGTATGTGCATTATACCTATATGTACATCATCTGAGATTAATTGTGAATTTACTGACCATTTTTGTCCCTCCTTCACTTGTTTCCTCTTTAAAGTTCCTGGCCAATTGGTCTTAATATTTTTTTTATTAAAGTATTTGATACTCTATTAACTTTGGTGGCTTTTGGTTACTTTGCAACTTTTTCTGAGCTATATATTGTATGTGAGTGTTTCAACCTATTTATTCATTGTATTATGTATAACTAAGCATATATTTTATACTGATGAGGAAACTACATGATGTAGGTAGGTTACTAACCCATACAACTATATTGTGCTTCATCAATATTGTTATAATACAATGCTATATAAAAATGATCTAAAGGCACTACTTGGTTAAATAAAAGCTAAAATGCTTGCACAAGTTTATAAATGTAGCTAATATCTAAACGCTCACCAGTGTTGGAGTATGTGTAAAGATGTCCCTCTAGTGGTCAAGATAAATATTACACCTGAAAAATATCTAGTATTCCTAAAGTATTGTATCTTCATTGACGCTAATAAAGTACTGCATGTGTACAGACACTTCTCTGCATGAAATGGGAAATGGACAGCAATGATCACAGCATCAAAAACAATCTCAGGTCCCTATCCATTTTATTTGAAGCATATTTATTCAATTTCCTCATTCATTTTAGTTTTTGGGATGTCTAGTCCATATTCCATAAAATTCACAACTGGAAAATGGCTTCAACAATAGAAACAATTTTTAACCTTTTCACCCCTCGGCAATTTTCCATTTTTCATCTCTGTGTTTTTTTCCCCTTCTCCCAAGAGCTACAACTTTTCTATTTTTCCATTAATATAGCCATATGAAGTCTTGTTTTTTGGTTGTTTTTTTTTTTGTGGGATTACTTGTACTTTTGAATGAAACCATTAGTTTTACCATATAGTTGCTGCAAGAAAAGAAAAAAATTCCAAGAGAGGGAAAATTGCAAAAAAAGTGGAGAAAAAAAGTTCTCCATCTTCTCCACACCTGTGATACGAGTCTCCCATGTCTGAGAATTCGATAATAGTTAACTGACACCTGGCTCAGATTCTGATCAGAGCTAGAGCAGATTGTCATTACCATAAGGCTGTGGTCACATGAGCAATGATCCCTTTTGAGAGAATCGGCCCTATAAGGCTATGTGTCCACGGTGGAATGTACCTGCGGATTTTTCTGCCTCAAAATCCGCAGCTTTCCCCCGGTATCTGCACCTTAGCATAGATGCGGATTTGACGCGGATTTCGTTGCGGATTTTGATGCGGATTTTGATGCGGATTTTGTCCATTGTACTCTATTGTGTTTCTGAATAAAGCTTAGTCTGTTTTGAAGGGAAAAAAAAGGCTCTTTATGTCATTTCCTGTCCCAACCCTCCTTTCTTCTCCATTATCCATTTTGTTAGCAGTCTCACAAAGTGTGCTTATTTCAAAATGTCCAGTGAAAGACAACAACCACGGCTGAACAATGTAAACAGGAATCTGCTGATATTGACAGCACTACGTATCCTACGTCGACGAAGAAGGGTATGTACCATGTATACTACTTTTTTATGTATCCTACATTTTTACATATGTAATGTGCTTGTTATCCATGGCACTAAAAGAGTTTATATTTCATGCTAGGCACAAATTCGTACTAAGAAAATGTGGGTGCATCCCCTTATCCTTGAAAGGACTTCTAAAGGGCATTTTGCTGTATTATATCAAGACTTGCGAAGGTTTGTATTTTTTAAACTTTATATGTTTTTTTCATCCCAAAAATAAAATTTTATTTATTTTTTTTAATTTTTTTATTAGATATGAAGACAAATTCAAACAATTTTGCCGGCTTTCAATACAAAGTGTTGATAACCTCCTTGCCATTGTGGGCGACGATTTGAGGAAGCAGGATACCATAATGCGTAAATCGATTGCTGCTGAACAACGGCTGCTCATCACCTTGCGGTACGTAGCGGAAAATAAAAATAGACACTGTGGCACGACACCAACACACTGTATGCGGTCCCGTACATATTTTAAAATGTGATATATACAAAGATATATACTGAAATACATGATTTTAAACACACTCAATGTGTACTTTCAAATTGATGTGTTTAAATCTATTGTCTATACATTTAAAAAAAAAACAAATACACATATATATACATATTTATATATATATATGTTAAAATTTGTGTATAAAATGTATGTTACATGATGTGTAAATATATATATATATGTATGTAAATATATATATATATATATATATATATATATATATATATATATATATATATATATATATATATTGTAGATATTAAAACATACATATTTTCCCATTCTTCTTGGTGATACTGTGGTTATTACATGTAACGCAGGGCACCAACTCCTGTGGAACAGTCTGACTCAATGGAATTATGCTGCGATACGTGTTCTCCATCACCAAGAAAAGTATGGAGCAGCCAAATACAAACCAGCCTGCATTGTATGGGTCTCAGTCAGACAATGGAAACTGCAACAAAAAATATTTAATAAAAAAAAATATTTTTTTTTTGTGGAAAAGTCATAAGACTTGAAGAAAAAAAAAAAAATTATATATATTATATATATATATATATATATATATATATATATATATATATATATATATATATATATATATATATATATATATATATATATATATATATAATAAACAGAATGCTAAATAGTGTTCAAACATTAACAAATTCCAGAATTGTTTTATCTTTTGTTCATTCTACCCTCTGAAAAGTGATTAAGGCTATGTCCGCACATTTGCGTCAAGGTAGTTGCAGTTCTAAACGCATCCTCTGGCAGGAATGGTTTTTGCCAAAGTTGCTTTTGACCACAAAATCGCGGTAAATATGCGTGAGTTTTTACTGCGTTTTAGTCGCGTTTTTAGCGCTTTTTACCTGCGTTTCCATTGCTTAAAATCAGATACGTTTTGATTACAAAGACACTACTAAATAAAGTTTTGACATACAGACACTATGAAAAAAGGGGGAAAAAAAGGAACAAAATATAATTATTTAAATCATAACAAAAATAGTTATATTTAATATAATTATAGCGGTTTTACACTTTATCGCTAAAATTCCCAAAAATTATTATTTTTCATTAATTTAATTGTCGGACTATGTGTGTGTAAAGGGACATATCATTCCATCATTTTGATGTCAGAAATGCATGGGTTTAGGTATTCGAAAACGCATGGTTTCTGCAGCCAAAAAGCATGTAAAACACTGGAATTTTGATGTTTCTTGCTTTTTACAACTTCTCATTGACTTCAATGTTAGCAAAACGCAGCCCAAATGGCAAAAACAATTGACATGCTGCTTCTTTAAACGCTGAGTTTTTGCCCAAAATTATGCAAATTACACGCAGCATTTTGAACTGCAAAGTGCGCACAAGAAATCCACTTTTACTATAGACTTTGCTGGAAAATCAAAACGCATGCATTTTGGCATGAAAACGCTGCAGTTCAAAACGCAGCTGAAAAGCAGCTGAAAACGCAAAGCACGGGCACAGCCTGAGGCCCCCTTCACACGTCCGTGATACACGTGCGTGTTTGGTCCGTTTCCGTATATACCGGAGACACGGCCAAACGTGCACCAATGTTAATCTATGATTGTGGTCACACGTCCGTTATTTCATTATGTGCGTGTCCGTGATCCGTATGTGTTTGCGTTTGGCACGGATGCATGTCCGTTATCTGCACGGAGCACGCACACGTGGACACAATGAAAGTCTATGGGTATGTGCACACACGTTAGTAAACACGTATGCATATACCTATAGTCCGTGTCCGTTTGGTGTTTTTATTTCTAGTGATGTCGGCTATTCTTTCTATTTCTGTGTATGTCGGTCAATCTCCCTGAGTCCGTCGGTCAGTCTCTCTGTCTGTCTGTCCCTCTCTCACAGTCTGTCGGTCAGTTTCCCCCCCTCTCTCATACTTACCGTTCCCCGATCTCCGGCGCAGCGCTGCACGGCATTCACACTGCTGCGGCGGCTTTTACTATTTTGAAAAAGCCGGCCGCCCATTAAACAATCTCGTATTCCCTGCTTTCCCCACCCACCGGCGCCTATGATTGGTTACAGTGAGACACGCCCCCACGCTGAGTGACAGGTGTCACACTGCACCCAATCACAGCAGCCGGTGGGCGTGTCTATACTGCGCAGTAAAATAAATAAATAATTAAAAAAAAACGGCGTGCGGTTCCCCCCAATTTTAATGCCAGCCAGATAAAGCCATACGTGTGAAGGCTGGTATTCTCAGGATGGGGAGCTCCACGTTATGGGGAGCCCCCCACCCTAACAATATCAGTCAGCAGCCGCCCAGAATTGCCGCATACATTATATGCGACAGTTCTGGGGCTGTACCCGGCTCTTCCCGATTTGCCCTGGTGCCGTTGGCAAATCGGGGTAATAAGGAGTTAATGGCAGCCCATAGCTGCCAATAAATCCTAGATTAATCATGTCAGGCGTCTGAGACACCCTCCATGATTAATCTGTAAGTTACAGTAAAAAAACACACACACCCGAAAAAATCCTTTATTTTAAATAAAAAACACACACAAATTCCCTCATTACCAATTTATTAACCCCGACAAACCCTCCGTGTCCGGCGTACTCCACGGACCTCCAGCGTCGCGTCCAGCTCTGCTGCATGGAGGTGACAGGAGCAGCAGAAGACACCGCCGCTCCGGTCACCTCCACGCAGCTAATGAGATGAGTAGCGCGATCAGCTGCTGTCACTGAGGTTACCCGCGGCCACCGCTGGATCCAGCGGTGGCCGCGAGTTACCTGACTGACAGCAGCTGATCGCGCTACTCACCTCATTTGCTGTGTGGAGGTGACCGGAGCGGCGGTGTCTTCTGCTGCTCCTGTCACCTCCATGCAGCAGAGCTGGACGCGACACTGGAGGTCCGTGGAGTACGCCGGACATGGAGGGTTTGTCGGGGTTAATAAATTGGTAATGAGGGAATTTGTGTGTGTTTTTTATTTCAAATAAAGGATTTTTTCGGGTGTGTGTGTTTTTTTACTGTAACTTACAGATTAATCATGGAGGGTGTCTCATAGACGCCTGACATGATTAATCTAGGACTTATTGGCAGCTATGGGCTGCCAATAACTCCTTATTACCCCGATTTGCCAACGGCACCAGGGCAAATCGGGAAGAGCTGGGTACAGCCCCAGAACTGTCGCATATAATGTATGCGGCAATTCTGGGCGGCTGCTGACTGATATTGTTAGGGTGGGGGGCTCCCCATAACGTGGAGCTCCCCATCCTGAGAATACCAGCCTTCAGCCGTATGGCTTTATCTGGCTGGCATTAAAATTGGGGGAAACCGCACGCCGTTTTTTTTTAATTATTTATTTATTTATTTTACTGCACAGTATAGACACGCCCACCGGCTGCTGTGATTGGGTGCAGTGTGACACCTGTCACTCAGCGTGGGGGCGTGTCTCACTGTAACCAATCATAGGCGCCGGTGGGCGGGGAAAGCAGGGAATAGGAGATTGTTTAATGAGCGGCCGGCTTTTTCAAAATAGTAAAAGCCGCCGCAGCCGTGTGAATGCCGTGCAGCGCTGCGCCGGAGATCGAGGAACGGTGAGTATGAGAGAGGGGGGGAAACTTCAGTCAATCGGGGGATTAGCGGTCACCGGTGAATCCTTCACAGGTGACCGCTAATCAGTACTCGGCACAGACAGAGCCGCGGTATGAGGATGAAGTCGGGTGAAGTTCACCCGAGTTCATTCTCATCGCGCAACTCTGTCTGCTGTCAGCCGACATTTATAAACGACATTGTGCATCACACACACGGACATTCCACACGGACATTACACGTACACATACACGTTAATTCCACACGCACACACGGACGTTCTGCACACAAACACGGCTAGCATACGCAATTCACACAGGTGCCACACGGACCATAAAAACGGACACAAAAACGGGACACGAACCCGAAAAACGGCCCGTAACACACGTGCGTGTTTTTCACGGACGTGTGAAGGGGGCCTTAGAGAGTTTTTAACCAATTGTATGTACTAGAAAATGAGACCTCAAACCCTCTGGATATTGTGTTGGACTTCTGTAGTCAATCTTTTGAGGCCTTCTGAACCTGACTGTGTGAGTGCCTTGTAAGGTGCGGCTCCTCCTATTCTTTTACTTCTCTTTCCCACTAAGGGCTCGTGCGCACGTCGCTGAATTTCATGCATTTACGCAGCGTTTAGCACTGCAGCTTAAATGCATGTGTCCTGCGTCCCCTGCACAATTTATGAATATTGTGCAAAATCTGTGCCCACATTGCGTTTGAGAGCGCAGCGATTTGGATGCCAACATTTTGTTCCAAATCGCTGCGTTCTAAAAAGCAACATGTCATTTATTCCGTGCACTTTGGATGCAGGTCCTGCTCTGTGTATGGGAGAGGCAGCATCCAGAGCGTATGAAATCAGCTTTTGTTCTGCAGAAACACTGCATTCATTATGCTGTATTTCTGCAGCGATTTGAAGCGCACATGTGCTGTCAAATCCCTGCAGAAATTTTTGCAGGGACACAACACAATGTGCGCATACAGCCTTAGGTTATGTGCACACGTTGCCTTTTTTTGTGACCACAAAGATGCAGCATTTTTGTGCGTTTTTGGCTGCAAAAAACGCACAAAAACGCACCAGTGGTAAAAAAACCCATCCAAAAAAAACCATGCGTTTTTTGCTGCGTTTTTCCTGCGATTTTTCCAATGCATTGCATGGATGAAAAACACTGGCAAAAATGCAGAAATAATTGACAATGTTTTTTTTGGTCACCTCAAAAACGCACCTCAAACAAAACTGCACTGTGCGGCCAGCAACAGTGAAATGTCATAGACTTTGCTGGGGAAGGAAGTGCATGCAGTTTTGAAGCCAAAAATGCACTAGAAAAAAACGCAGCAAAAAACGCAGCATACTACCCTAATTCTCCTCTTCTTTTTCTACATCAGTTACCCATCTGAAAAACTATTCTTCATTCTCTGTTCTTCACTTTTGTTCTTTTTTTTCTCTTCCCAACAGTGTGGATCCTTACTTATGTTACTGATCCTTTTCCGTGGTTCTTAGAACATGGTTTGTTACACAGTTACATAGTTACTTAGGTTGAAAAAAGACCTAGGTCCATCTAGTTCAACCTTCCTCCACCAGTTCTACATTTAGTCACTAAGTCATTTATAACCAACAATGTTTTGTGTACTGAGGAAATCATCCAGCCCTTTTTTAAAAGCTGTTATAGTATCTGCCATTACTACCTCTTGTGGTAGGGCATTCCACAGTCTGACCGCTCTAACTGTAAAGAACCCTTTCCTATTTAGGTGTCGGAATCGCTTTTCTTCCACTCGCAGTGAGTGCCCCCTGGTCCTTAGTATTGTTTTCGGAAGAAATAAGTTATGTGCCAGTCCTTTATATTGACCACACATGTATTTATACATATAAATGAGATCTCCTCTGAGACGTCTTTTTTCTAAGCTAAACATATCTAACTTTTTCAATCTGCCATCATATGGGAGGCCTTCCATTCCTTGTAATAGTCTAGTTGCCCGCCTTTGAACTGACTCTAACTTCTGAATGTCCTTTTTAAAATGTGGAGCCCAAAACTGGATCCCGTATTCCAGATGTGGCCTTACAAGTGATTTATAGATGGGTAACAATACGTTGGGATCACGGGATCTAATCTCTCTTTTTATACACCCTAGAATCTTGTTTGCTTTAGCAGCTGCTGCCTGACATTGAGTGCTGCTGCTCAGCTTATTTGTAATGAGAATACCCAAGTCCTTCTCCTGTTCTTTAGTCCCGAGTTTACTTCCATTTAATGTATACGCAGCTATAGGATTACTCCGTCCTAGGTGCATTACTTTACATTTATCAACATTAAATCTCATTTGCCAAGTATCTGCCCATTCTGACATCTTATCCAGATCTTTTTGTAATATTGTACTATCCAGGTCAGTTTTTAATATCCTACATAGTTTGGTGTCATCGGCAAAGACTGACACTGTACTATCAATCCCATCCACAAGGTCATTAATATAGAGAGTAAAAAGAATTGGTCCTAGCACAGATCCCTGCGGCACCCCACTGCTGACTATAGCCCATTTAGAGAATGTAGCATTTATGACTACTCTTTGTTTCCTATCTTTTAGCCAATTCCTTACCCAGTTGCATATTGTGTCCCCTAGTCCTTGCTTCTGGAGCTTTAGTATAAGGCTATTATGTGGTACAGTATCAAATGCCTTTGCAAAGTCCAAATAAATCACATCAGCTGCATTACCAATATCCAGGTTTGCACTTACCCCCTCATAGAACCCCAACAGGTTGGTTAGACACGACTTATCTTTCATGAATCCATGCTGTTTGTCAGTTATCATATTATTTTCTGCAATATATTTTTGCATGTCATCCCTTAAAATGCCCTCAAAAACTTTGCATACTACTGATGTCAGGCTTACTGGACGGTAGTTGCCTGGATCTACCCTCTTACCTTTCTTAAATATCGGTACCACATCAGCAATCCTCCAATCCTGAGGCACCAACCCTGTTACAAGTGAGTCTAAAAAGATGAGATACAGCGGTCTGTCGATTACGGAGCTCAATTCCCTCAATATTCGTGGATGAATGCCATCTGGCCCTGGGGATTTGTCAATGTTTAATTTACTCAGACGTAGGCGTACTTCATCTTGTGTTAAATTAATTATATCAGGTGGTGGACTTTGATTTTTCACTTGTTGAATGATCCCTGGTACAGTCAGTTCCTTGGTGAATACAGATGAGAAATGCCTATTTAATATCTCAGTTTTTTGTTTGTCCTCTATAACTAACTTGTTATTATATTTTAAGGGTCCGATACTATCCTTTGTTTTCCTTTTGGCATTAATGTATTTATAAAAGATTTTGGGATTTATTTTAATGTCATTGGCGATTTTTGTTTCAGTAGCTAGTTTTGCTTGTTTGATTTCTTTTTTGCATTGCCTATTGATATCTTTATACTCCTGCAATGCTATTTCTGTATTCTCAGCCTTTAAGATGTTAAACGCCCTTTGTTTTTGTTTTATTATACTTTGTACAGTCTTATTTATCCATAGTGGTTTCTTTTTATTCCTGGACATTTTATTACCAGAGGGTATAAGTTTTTTACAGGACTCTAGCAGTATATCCTTAAACTTACCCCATTTATGTTCGGTATCCCCAGTTACCATGACTCTGTCCCAATCTACACATTTAAGCTCTTCCCTTAATTTGTTGAAATCAGCTTTCCTAAAATTCCAGGTTTTAGCATTCCCCCTTTGAAATGTTCTATTGAATATTATGTCGAAGCTTACCATATTATGATCGCTGGTGCCCAAGTGCTCCCGGACCTGTAGATTTGAAATTGTATCCGGTCTATTTGACAGGACCAGATCTAGCAAATTATCTCCCCTGGTCGGTTCATCTACCATCTGAGAGAGGAAATGGTCCTGAATGGTAGATAAGAACTTACAGCTTTTAGCAGAACCAGAAGATTCTATGTCCCACTGTATGTCTGGATAGTTGAAATCCCCCATAATAAGAACCCGATTATTATTATTAGCTGCCTTTTCAATTTGTTCCAGCATTTCACCCTCTATTTGTTCAGGTATGTTAGGAGGCTTATAGCAAACTCCAATTAGCATTTTTCCATTATTCCCCTCCCCATGTACATTTACCCATACTGACTCTACATTGTTGCTGTTCCCCTCAATGTCATCCTACAACACAGGTTTTAGGTTAGATTTGATAAATATACACACCCCACCACCTTTTTGGCCTTTCCTGTCCTTCCTGAATGTAGTATAACTCTGTATGTTTGTCACCCAGTCATGGCTTTCATCCAGCCAGGTTTCCGTAATGCCCACCACATCATAATCCATGGTTGACATAAGAGTCTCCAATTCATTCATTTTGTTTGCAAGACTTCTTGCATTTGCCAGTAGACATTTAATCCTATTAACACCTTTATTACTCCTAGCCTCCCTACGTTCCTTGTATGTCCCATCCCCCCCTAATCCTTCATTGACCCCTACCGTCTCCCTGTCTCTATCTGCTCTATCTATCCCCTTATTTGCTCCACTACCCTCCCTCCCCCCCGATCCTAGTTTAAAAGCTCCTCCATCCGTCTGACCATTTTCTCCCCCAGCACAGCTGCACCTTCCCCATTGAGGTGCAGCCCGTCCCTACCGTAGAGCCTGTAGCCGACTGAGAAGTCGGCCCAGTTCTCCATGAACCCGAACCCTTCCTTCCTGCACCAATTTCTAAGCCACATATTTATCTCCCTAAGCTCCCGCTGTCTTTCTAGTGACGCTCGTGGCACCGGTAGTATTTCTGAAAACACCACCTTGGAGGTCCTGGACTTCAGCTTCTCTCCTAGTTCCCTGTAATCATTTTTAAGGACCTTCCACCTGCCTCTAACTTTGTCATTAGTACCAATGTGCACCATGACCGCTGGGTTTTCCCCAGCCCCACCCAGCAATCTGTCTATCCGATCCACAATATGCCGAACCCGAGTTTGTCATAAAATCGTATGTTATTTTGCTTCAAAATGCTGTATATGATTTTTCTGTATGTCGGTTTTGCCATTTTTTCCCCCTTCAAAAAAAAAAAATGGGACTACTGAAAACTACATCTACTTCTACTAAGGGAAAATTGTAAAACGTATGTCTCCTGGAATCTGGCAACACAAAAATGCTTGTTCTTCAATGTAGTTATTGTAGAAATGTCATTTCATAGTGCCATGATTGTATTGGCCCACAGAATATAAAGTTAATGCTTTATTAACGACTTATGTACAATTTAAAATTGACTTTTTTTCTATTTCTCATGAAGAGTTAAGAAAATGTAAGCAATAAGTTATATGTAACCCAGTGTACTGCCACTAATACAACTCATAGTTTTATAGTTTTTAAAGGTTTAAAGTAGAGTTAAAGAGGTATTCCCATCTCCAAGCTCCTATCTTAATATGTAGTAGGCATAATAATATTAGCAAATACCTCAAATGTAGTATAGTTCTCCTGATATATCCATGTCACTTACCTCATGTGCAGGGCATTGCAGCTTAGGTAATAGGAATTATGATAACGCAATATCCAACTTGAATTGTGACACTATGGGGGAATCTAACGAGGCTTATTCACAAGTTTATTAGTGTCATTTATATGCAGATTGTTTTTGTGCAGAAATGAGTAACTTTTTGCCATTTTTCACCGCTATTGACACTTTTTAAAAAGAAGTTTGGGAACCGGGTGTGGTTAGCTATGCAAGCAAGCAAGATTGATGGCAAATATTGGCAACACAGTCACAAGCAAACTGACTTCAAAAATTCCTCTCATGATAAATTCCTTCAAAATATATACAAGATGCAAAATGTTTAACAATGTGAAGGTTTCTACTGACACCCAGTGGCAAATTTTGAGAATGCAGAAAAAAAATAAATAATATACAGTCTGTTGTCAACAAAATAGAATGTATTAACATTTCCGGGATAGAATATATAAATCGAATGTATTAACGCCCGAGATAGTAACTGTCTCTCTGTTTCTCTCCCATTCTCTGTCTGTCTCCCCCTCTGTATATATCTCTCTGTCTCTCTCTCTCTTTGTCTGTCTGTCTCTTTCCCTGTCTGTCTCTGACTGTCTCTATCTCTTTCCCGGTCTGTCTATCTATCTCTGTCACTTTCCCTGTCTGTCTCTTTCCCTGTCTATCTCTTTCTCTCTCTTTTTCTCTCTTTCCCTGTCATTCTCTTTCCCTCTCTTTCCCTGTCTGTCTCTTTCCCTCTTCCCCTCTGTCTCTTTCCCTGTGTCTGTCTCTTACTCTGTCTGTCTCTTTCGCTCGTTTTCCCTGTATGTCTGTTTCCCTGTGTCTGTCTCTTTGTCTGTGTCTGTCTCTTTACCTGTCTGTGTCTGTCTCTTAACCTGTCTCTCTCTTTCCCTCTCTTTCCCTGTCTGTCTCTTTCTCTTTCAGTCTGTCTCTTTGTCTGTGTCTGTCTCTTTGTGTCTGTCTCTTACCCTGTCTGTGTCTGCCTCTTTCCCTGTCTGTGTCTGTCTCTTTCCCTGGCTGCATTGTGACACGCCAACATTCCATATAAGGGCATGGCTGCGCATTCTTCTGAAGTTCTGGCTGCACTGTAGCTCCCAGCTCCATTTGCTTTAATGGAGGCAGGTTTTTTGGCGAATAACTGTAAAGCGCGGGGTTAAAATTTCCCCTCAAAACATAGCCTATGACGCTCTCGGGGTCCAGAAGTGCGAGTGTGCAAAATTTTGTGGCTGTAGCTGCGACAGTGCAGATGCCAATCCCGGACATACACACACATACATACACACATACATACACACATACATACACACATTCAGCTTTATATATTAGATATATATATATATATATATATATATATATATATATATATATATATATATATATATATATATATATATATATGCTTCTATGTACACCTGTCATAACATTTAACTCCTTACCAATCAGGACAATTTTATCTTTTGTGTTTTCGTTTTTTGACTCCTCTTATTTCAAGAGACATATTGTTTTTCTATGAAAAAAATACAACTGCGCCATTGTTTTGGGGGGGGTTTGCTTTTATGGCGTTTATGAGTCTTAAAAAATACCAGGTAACATTACTCTTCAGGTCAGCATAATGATGGAAATACCCAATGATACTTTTATAGTTTTTATTTAATTTACTGGTTAAACAAATTTAGCGCTTGGCAAAAAAAAAATACATAAAAACAACTTTTTTTATTTTTCCACCAATAGAGTTTGCATGAGGGCTTGTTTATCCATGCTGTCGTTTTGATCAGTACCATTTGTGGGTGCATATGGTATTTTGATATTTTTATTGTGTTTTTAGAGAGCCAAAAAAATGTGACTCTGGTGATCTACTTTTTTCTTTCTTTAGTGTTTGTTCATATGTTGCTTTTTTGCTGCAGGTTTTTCCCATGTTTTTGTCACCTAAAAAGGAGCGTTTTACTGTACTGTCAAAGTGAATGAGTTTTCTGAAATATTTCACAGGCTGCTTATTTTTTCTTTGCAGATTTGAAGTAGTGTCAAATCTGAAGCATATCAATTCTTTCATCGTTTTTCACTGACTTCACTTTCAGAAACAAAATAATACTTAAAAAAACAACACATTGTTCCTGCTAAGACAAAGATTTTTGGTGCAGCAATTATTTTTCTATAGTGTGAGAAGGTCACCGGACAAGCCCTTGAGGGGAGATATGTATGATCGAGGTTGATATCCTCGGTGATGTAAGCCCAAAAGAAGACTGTAGTATGATTAATGCTAATGTCGGGGAGGGTGATCTGACCCCTGCAAGCCTCCCTGAAGAAAACGACTTTTGGGAAGAGCAAGCATGTTAATGTGTCAGAATTTTATTGCTTGTGCTATGATGTTTTTGTCTTGCAGATTGCCGCATAGCCAGGGACAGCTATGATTAAAGAGGGAGGAATGTAGGTGGTGAACTGACCCCTGCAAGCCTCCCTGAAGACCGATGATGTTATAATATGTGATCTAATACTGTGGCTGTGTATTAATGTGTTATTGATCTTATGTGTTATGAAACAATGTGTATATTGTAATGGGTATGTCACAGTCCCACCAGCAACCACAAGATGGCGCTGCACTCCCCTAGTTAGAGGCAGGAGTGTCAGGCACAAAGGGATAGTGGTGTGGTTGCTAGGGTAGGAGAGATTAGCCCAGCCCACGGTTACAGAAGAAGGAGGAGAGGAGGAAATAGGACAGTTAGTTGTAGTGGAGATAAGAAGAGGAAGGAAGCTGTGCAGACACAGCAGTTCCTGGTAGCAAGTGAAGAGCGCTCCTGCGGCTAAGTAGGCAGGCGAAATGAGCACGGTATGCAGAATGCGTGGGGATAAGTCTTAAGGGCAGCCGCCGTGACCATGGATTTTAGGGACTCCTGAAGTGGGAATCACCCTAGCCAGGATGTCCAAACCCGCAGTGAGAAGAGCCGGTGCTTCAAGAAGCCGGTGGGACTCTGTGACTACCAGAATGATGAAAATGATATGGAAATGTGTGTCCCGTCCTGTAAAGAAGTTGAGCCTTTCTTCTGTAAAAGAACATGTATACCGAGTTATTAAAGTTTGTATGTTGGATGAAAGCCTGGAGTCTGCCTCTGCTTTAGTGAGACGAGAAGCCTCCACAACGGTAACAGAAGCACCATCTCCAAGGGCAAGTTCCACACCAGATCCAACATACACACATCACCTGTTTCATGTAGCGAATTGGCCAGGGACACAACTACTATCCCAGGCCTCGGCTGAACCCCCGACCGACCCTTCACTAAGAAAGTTAATAGGGTGTGACAGGGAGAGCTTTATGAGCAGTCAGAGATATGGTGAGAATAATTGGTCACATATCCCCACTCTAGGGCATGGTACAAGCGGTAAAATGGAGGCCATTAGTCTCATTCCGGTGTCTGTGTGTGGAGGTGTGCAGTCCAGGAGTGTTGCTCTTGCTAACAGTTGGACATTGTCTTGAGTGAGCATGCCCCACAGCTATATGTGACATGTTATTTTCAGTTTGCATCTTTGTGAATAAGCCAGCTGGACATTTAACTGGAAGCTTTACCTGTGTTTACCTCTAACAAGCGACCAAGCAAGTCAGAATGTTACAATAGTTTCAAAAGAAAAACTTATATTGCTTTTTATTTTTTTTACCTGCAATCAAATCTCTTTAATCACTTGTAATATACAGGATACCGGTGGAGAAGACCCTGGCGGACCTATTTAGCCTTGCAAAAGATCGATCTTCTTACAGTATGTTTATCCTTCAAGTCACCATGGCTCAAGATTGAACTGAAGACCATTAACAAAAAAAAAATGATGTGTATATATATGTAAAATATATAAAGCTGAATGTGAGTATGAGTGTGTGTGTGTGTGTGTGTGTGTGTGTGTGTGTGTGTGTGTGTGTCCGGGACTGGCATCTGCACCGTTGCAGTTACAGCCACAAAATTTTGCACACTCACACGTCTGGACCCCGAGAGCGTCATAGGCTATGTTGTGAGGCGAGATTTTAACCCCACACGTTCCAATTTACCAATCAATTTTGCCCCTATCTACATAATGGGGAAAAAGTGAAATGAAAAGTGTATCCGCACCGTCGCATTTACAATCACGAAATTTTGCACAGACACCTCATGTGACCCAGGGAACGTCGTAGACTATGTTTTGACAGGAAAATGTAACCCCGCGCTTTACAGTTAAGGGTGCTTTACACACTGCGACATCGCTAGCGATCTCGTTAGCGATATAACACGCCAGATCGCACATACGATTTGCCGAGATTGCACATGTGACCGGCGCTACAAAAATGACCTATCTGCAATATCGGCAAATCTTATCTGCGATCTGGCATGTTACATCGCTAACAAGATCGCTAGCGATGTCGCAGCGTGTAAAGCACCCTTTACTCTCCAAAAAACATGGCTCCATTAAAGTAAATGGAGCCTGGAACTACAGGTTATTAGTAGAAGCTGTGATTGGTTGCTATAGGAACAAAAAACATTCATAGTATAAGAAGCTTATATGTGAGGTAATAAGATGTCGGTGGGGAGACGGGGAAAGAGACAGACCTGGAAAGAGACAGACCTGGAAAGAGACAGACGGAGCACATTACTTGGCCAATTTAGTTAAATCTGTGTGAAAATCTGTGGTGTTGAATTATATGTTGTGAAATGCTTCTATTAGCTTAGTTTTTGCCTTTTAATAATTACATTTCTATTTGTTTTGTGTTTTTTGTGTGCAGAATACATTTTTGTTAATACATTCTATTTTGTTAACAGTTATTAACACGGGTGAAGCCAGGTAGTACAACTAGTATCTAATATATAAACCTGTATGTATGTATGTATGTATGTATGTATATGTGTGTGTGTGTGTGTGTGTGTGTGTGTGTATGTCCGGTTGCTCACTCACACTTCTGGACCCCGAGAGCATCATAGGCTATGTTGTGAGGGGAAATTTTAACCAGGCGCATTCCAATTGACCAATTAATTTTGCCCCTATGTACATAATGGGGAAAAAGTGAAACGAAAAGTGTATCCGCACCGTCTCATTTACAATCACGAAATTTTGCACAGATACCTCATGTGACCCAGGGAACATCGTAGACTATGTTTTGACAGGAAAATGTAACCCCGCGCTTTACAGTTACTCTCCAAAAAACCTGGCTCCATTAAAGTAAATGGAGCCTGGAACTACAGGTTATTAGTAGGAGCTGTGAATGGTTGCTATAGGAACAACAGAGATATTCATAGTATAAGAAGCTTATATGTGAGGTAATAAGATGTCGATAGGGAGACAGATAGAGAGAGACAGACAGACAGACAGAAAGACAGACAGACAGAGAGGCAGACAGACAGAGAGGCAGACAGACAGACAGAGAGAAAGACAGAGAGACAGACAGAGAGATAGACTGTGAAAAAGACAGACAGAGATAGACGGTGAAAAAGACAGACAGAGACAGACGGTGAAAAAGACAGACAGAGACAGACGGTGAAAAAGACAGACAGAGACAGACGGTGAAAAAGACAGACAGAGAAAGACCTGGAAAGAGACAGATGGGGAAAGAAACAGACAGACATGCAGACAGGGACAGAGACAGGCAGACAGGGAAGGTGGAGACAGCCAGAGAGACAGACAAAGAGACGGGGAAAGAGGCAGACGGGGAAAGAGGCAGACGGGGAAAGAGGCAGACGGGGAAAGAGGCAGACGAGGAAAGAGGCAGATGGGGAAAGAGGCAGACGGAGCACATTACTTGGCCAATTTAGTTAAATCTGTGTGGAATATCTGTGGTGTTGAAAAATATGTTGTGAAATGCTTCTATCTTATTTTTTGCCTTTTAATAATTACATTTCTATCCATTAACGTAAATGGAGCCTGGAACTACAGGTTATTAGTAGAAGCTGTGATTGGTTGCTATAGGAACAAAAAACATTCATAGTATAAGAAGCATATATGTGAGGTAATAAGATGTCGGTGGGGAGACGGGAAAAGAGACAGATGGGGAAAGAGACAGATGGGGAAAGAGACAGACGGGGAAAGAGACAGACGGGGAAAGAGACAGACCTGGAAAGAGACAGACGGAGCACATTACTTGGCCAATTTAGTTAAATCTGTGTGAAAATCTGTGGTGTTGAAATATATGTTGTGAAATGCTTCTATCTTCGTTTTTGCCTTTTAATAATTACATTTCTATCTATTTGTTTTGTGTTTTTTGTGTGTAGAATACATTTTTGTTAATACATTCTATTTTGTTAACAGCAGTTATTAACCCAGGCGAAGCCATATATATATGTACAGTGCCTTGCGAAATTATTCGGCTCCCATGAATTTTTCAACCTTTTCCCACATTTCAGGCTTCAAATTAAAAATTGTAATGCTATTGTGAGGAATCACCAAGTGAGACACAATTGTGAAGTTAAACAAAATTTATTGCTTATTTTAAACTTTTTTAAAAAATAAATAACTGAAAAGTGGGGCGTGTAATATTATTCGTCCACTTTCAGTGCAACAAACTTACTCCAGAAGTTCATTGAGGAGCTCTGAATGATCCAATGTTGTCCTAAATGACTGATGATAAATATATAAGCCACCTATGTGTAATCAAGTCTTCATATAAATGCACCTGCTCTGTAATAGTCTCAGTGTTCTGCTTAAAGCACAGATAGCATCATGAAGACCAAGGAACACAACAGGCAGGTCCGTGATACTGTTGTGGAGAAGCTTAAAGCCGGTTTTGGTTACAAAAAGATTTCTAAAACTTTAAACATCCGAAGGAGCATTGTGCAAGCGATCATATTGAAATGGAAGAAGTATCATACCACTGCTAATCTACCAAGACCCGGCTGTCCATCCAAACTTTCATCTCAAACAAGGAGAAGACTGATCCGAGATGCAGCCAAGAGGCCCATGATCACTCTGAATGAACTACAGAGATCTACAGCTGAAGTGGTAGAGTCTGTCCATAGGACAACAATCAGTCATACACTACACAAATCTGGCCTTTATGGAAAAGTGGCAAGGAGAAAGCCATTTCTCAAAAATATCCATAAAAAGTATTGTTTAAAGTTTGCCACAAGCCACGTGGGAGACACATCAAACATGTGGAAGAAGGTGCTTTGGTCAGATGAAACCAAAATCGAACTATTTGGGCACAATGCCTAACGATATGTTTGGCGTAAAAGCCACACAGCTCATCACCCTGAACACACCATCCCCACTGTCAAACATGGTGGTGGCAGCATCATGGTTTGGGTCTGCTTTTCTTCAACACTGACAGGGAAGATGGTTAAAATTGATGGGAAGATGGATGGAGCCGAATACAGGACCATTCTTGCAGAAAACTTGTTGGAGTCTGCAAAAGACCTGAGACTGGGACGGAGATTTGTCTTCCAACAAGACAATGATCCCAAACATAAAGCAAAATCTACAATGGAATGGTTCACAAATAAACGTATCCAGGTGTTGGAATGGCCAAGTCAAAGTCCAGACCTGAATCCAATCGAGAATCTGTGGAAAGAGCTGAAAACGGCTGTTCACAAACGCTCTCTATCCAACCTCACTGAGCTCGAGCTATTTGCAAAGCAAGAATGGGCAAGAATTTAAGTCTCTCGATGTGAAAAACTGATAAGAGACATACCCCAAGCGACTTGCAGCTGTAATCGCAGCAAAAGGTAGCGCTACAAAGTATTAACTTAAAGGGGACGAATAATATTGCACGCCCCAATTTTTAGTTATTTAATTTTTATAAAAGTTTAAAATAAGCAATAAATTTTGTTCAACTTCACAATTGTGTCCCACTTGTTGATTCTTCACCATAACATTAAAATTTGTATTTTGTGGGAAAAGGTTGAAAAAGGCAGGGGGGCTGAATACTTTCGCAAGGCACTCTACATACAGTATATATACAGTATATATGTACCGCCCCCGTGGAAGTAGACGAGCTGCTCGGATCCGGGTTTGCTGTGGCTCGAGGGTCTCTGGAACTGGGGGGTCATGCGGCCACTCGAATGAAATGGGGGGTATTTACAGGGGAGTTATAGTTCGTGACACCACCCGTGGTCTGTGGTAATTAGGAGTACCACCGCTGCTGTTGGGAGTACCCGGGGATGATGGAACGGGGGCAGCAAGGTGTTGGAACCCTCCACGGGTAGGGGGGTGCCCCGGGACTCGGTGAAGGGGATGCCGTGGAGATGCAGAGGTCACTCTCGTACTCACTCAGTTCATAAGCAGACACCGACAACCGGGTAAACCAAGTCTCTGGGTACCGCTGCCGCTGAGGGCAGCTCGTCCGGGTCCTGACTCCCGTCCCTAAGTGGTGCTGCCTGGTGATCCGTGACCTGCCTCCTGGCACTTAGTTTAGACTTCAACTTGATGGCCCGGTAGCTTGGAACTAGCCGGCCCCCGCTCCCTACTATGGCTAAGTATGGGAGCTTGCTCTCAGGGCTTACGCTTGGGATTTTCTGGACTGTTTTGGTTGGAAAGTCCTATTTCCCTCGTTACGCTAATGCCCTGATTCTGGAGCGGGTGGGAACGGATCGTAAAGGCTCCGTTCTCCTCAGGTGAATTGTTGGGTTGCTTGAAGCTACTCCCTGACCTAAGGTCCATGTACCCCGTCGTGCCTTCGGCCCCGGACCGGTGATAGGGCTAGGTTGCCGGCCGTCCTCCTTGATGGGTCCGAGCATCTCACCACAATCCCCTGCGACCGGGGGTCAAACTCCTCTAGGCCCAGACCACCGTCTGCATCCTAGGCAGTTACTTCGGGAGTCAGCACTCCCGACTTCCACTGAGGTCTTCTCAGCTCGAGGGCTACTTCCAACTCCCTCTCCACTCACAGACAGACTCCACTCTCTACACACCTCACCTCCACTCCTTGACTCCCCAGGTGAGCGACTCTATTCCACTCAAGCCGTCCACTGGTGTGTCAGGTGGGTGTGGTGCAGGGTGTCTCTAAGATTTTGATTTGCTGTTGGAGGCAACACCACTTAAGTAGGGACCCAGAACCAAGAGGGAGGCGGAATACTACACGCAGCTTGTGCAGAACCCTGTGACGACCTGATAGTCCAGGGGCGTCACTTATATATATACACATATACAGCATAAATATATATGTATATATATATATGTGTGTATATATATATATATATATATATATATATCTCATTCAAAGAGTTTTCTTTATTTTCATGACTCTGAAAATTGTAGATTCCCATTGAAGGCATCAAAACTATGAATTAACACATGTGGAATGAAATACTTAACAAAAAAGTGTGAAACAGCTGAAAATATGTCTTATATTCTAGGTTCTTCAAAGTAGCCACCTTTTGCTCTGATTACTGCTTTGCACACTCTTGGCATTCTCTTGATGAGCTTCAAGAGGTAGTCACCGGAAATGGTTTTCACTTCACAGTTGTGCCCTGTCAGGTTTAATAAGTGGGATTACTTGCCATATAAATGGGATTGGGACCATAAGTTGTGTTGTGCAGACGTATGGAGGGATACACAGCTGATAGTCCTACTGAATAGACTGTTAGCTCCTTTTTTCTTGCCATAATACAAATTCTAAGTAAAGAAAAACGAGTGGCCATCATTACTTTACGAAATGAAGGCCAGTCAGTCCGAAAAATTGGGAAAACTTTGAAAGTGTTCCCAAGTGTATTGGCAAAATCCATCAAATGCTACAAAGAAATTGGCTAACATGAGGACCGCCCCAGGAAAGGAAGACCAAGAGTCGCCTCTGCTGCGGAGGATAAGTTTATCACAGTCACCAGCCTCAGAAATCGCAGGTTAACAGCAGCTCAGATTAGAGACCAGGTCAATGCCACACAGAGTTCTAGCAGCAGACACATCTCTAGAACAACTGTTAAGAGCAGACTTTGTGCAGCAGGCCTTCATGGTAAAATAGCTGCTAGGAAACCACTGCTAAGGTCAGGCAACAAGCAGAAGAGACTTGTTTGGTCTAAAGAACACAAGGAATGGACATTAGACCAGTGGAAATCTGTGCGTTGGTCTGATGAGTCCAAATTTGAGATCTTTGGATCCAACCACCGTGTCTTTGTGCGACGCAGAAAAGGTGAACGGATGGACTCTACATTCCTGGTTCCCACCGTAAAGCATGGAAAAGGAGGTGTGATGGTGTGGGGGTGCTTTGCTGGTGACACTGTTGGGGATTTATTCAAAATTGAAGGCATACTGAACCAGCATGGCTACCACAGCATCTTGCAGCGGCATGCTATTCCATCCGGTTTGCATTTAGTTGAACCATCATTTATTTTTCAACAAGACAATGACCCCAAACACACCTCCAGGCTGTGTAAGGGCTATTTGACTAAGAAGGAGAGTGATGGGGTGCTACGCCAGATGACCTGGTCTCCACAGTCACCAGACCTGAACCCAATTGAGATGGTTTGGGGTGAGCTGGACCGCAGAGTGAAGGCAAAAGGGCCAACAAGTGCTAAGCATCTCTCGAACTTCTTCCAAACTGTTGGAAGACCATTTCTGGTGACTACCTCTTGAAGCTAATCAAGAGAATGCCAAGCAGTAATCAAAGCAAAAGGTGGCTACTTTGAAGAACCTAGATTATAAGACATATTTTCAGTTGTTTCACACTTTCAATGTGAATCTACAATTTTCAGAGTCATGAAAATAAAGAAAACTCTTTGAATGAGAAGGTGTGTCCAAACTTTTGGTCTGTACTATATATATATATATATATATATATATATATATATATATATATATATATATATATATATATAGTTTAATAATACAGTGGAACCTCGCTTAATGAGTAACCCAGTTAGCGAGTAGCTTGCTGTAAATTTATAACTCAGTTTGCGAGCAAGTTTTGCCGTACGAGCAAAATACTCACACACGTTTACATACATCCACCGTGCTCTAACCCGCTCTTACAGTCCGCACAAACACACATAAACACACACACACAAACATGCACGTACACACACACACACACATATTATGCTCACCTTACCTTCCGTTCCATCGCTGGCTTCATGGCCCCCTTAGAAAGGAGGCAGTTTGCCGGTCACAGCGACGTCGCTAGGCAGGTAAGTAGTGTGATGGGTCCACGCGATTTTGTGCGCCACGGGCACAGATTTCCCCGTAATGCACAAACAATGGGGGCGGGTACGCACGCGAGCGAGATTGCAGCGTGTAAAGAGGCCTTAACTCCAGACCAGAAGGGAGAGCTCGAACAGCCAGTTCATGGGGAGCTTATTTATGCATTCTGGCCTGAAGGAGGGGTTAGTAGACACGAATGTGAAACTAAGCAGGAGAGAACAAGTCAAGGGGAGATAGAAGATGGTCGCTGAGAAGGGAAGCTGCGACATAGCTTCCTCAGGGCCAAGCGCATAAGACCGGACACCATAGTCTGAGGCTGCGTGGGTACTGAAGTCCTCGCAGCTGAATCCGGAGGGCAGGAGACTGCAGGTCTTCTGGCCCACAGAGTGTCCGGGGCACAGCAGCATAGTAGAATCAGGAGCCGTGACCAACGAGCGGCATCGGTAAAAGGCTCACGCTGCCTGCCATACGGGTGAGAACTAGTACCGACACAAGGAAGAGGGTAGCTTCAAGCCACAGGGACCCACACATCACAGCGCAAGAAGGAAGGCCTCTGAACCCACTTAGCTAGGTGGATACCCTCAATTGCTTCCAGGCTGACCGGACACCCATTACCAGCTGGACCAGTCTCCCAGGCCTGTATCATCTTCTACTGAGTAACAGGTCAAGGAAACTATGGCTGTTGTCCAGTTATTGCCAGTGTCCTCAGTCCTGCACCCCAACGTTAAGCCCCTACATCATTTGCAAAGACTCCCATTCCCAACAGCCCTGGGGCCCAGTTCTACCTGTGGAGAGCTATACCAACTCAGCTGCATCACCACTGACCCCCAGGGAACTGAATAGCAGAGGCGGCACCTATCTTGCCGCACACCACAGGTGGCGTCACAACATATCCTCTGTAAATAATCCCACCACCATAAATAACAACACCACCGGGGTCACGGAACTGGGCCCTGTCGCCTTGCCATCCTCTGAGAAGAACAAAGCTAGCCCAGTAATGAGTAAACACCAGGCCCCAGTGCGAGTGTTGTGGGCGGGGGCCGCCGTAGCTTCTCTGGGCCCGCTCGGGGGCCGTCCGCCTCACAACCGTCGGAAAGGGGATATTTACAGGGGATGTGTTGTGTCGGTGACGCCACCCGTGGGTTGCAGTGAGGGATGGTGACACCGCCGCTGCCTGGTGATGGGGCGCCTGGGGCTGATGGAGCGGGGCAGCAAAATGGGATCCCCTCCATGGGTAGGGGAGTTGTAGTCCCGGGGCCCGCGGTCTGAACATGGGAGTGATGGCTGCTGGAGGTGGCGCACCGGATTGGACCAGGGGTCAGTGGTGTACTCATAGTTCAGTAATTTCACACAAGTCCAGTGGTAAACAAAGTTGCCAGTGACCGGCTGCCATTGGAGGGTGTATTCGGGTCCCACACCCAGGTTAGTGAACAGGTGTCCCTTCCTCCTGCACGCTGTGTTTGTCTTTCCTGTTGGACGACTTTGCATGGAACGGAGAAGTCCACTCCCGGTTCTGTGTGTATTTGGGAGCTGTGGCCCGCGAAATCTGACCCTTGGGAACTCTGTGGGTTCTGCCAGGGCGTCACACGAGCGTGTCACATACATACACACACATCCATTCACATAATTGGGCTTCTGTCACACAAGACGGGTCCGCCAAGGAGAGATGCTCTTTGTAACCACTTATACTATGACCAAGAAATGGCGTTCTGAACACAGGACTCCTTATATTAATTAAAAATTGACAAAAAATGTTTAATAAAATAAGTTTTACAAACTGGAGAGTAAGTAAAAAGAACGTATAATTAGGATCATCTACTTAAACAAATTTTTTAACAAAGACCTCCTATATACTTCATACTAAAGTCTAATTTTTCACACAAAAACAAAGTTAAATTTTAATTATTAAACATGATCCTGGTGTTCCAAAATCCCTATACCAACACTTCCTGTCTTATTCTCGGAACGAGGCTGCATAGGGTTTACATGCATAGGGTCAGTGGTAGGTATGGAATTTTTCACACTTGTGAAAAAGTGCCGCTGACTAACAGAAAGTTCTCAGAACGTAGCTACATAGAATTCGATGAACACAAAACAAATAGATATAAATGTAATTATTAAATTGTTGCCTATATTAACCAATCAGAGCTCAGATTAATTAACTATAGCAAAATAGAAGCTAAGCTGTGATTGGTTGCTATTGGCAGCCTGATAAATCTCCAGGCAACAGAAAACCCTCCCCCCTGACAGTATATATTAGCTCACACATAATAGACAGGTCATGTGACTGACAGCTGCCGTATTTCCTATGTGGTACATTTGTTGTTCTTGTAGTTTGTCTGCTTATTAATCAGATTTTTATTTTTGAAGGATAATACCAGACTTGTGTGTGTTTTAGGGCGATTATGTGGCGAGGTTGGTGTATGTGTGGTGAGATGTGTGCTGAGGGTGGTATATGTGTTCAAGCACGTGGTAGTGTGTGGCGCATTTTGTGTGTGTGTTCATATCCCCGAGTGTGGTGAGTATCCCATGTCGGGGCCCCACCTTAGCAACTGTACGGTATATACTCTTTGGCGCCATCACTCTCATTGTTTAAGTCCCCCTAGTTCATATCTGGCAGCTGTCAATTTGCCCCCAACACTTTTCGTTTCACTTTTTCCCCATTATGTAGATAGGGGCAAAATTGATTGGTAAATTGGAACGCGCGGGGTTAAAATTTTGCCTCACAACATAGCACCCGGCACTGCCCGGGATAGTAACTGTCTCTCTGTTTCTCTCCCATTCTCTGTCTGTCTCCCCCTCTGTATATCTCTCTCTCTCTCTCTCTCTCTCTCTCTCTCTATCTCTTTGTCTGTCTGTCTCTTTCCCTGTCTGTCTCTTTCTCCATCTGTCTCAATCTCTTTCCCTGTCTATCTATCTCTGTCACTTTCCCTGTCTGTCACTTTGCCTGTCTGTCACTTTCCCTGTCTGTCCCTTTCCCTGTCTGTCCCTTTCCCTGTCTTTCCCTGTCAGTTTCTTTCCCTGTCAGTCTGTATCTTTGTCTGTGTCTATCTCTTTGTGTCTGTCTATTACCCTGTCTATGTCTATTTCTTACCTTGTCTGCGTCTGTCTCTTTCCCTGTCTGTGTCTGTCTCTTTCCCTGGCTGCCTTGTGACACGCCAACATTCCATATAAGGGCGTGGCTGTGCATTCTTCTGAAGTTCTGGCTGCACTGTGGCTCCGAGCTCCATTCGCTTTAATGGAGGCAGGTTTTTTGGCGAATAACTGTAAAGAGCGGGGTTAAAATTTCCCCTCAAAACATAGCCTATGACGCTCTCGGGGTCCAGAAGTGTGAGTGTGCAAAATTTTGTGGCTGTAGCTGCAATGGTGCGGATGCCAATCCCGGACATACACACACACATACACACACACATTCAGCTTTATATATTAGATTTATTCTCTATCTGCATTTGCTTGTAGGGCAATCATCCTCATTTTGCTTCCTTCCGCAGCCCCCTAGCCTTTACTACAACCATTTTCCAGCACACAAGTTCAGGTCTCCATTGACTTATATGGGGTTCGGTGTCCAGGGTCCAGTTCAGATCAAGTTTTGTTTCTTGAGTTACATTTTTTTTTTTAAAAAGTCCTGCCGAACATGACGAACATGAACATCCATGGGTCCGCAAATCTCTAACCGTAACTACATTTTATAGATATGATTATTTTTTCAGTTTATTATTGAACCCATCAAGAACACCTGAAGAATAAAAGAATGAAGCCTGCAGGGAGCTCTTCTGCTGTGTGCTGCTGTTATATGGCTATTACAAGGATTTTAACCCTTTTACCTCAGGTGATTTTACGCTTTTTTTTATTTGTCTTTTTCTTCCCCTTCTTTGAATGAGCCAGAACTTATTTACCACACAGCCATATGAGGGCTTCTTTTATGCAGGACAAGTTGTACTTGTGAACAAAACCAATTCATTATTCTACTACATAGTGTAAAGGGAAAACAAATTCCAACTGCGTTGAAATTGTAAAAAAAGTGCAATTCCACAATAGGGTTTTTTTATTTTTGCTACTTATCATGTTAACTATATGGTAAAACTAACCTGGCAAGATGATTATTCAGATCTTTACTAGTACGGTATGCAGATACCAAATATGTATAGTTTTTTTTTTTATGTATGGTGGAAAAATATTCTGAAACTTGTAAAAAATAAAAATGTTTTTGCTTTTGTTGCCATTTTCCAAGATCTGTAACGTCTTCATTTTTCGGGATCATAGAGGGCTTATTTTTTCCACCCTGAGCTGATTTTTTTTACTAAAACCATTTTGGGGCAGATATGATGTTTTTATTGACTCTTATTGCACTTATTACAATGCTGTGGCAGTAAAAAAAAACATAGTTCTGACATTTTGATCTTGTTTCTCCTTGCGCCATTTACTGATCAGATTGATTTACTTTATATTTTGAGAAATTGGACATTTACAGTATGAATGCAGCAATACCAAATATACAAATTTTTTTTAATTGTTTTAATACTATTATCAATGTAGCTCCTGTTGTAGACTGTGGGGGCCCACAATGTAGTTGGGTTCCAGGCAGTTGCCCAGTTTGCCCCCCTTAACTCCGGCCCTGATTATTCCCCATGTATGAATGCTAAGTATAAGATGTTAATCCACAGGAGGCACATAGACAAAACACGGATACAGTCATTTATGCATTAGATGCAGGACCTGTATTAGAAGAAGAGGGAGCGAATAGAATCTGATCATTCTACGTGTTGAAATCGATGAGGGTCAGACAATGAATTTCCATGCTGCGCAGATGAAGCTGAGGATTAAACTGACAAATGTGCGATTCCACAGACCAGTGCACAAACCAAAATGATGTTTTCATAGCAATTAGTTTCATAAAGATTGTATTAGCAGATGTTAGATAATTGCCTGGAAATGTAAAGTCAGTCACTCCAGTAGGGCATAATGATTACAGTTATGAAAACTGAGAATTTAATATGAAAAAAAAAACTCACCTAGAATTTGGCATGTGGACAGTTGAAGGGACGTCAAATTGTATTTTCTTTGTTTTAGCATATACACTGGGGAGAAAGTATAAAAATCAGACATATATTCAACTAACTATTGTGCTCAGCTGGATCAGCATGACTTCATGGAGTTTAAAGGGGTTGTTGGGGAAAATGGATGTTTAAACTATTGCACATCATTATGTCATTGCTCGTGACTAGAGATGAACAGACCCGTGGAACTTCAGATCGGCAGGGTCAGCTGAAACTTAAATTAAGATTGACCTGAACTCAAATGGAAGTCACTAATTGGGCAGTTCGGGTCTCCTCCATAAAAAGATCACTTTCGGTGGTGGGTGGGCAGGATTTTTCCATTTTTTATTTTTATATTTTGGTGCACTCTACAGCCACTCACGCTGTTGTTACCCCAAGGGCAAGCCGTTCAAACACTGCAAGCGGCTCACACTGGGCCGAGTACCGAGCGTACCTGAGCACAGTGATGAGAAGACAACCTTCAAATTAAGACAGAACCCCAATACACAAACAGTTAGATATTGGTTATTCCCAATGTCATGGACCATAGAGGGACCTACACCAAACATAAAAATCCAACAAAAAAAATAGCGTATAGGAACTAATGATAGTAAAATTATTTTTTATTAATTATTACATAGAATACTCAATTATTACGGTGGAAGGAACCAAGCAGTGTGGTAAACAACAATAAAAAGGGAGAGTCAACCACAATACAGTCAGAGGTAGTAAAATTAATACCGCTAACCAATGGTCAAAAATCACATAACCAAAAATTAATTTATAAAGCCATTGTTAGAATTAGTGCATAAAAATATAATATATAGTAATAGAGTAAAATCCAACAATTGGGCACAATACTATGGGTATACAAGAAACATTTAATAAAACATGTAAAAAACAATCAGTGCAATAAATATAGATGAATATGATTAAAATTATTGTAATTCAGAATAATAAAACTCAGTTCATAATATAGCACACCCTATATTAGCACTTGCCCATGAGCATAATGATTTTGATCAGTGACGCTCGCACCAGTTGTTTTCCTGCGTAAAGCAACTGAACTCCAAATTGGAACTATGTTTTTTGTGTAAACTCTGTGTTTGGTACGAACACCGAACCTCAGCTTCACTCATCGCTACTAGTGACCTCATTGTACAAAGGACTGTACTGTAAGACAACAGGATAAAAAATCTCTTGCAGCACATGCATTATGAAAATCTGCTCACCCAAATTTTTGTTTCTTGGCATCCATAGCACAGCACAAGAAAATTCCAAATAATGAATATTAGTTGACGGAGTGTGCTCCCTTTAATACCGGTAAATCATATATAAATCCTTTTCTCACACATTAAAACACAGAGCAGTATTCAAAACAGATACTGTCCCTTGATAGTTGCATTCCCGAACACCAGAAGGAGTTTTTGCTAGGTAGTATTAATTTTATACTACGGCACAACATCTTTTCCTTCGAAGGTGCGACCTATCAGCAATTAAGGGGCTGTGCAATGGGGACGAGATTCGCCCTGAGTTACGCAAATTTATTCATGGGGCGATTCGAGTTCCTATTCCTTGGGGAACCCTGCTTACCGATGGGTCGCATTATTTTTTACCGAAGATTTATGGATGATCTTTTCCTTATTTGAGGGGGTTCATTGGAGGAACTAACAACCTTTATTAATGATCTCAATCGTAATTTATGGGGTAATTCACTGTAACTTATTCCAAGGAAAACATCGAATTTTTGGATCTAAATTTAACAATTAATAATGAGGGTCTAATAAAAACTTCAACTCATTTTAAAAAAGTTGATGTAAACAACTATTTAGAATTTAAAAGTGGACTCTTACCCAATTGGATAAAAAAAAATACTTACGGACAATACTGGCATATCCATAAGAACTGCACTGAGGAGGTAGATTTTCTACTTGAATCAAATATTTTAAGACGGAGGATCTGGGAAAAGATTTATCCAGGGAATTTGATACAAGATGCCTTTACTAAAACTAAGAAAATGTGCCAAAATGATTGCCTATAAAAAATCGAAAATAATTTTTAAAAAGATGCAACCGGGAATAATGAAAAAATTAATTTAGAATTTAAACAGTTTTATCACTACTTTTAATAGTTCTTTTAGGAGTGTGCAAAGTTTGATTAAAAAATATTGGTAAATCCTGAAAGGTGACTTCATTTTAGCAGAACACTTATCAAAAGACCCAAGGATCATTTATAGGCACAACAAAAATGTTAAAAATCTGGTGGCACCTAGTCGCATTCAGTCGGATCCAACAGCTGAAATAGGCCAAACTAATGAAAAACACTTTAAGAAGGGGGTTTATCGGTGCAGTGGTCATAATCGTTTACCGTATTTTTCGGACTATAAGACGCACTTTTTTTCCTCCAAATTTGGGAGGAAAGTGTGGGGTGTGTCTTATAGTCCGAGGCAGTGGCTATGGAGTGGTATCACAAGAGGCAGGTAGAGTCGCTGCTGCAGGAAGCCAGTGGCTGGAGAAACCACGTGTGCCCGCTGTTTAAAGTAAGCGAATCTTCATTAGCTGCTCCCCGCCCACCTCTCTCTGCTCTCTTCAGTCAGTGACTAGAAGCGGGTGTGAGGAGCAGCAAATCAATACTTGTTTAATTTAAACAGCGGACACACGTGGGTGCTCCAGTCGACGGCTTCCTGCAGCATCTGGGGTAACTGTGTGTCCGCTGTTTAAGAAGGAGGCAGGAGCAGGGTGCCGCTGCAGTCATGTCTGGCCCGGAGGAAGTGCAGATCACTTCAGTGTCCGGGCCAGAACACGGCATACCATCAAAGCGCAGGACGCAGTCTCTGTGCTGAGTGCTCACATTGTTTCTAGTGCAGAGGCAGGACTAAAGCAAAGTCTCTCGTAACTCAACAGGACCTACAATGATGTAATGAAGTTACGGGGACAGTGCAGCACAGAACAGCACAGTGCCCCACCTCTTCATTACATCACTGCAAGTCCTGTTACTGGAGACTTTGTTTCTAGTGCAGAAGCAGGACCAAACTGAAAGCTAGGTGATCATCACATTTGTAAAATTAAGGAAATAAATAAATATAGTATGTAAAGGAATTACTGTACACCTGGATGGAGTTGGCTCATATATATATACTAGAAGGTGGCCCGATTCTACGCATCGGGTATTCTAGAATTTACGTATTGTGTAGTTCATGTATGATTTTTGTTATATATATATATATATATATATATATATATAGATGTTGTTGTGTGTAGTTACCAAGTGTTTGTGTAGGGCGCTGTACATGTTCTGGGTGTTGTCTGGGTGTGACGGGGGGTGAGAGCGGTGTTGTATGTGTGTTGCGTGTGTTGCGCTGTTTGTGGAGCCCTGTGTGTCTGTAGCGTTGTGTGTGTGTTGCGCGGTTTGTGTGTGTGTGGTGTGTTTTGGGGGGAGGTATGTTTTGTGCAATGTGTGTGTTGTGCGGTATGTGCGTATATTTGTGTGTGCCGCGGTGTTTGTGTGTTGGGTGTTGTGTGTGTGCAGCGTTGTCTGTGTGTGTGGGTGTCTGTGTAGGGCAGTTGTTTGTGGTTCCCAGTGTGTGTGTGTGTGGTGTGTGGTGTGTTGTGCAGTGCGCGCGCGCGTGTGTGTGTGTGTGTGTGTGTTGGGGGGAGGTGCGCACTCCCAAACGTGCTCCATCCCCCATGCAGCGCACTCCCCATCGTGCTCCATCCCCCATGCAGCGCACTCCCCATCGTGCTCCATCCCCCATGCAGCGCACTCCCCATCGTGCTCCATCTCCCATGCTGCGCACTCCCAAACGTGCTCCATCCGCCATGCTGCGCACTCCCAAACATGCTCCATCCTCCATGCTGCGCACTCCCAAACGTGGTCCATCCGCCATGCTGTGCACTCCCAAACGTGCTCCATCCGCCATGCTCCGCACTCCCCATCGTGCTGCATCCCCCATGCTGCGCACTCCCAAACGTGCTCCATCCGCCATGCTGCGCACTCCCAAAAGTGCTCCATCCGCCATGCTGCGCACTCCCAAACGTGCTCCATCCGCCATGCTGCGCACTCCCAAATGTGCTCCATCCGCCATGCTGCGCACTCCCAAACGTGCTCCATCCGCCATGCTGCGCACTCCCAAACCTGGTCCATGCGCCATGCTGCGCACTCCCAAACGTGCTCCATCCGCCATGCTGCGCACTCCCAAACGTGCTCCATCCGCCATGCTGCGCACTCCCAAACGTGCTCCATCCACCATGCTGCGCACTCCCAAACGTGCTCCATCCGCCATGCTGCGCACTCCCAAACGTGCTCCATCCCCCATGCTGCGCACCCCCCATCGTGCTCCATCCCCCATGCTGCACCAGCATCAGCCTCTCTACCCGCAGCATCAGCCTCTCTGCCCGCAGCATCAGCCTCTCTCATCCCAGCATCAGCCTCTCTGTCCTCAGCATCAGCCTCTCTGTCCCCAGCATCAGCCTCTCTGTCCCCAGCATCAGCCTTTCTGTCCCCAGCATCAGCCTCTCTCATCCCAGCATCAGCCTCTCTTCCTCCCAGCATCAGCCTCTCTGTCCACAGCATCAGCCTCTCTGTCCCCAGCATCAGCCTCTCTGTCCCCAGCATCAGCCTCTCTGTCCCCAGCATCAGCCTCTCTGTCCCCAGCATCAGCCTCTCTGTCCTCAGAATCAGCCTCTCTGTCCCCAGCATCAGCCTCTCTGTCCCCAGCATCAGCCTCTCTGTCCCCAGCATCAGCCTCTCTGTCCCCAGCATCAGCCTCTCTCATCCCAGCATCAGCCTCTCTCCTCCCAGCATCAGCCTCTCTGTCCCCAGCATCAGCCTCTCTGTCCCCAGCATCAGCCTCTCTGTCCCCAGCATCAGCCTCCCCCAGCATCAGCCTCTCTCCTCCCAGGATCAGCCTCTCTCCTCCCAGCATCAGCCTTTTCTGTCCCCAGCATCAGCCTCTCTCCTCCCAGCCTACCCCAGCCTCAGCCTCCCCCAGCCTCAGCCTCCCCCAGCCTCAGCCTCTCTCCTCCCAGCATCAGCCTCTCTCTTCCCAGCATCAGCCTCTCTCCTCCCAGCCTACCCCAGCCTCAGCCTCCCCCAGCATCAGCCTCTCTCCTCCCAGCATCAGCCTTTTCGGTCCCCAGCATCAGCCTCTCTCCTCCCAGCCTACCCCAGCCTCAGCCTCCCCCAGCATCAGCCTCTCTTCTCTCAGCCTCCCCATCCCAGCCTTCCCCAGGATCAGCCTCTCTCCTCCCAGCCTCCTCCAGCACGCCGTGCTCCTCTGCCGACACTCACAGATCCGATCGCATACACTCACACACACCCGATCGCATACACTCACACACACCCGATCGCATACACTCACGCACACACACATTGACGATATTGCACATACGCGCTCATACTCACAACATCCGGAGATACCACATGCTTCAGGCCATGTGATCCTCCGGCAGGTCCTGGAAGCTCACAGCACAGTATCGCCGCCGAGAAGCAAGCGATATCCCAGGATGCTGTGAGTATGTGGATGCGATGTGATGTGTGTGTGAGGTGTGTGTGAGAGTGAGTGTGATCTGATGTGTGTGTGCTGTTATGTGTGTGCGTGTGTGTATGTTAAACGAAAAAGGAGGGGAGCCAGCACAGCTTGTGAATGGCTTGCAACAATGGAGAAATAAAAAGTGTAATATTCACAAATTCGTTCCTACTGTAAAAATTCAATGAGCATTAGGGACCCCCCTATAGAGATTTGCCGTGACGGGGCAGGGGGGCTCAAATCATTGATCAATCATTTGCAAAAAATCTCATTGAATTTTTACAGTAGGAACGAATTTGTGAATAATACACTTTTTATTTCTTTATTGTTGCAAGCCATTCATAAGCAGTGCTGGCTCCCCTCCTTTTTCGTTTACTGGTCAGGTGGTCGACCGCCACCATGCCGTGCACGCCCAGTGTGGTTTGCAAATTCCTTCTGTAGCCATCAAAATTCAGTTTGGTGCTTGTTCACACACAGCCACCGCCTCCTGCTCCAAGGCATCATTATTTAAACACCACCTGCCTGAACCTTGTTCCGCCCTCATCCATGTTTGCTGGTCTGGCACTGTGAGGGCCAGTCCTGACATTGTGCTGGTGTGTGTGGTTCTGCCACACACACTGGCACCTGGGCTGCCTTTTTTCGCGGTTGTCAGTCCTGGCAGCATGGGAGCGGTTCAGACATGTCTCAGGTAAGTGGTGTCTTCATATGGTCCTGCTCATTATATGAGACCTTTTGGTACATAATTTATAATATAGCGTTAGGGACCCCCCTATAGAGATTTGCCGTGACGGGGCAGGGGGGCTCAAATCATTGATCAATCATTTGCAAAAAATCTCATTGAATTTTTACAGTAGGAACGAATTTGTGAATAATACACTTTTTATTTCTTTATTGTTGCAAGCCATTCATAAGCAGTGCTGGCTCCCCTCCTTTTTCGTTTACTGGTCAGGTGGTCGACCGCCACCATGCCGTGCACGCCCAGTGTGGTTTGCAAATTCCTTCTGTAGCCATCAAAATTCAGTTTGGTGCTTGTTCACACACAGCCACCGCCTCCTGCTCCAAGGCATCATTATTTAAACACCACCTGCCTGAACCTTGTTCCGCCCTCATCCATGTTTGCTGGTCTGGCACTGTGAGGGCCAGTCCTGACATTGTGCTGGTGTGTGTGGTTCTGCCACACACACTGGCACCTGGGCTGCCTTTATTCGCGGTTGTCAGTCCTGGCAGCATGGGAGCGGTTCAGACATGTCTCAGGTAAGTGGTGTCTTCATATGGTCCTGCTCATTATATGAGACCTTTTGGTACATAATAATTTATAATATAGCGTTAGGGACCCCCCTATAGAGATTTTCCGTGACGGGGCAGGGGGGCTCAAATCATTGATCAATCATTTGCAAAAAATCTCATTGAATTTTTACAGTAGGAACGAATTTGTGAATAATACACTTTTTATTTCTTTATTGTTGCAAGCCATTCATAAGCAGTGCTGGCTCCCCTCCTTTTTCGTGTGTGTATGTTCCGCCGCTGCAGGACCTTGATGTGTGGATGCGATGTGATGTGTGTGTGAGAGTGAGTGTGATCTGATGTGTGTGTGTGTGTGTGTGTGTGTGTGCTGTTATGTGTGTGCGTGTGTGTATTTTCCGCCGCTGCAGGACCTTGATGCGCTGGTAACTATGCTACCATGGTTACCAGCGTATCTCGTCCCCCTCTCGCACGGGAGCCCACACCAGCATACGCCGGCCAGCCCCAGCAATGCGAGGGTATGTGTCGGCTGGTTTGGCGGCGTACGCTGATGTGGGCTCCCAGGGGTACAGTACTCACCTGGTAGTCGTGGCTCCGTGACCGTGTCGGTTCAGGGAATGCGTGGGGGGGCGGGGCCAGAGCTAGCGTGCATTGCGTGAGGGGGGCGGGGCGTGGCCGAGTTGCCAATGCCTGCAGGGTGCCGGGGCGAGAGGCCAATCTGTGGGGGGGCGGAGCCTGGGCGAGCGGCCGGCCAATCCGTGTGGGGGCGCAGCCTGGGCGAGCGGCCAATCCGTGCGGGGGGGCGGGGCCATGGCGAGCCCAGCAGCCAATCAGCTTTGTGTCACCGTAAGGACACAATTTTGGAGCAAGACAGACAGACAGACAGACAGAATAAGGCAATTATATATATAGATATAAGATATATATATATATATATATATATATATAAAGCTCAGTGTATGTATGTATGTATGTATGTCCGCACAGACACTCCATGTGACCCAGGAAACATTGTAGACTATGCTTTGACAGGAAAATTTAACCCCGCACTTTACAGTTACTCTCCAAAAAACATGCCTCCATTAAAGTAAATGGAGCCTGGAACTACTGGTTTTAATAGCAGCTGTGATTGGTTGCTATAGGAACAAAAGACATTGTTAGTATAAAAAGCTTATTTGTGAGGTAATATGATGTCAGTGGGCAGATGGACAGAGAGAGACAGAAAGAGACAGAGATAGAGACAGACAGGTGGTGAAAGAGAGAGACAGACAGGGAAAGAGACAGACCTGGAAAGAAACAGATGGGGAAAGAGACAGATGGGGAAAGAGACAGTGAAATAGAGACAGACAATGAAAGAGAGACATAGACAGGCACACAGGGAAAGAGACAGACAGGAAAAGACACAGACAAAGAGATAGACAAAGACAGACAGGGAAAGAGACAGGAAGACAGACGGGGAAAGAGACAGACCTGGAAAAGAGACAGACCTGGAAAAGAGACAGACTTGGAAAGAGACAGACTTGGAAAGAGACAGACTTGGAAAGAGACAGACCTGGAAAGAGACAGACCTGGAAAGAGACAGACCTGGAAAGAGACAGACCTGGAAAGAGACAGAGAGAGACCGACAAAAATAGATGGGGAAAGAAACAGATAGGGAAAGAGAGAGACGTGAAAAGAGACAGATGGGGAAAGAGAGAGACAGATGGGGAAAGAGAGAGACAGACGGGGAAAGACACAGACAGACGGGGAAAGAGGGAGACAGATGGGGAAACAGAGAGACAGACAGACAGACATAGAGATAGAGAGAACAATTGTTACAGCTCAGTTTCTTTAGGTGTTTTTTGTCTGTTTTCTTGCTTTACTGCAAGATGCTGGTGCAACCCTCCTTATACTGAGACTGGGCAATCAATTTGCTTCCTACTTTGCTTTGTATTTAATCTGTGACCCAGCTGACCACTTGTTACCATTCACATTAGAGTTTTGATATGACACTAGTCAGGTATAGATAATGTTTTTAACTTTAGTTGGTTAGGGACTGTCCCAGATGGGTACACCGTGACGAGGTGGGACAGCAAGTACCCTGTTATTAAGCACTTGCAATTTATTTATCTATAGTCAGGGTATTTTTCATACAATTTTTCTGTTTGTTTTTTTTCTAGTCTTGAGGCTGCCATTCACATGCTTGTAATGTTCCATGGTTACTGAACAATTATTACAGCTCAGTTTCTTTAGGTGTTTTTTATAGAGATAGAGAGAGACAGACACAGAGACACAGAGATAGAGACAGATAGACTGATACAAAGACAGACAGAGACTTAAGGGCACTTTACATGCTGCGATATCGATATCGTAAGCGAGCGTACCCGCCCCCATCGGTTGTGCGTCACAGGCAAATCGCTGCACGTGGCGCACAACATCGCTTACACCCATCACACGGACTTACCTTCCCCGCAATGTTGCTGTGGCCGGCGAACCGCCTCTTTTCTAAGGGGGCGGTTTGTGCAGCGTCACAGAGACATCACACGGCAGCCATCCAATAGAAGCGGAGGGGCGGAGATGAGGGGGCAGAATATCCCGCCCACCTCCTTCCTTCCTCATTGCCAGTGGACGCAGGTAAGGAGATGTTCATCGTTCCTGCGGTGTCACACATAGCGATGTGTGATGCCGCAGGAACGATGAACAACCAGCAGCATGCACCACCAACGATATTATGAAAAGGAGCAACGATCAACAATTTTTGACGTTTTTGCGATCGTTGGTCGCCGCTCCTAGGTGTGACACGCTGCGATGTCGCTAACAACGCCGGATGTGCGTCACTAACGACGTGACCCCGACGATATATCGTTAGCGATGTTGCAGCGTGTAAAGCACCCTATAGACCCAAACAGACAAGGAAAGAGACAGACAGACAGCGACACACAGACAGAGACTGGGAGAGAAACAAAGAGACAGTTACTATCTCGGGCAACGCCCGGGTACTACAGCTAGTATATATAACATTAGAATGTTGGGCACTGCAGCACAAAGCTGTGTGACGGTGCCATACTCACGCAGTCAAGTGTTCAGCTGTTCCAGGACTTTTGTATGGCGGCTCCAGGTGGTGCTCTGATGGCAGCGTTGTCAAGTTCAAGATGATCTAAGTATGAGAATGAAGTGGCAACTCACTCTGGTAAATGGCAAACTTTATTCTGCGGTTGCAGACAAAAACATGATCGGGGAGAGAGGGGGGTGCGGGGGCGGCAGACGGACGACAGCAGTTTTGCGCAGTGGCTAGTACTTTGACGAGTGATATATATCTATCTATCTATCTATCTATAGATATCTAGAGATAGAGATAGAGATAGAGATAGAGATAGATATATGTGCCGCCCCTGCAGCAGTCAAACTGCTCGGATCCGGGGTTGCTGTGACTCCAGGGACCAGGGTGCTTGCGGCCACTCAAATGTAAGGGGGTATTTACAGAGGGTTAATGTTCGTGACGCCACCTGCAGGTTGCGGTAAAGGGGAGTACCGCCGCTGCCGAAAGGAGTACCGGGGCAGATGGTGTGGGGGCAGCAAGGTGTCAGTCCTTCCGCAGGTAGGGAAGGCCCCGGATGGTATGGGGGAGGTTTGGTGATCGGGTGGCTTGGCCTTGGGAAAGCAGGGTGCAGGGGTCACGTTACTCACTGCGGTAGTCTTGGTGATGGATTAGGTGGAATAAGCAGACACTCACACAGATGGTAACCAAAGTCTCTAGGTACCGCAGTCTTTGCGGGGGAGCCAGTCCAGGTCCCGCTCCCACCGGTGTCAAATTGATTGACCATTGTGGCCCCTCGGTTTCAAGCTTTCGGGGCCCCGCTACCCGTGTGTATGGCAGATGTACTCTTGATGGCTGGCACTTGGGATTTTAGTGGATTGTGTATTTTGGAGATCCCTATTCTCCGCGTTGTGCTGATGCCTTCAATCTCTGAGCTCTTGAGGAAAGTTCATAAAGGGAGTATCCTCCACAGGTTAATTATCAAGGTGCCTGAAGCTCTTCCCTGATCTAGGGTCCTGTACCCCGCCGTGATCGGTACCAGTAAGGTAATTGGGCTTTCTGGTGCAGACAGTCCTCCTAGACTACGTCCTTCACACCCCTGTCTAATGTTCCTGCGACCGGACCCTGACTCCTGTGGTCCCGGACCACCGGCTGCGACCCAACCTGTTGCCTCCCTGGGAGCTACAACTCCCCAGCTCTTCCCTCTTTGAGGGCTAACTCTCAACTCCTCGTCTCCCCTCAGAACAGTCTGTGTGATCCCTAGGTGGGTGACCCTGCTCCAACTTGACCAACCGATTGGTGTGTCTGTACAGGTCATGGTGTGAGGTGTGGTTGGGATTTATAGTGCGGATATTCGTGACACCATTGTTGGGAACCTGGAACCATGGGGGGTAGGCCCTGCACCCTGGGGGACAGGATGTTGTTCCCTTTAGCACCCTGATGTATTCAGGGGCGCTACATTCCCCCTTGGTTAAACGTAGCTCGTCCCCAAGCTACAAAGCACCTAGAGTTTTATTAAGCAGGAACTGGAAAAGATAACAAATATTCTTCCCACACAGGGGAGGCAACACACTTGAAACGTTACAAACTCTTAGAGTTTAACTTGGGAACAACTGGGAAACCTACCGGTTGTAGCAGTAGTCTGCAGCTCAGCCTGCTCCGCTGCAGCTCCTTCCTGCGACAGTCCATTCCCATTGTCCCTTTCCCTTCAATCGGCCACCCAAAACACCTGAACCCTGGTTCCACCGCTAGCCACGGTGTCGCACCACCCCGAGTTCTTTGCAGTGTCCATGGTGACAAGGTTGAAAACCCTGATGGTTAAGGGGATGACTCTGGTAGGCACACAAGGTGCAACTATATACAAAGAGCACAAGTTCATGCTGGCTGCTGCAAGTCCTTCAGCCATGGTCCCTAATTAACTTTATAATTATCAGAAAATCAGGTGGCTTACCCGGTTAATTAACACTTTCAACATTTTTTATTATGCAGATTTTCAACCATCATAACAGTCTAACATTTTTAATGAGGTAGTAATAGTAATCTATTTACTGGAATGCAGCTGTGACATCCAACCAGGGCCGCCATCAGGGCATTACTACTGTGACTGGTGTACCGGGCCCTGTGAAGAGGGGGAGCCCGGCCAAGCCTGGGGTAATTACTTAACTGTATTAAGCCCCAGGCTAACCAGGCCCCCCTCTTCACTGGGCCCCAGTCACAGCAGAGGGTCCCAGCAGTGTGGCTTCGGCTACCATAGATGGATAATTTGCATGCGATGGGATGGAGCATGCAAATTAGCCATGTGCTGGATGGACTGGAGATCGGGTCAGTGGAGGAGGTGGGGGGGCTTAGGGAGGGGAGATGCACATCAGAGGGTGGATCCGGAGAGCAGAAGCACACACAGGGACCCTGACACGCTGGCAGCCCAGGCCCCTCCTCTTTCATTCTTCTACTCTCCAGGCCTCAAAGCCGTATGTAGAGGAGGCAGGTGGGCGCAGCTGGCAGAGGGGCGCCTGATGCAGGGGTCCACGGTGGCTCACAAAATCTGCAGCGCTGGTGTGTCGCCCTGGGCAAGCCAGGGGACACAGGTCACAACACCACCACACCCCACACTCCAGGTAGGCACATCACAGCTAACCAGAAATCCTTGTTGCCTTCCTCCAGAGGTTGATGATGCACACCAGGGGGTGGGCCAGGCGGTTGGCTCCGCCCACCGAGGAGCTCACAACTCTGGAGGCAGGAAGTAACCAGGCAGTTCTGTCAGGGAGGAGGAAGTGGAAGGAGTGAAGTGAAGCCCAGGCAGGGCAAGTGGAGGAGTTAAGAGAGTGAAAGTGAAAGTAGAAAAGGAGGAAAAGCAAGTAAAGTGACAGAAGAGAAAGACAGCCTGAAGGGTCCAGCTTTGTGAGGGCCAGAACAGCAAGGTCAGCAACGGCGGTGACTGTCTGGAGGGGGACCGTTTGGAAGTTCCTGGAAGGACCCCGTTGGCTGTGTGCCCGGTGGTCTGGAGCAGTGTTCCGAAGGACAGTCAGCACCAGGGCAGGGGCCTCTCGGACCCCGGCAAGGCTAGGAGTCGCCAGATTTGCCAAATCCGTCAGTGACGGGGACGCAGATCCCCCAACAACCAAGTCCCGATTGAAGGCAACAGCCCAACCCGTATTGGAGAGACACCGCCACCGCCACGGCACAAGTTTCTCAGGGCCAGCGCCTGCGGGCAAAGTGTAGAGCTCCTCCGGCCCAGATTGCAGTCGGGGAGCGGGTAACTGGAGGGAATCCACCGCTACCATCAGTCAACACAGGTGCAAGGAAGAGAGACATCACCGTCACCTACCGGGAGTGCAGGTGCAGCCGTCTGTGGGACCGTCCTACCAGCCGTTGGTTTACCGTACAAACTGTGTCCGTGTGTCAGGCTGAGTGAGTACCATAGTGCCGCAAGGCACAGCGCTGCCCCCGCGTCCCTGCGCCCTCCAGGCCCTACACTTCACATCTCATCACCGGGCCCCGGGATCACCAACCCCTACCCACGGAGGGGCAACACAACACCTGGCTGCTCCGCATCACCATCCCCGGGACCCCCACACTGAGCAGCGGTGGTGCAATCACCACAACCGTGGGTGGCGTCACGAACTATAACAATCCCCACACCCAACAAACACCCCCTTTCACTCACGGGCGAGGAGTGTCGCTCGAGAAACCCCGGGATCCGGCCCACAGCTCGAGCCACCAGGAGCAGCTGCCGGACCCGAGCAGAAGGGGTGAGCGCGGTGTGCTGACACCTTCCTCCCCGCCCGCGACAACTTGGCGTCACGAACAGGATCTTACCGCTCTGCCGTCAGGTAGAGGTGCGCCTTGTTACCGCCGGAGGCATCCGGCAGAAAATTTCAGAAGCCGCCATCTTTGGCGCGAAAAGTTCCCGCTCGAGCGTCTTCTCGAGCAGTAGAGGCGCGAAGGCCAAAACTCCGCCCCGAGAGAGGAGGGGCCGGAAAGAGCTAAGGGGGACGCGATGGCGGCTGGCCGCATGTGAGCGCGGCTGTGGAAGCAGGGACGCCAGGACCCTGCGGCCATTTATTGGTTCCTGGAAGAGGCCGCTGCTAAAGATGCTGAGTCCGACCAACAACACCGTGGTCCCCGCGCCCGGCATGGCGGCGTGGGTGGAAGTCCGGACCGCCCAGCTAAGCAGCCGTCTGCAGGTCCGCATGCAGCTCCTCCTGGAGGAGTGGGAGGCCGACATGGTGGAAGTGGTGGCTGCTATGTGGAGATGCGAGGTGGAGGAAGATTTGGAGGAACGGATAAGAGACCCACGTCCCTGTATTCCCGAGGGATCGGCCGCTGCGGCTGAGGGGCCCGGCCTACACCCGTTCACCCTGCTGCCTCTCCCGCTACCCGCGTTAGCTGCTGCTGCCCCGCCACTAGGCCCGCTACCACCACCACCGGTAGCGGTACCCTGCCAATCCGCCCCGGCGGACCGACCTGCAGCAGAAGCTCATGACCACCTTGAACCGCTTCTATGGAAGAAGCCAAAGGCTGAGCCCGTCAGCAAAGATGCACCGGAGGCACGGCGGGGATGCAGCTGCCAGGAGGCAGAGCAGGCCATGTCACAGCGGGGTCCCTCATTACTGAAGGTGCCGGTCGTAGCCGACACGGAGGGACTCTGGCTGGGCCCGTCCCTCGCACACGCTGAACCGGAGCAAAAAGAAAGTGCTCCCGGCTGGGAGCGACGGCAACAGCAGCTGCGCAGGAAGATCGATGCCCGAGAGGGGTGTAGAGCGGATGTGCATGCCCGCATGAATATGGAAGAAGATCGCCTGCAGCGAGCTACCATTGGGGTCCAGAGCGGTGCACCATGTGAAGGTGGCACTAGAGCCCCACGAGTGAGAATGGACTGTTGAGCCGCAAAAGGCAGCAGAGTGCCGCTGCACCGTCCCCGTTGGGACCACCAGTGAGTTTAAGTTTGTTGTTGTTTAAAAGGTTTGCAAAAGAATGATAAGGAAAATGAAAATTACCGAACAGTAACCAGATTTGCTTTATGATTGCAACCGGCAGGAGCCGGCACCGTTGTCCCCGTGGGGACCGTTTAAAGTTTATTTGCATGGGAACTATCCATGGACAAGCCCGTGAACTTGCAGGGCACCACAAACGTTAAGTGGCTTGTAAATATGTTGGTTACCGTTACCGTTTCCGCTATACCGTCTCCGGAGAGGCAGGTTGGAGGGAGGGCCCTGAGCAGAGCAGGCCAGGGCCCAGCCACCAAAGGAACCGGTGGCCACCCTCTGGAGGGGAAGGACAGATCCCGCTCGGGTAACTTGTGCTGGACTGTGGGTCAAGGGGTGCTGCCTGGGTTTTAGGGGCAGCATCAGGGCCAGGTTGCTTGGGTGGGAGAGAGCGGAAACCGTGACCGTATACCGTTGCAACGTTTAAGTAAATGTGCCTCCCGTCTTGGGAAGAGTTATTAAAAAAATGTATTTATGTTTTTCTTAACCCTGTTATCCCCTTTTTACAGAAAAATAAAACCGGTGTAGGACGGCAGCCCACGGACGGTCTGCATTTTGCTAAGGGGGAATGTGTCGCCCTGGGCAAGCCAGGGGACACAGGTCACAACACCACCACACCCCACACTCCAGGTAGGCACATCACAGCTAACCAGAAATCCTTGTTGCCTTCCTCCAGAGGTTGATGATGCACACCAGGGGGTGGGCCAGGCGGTTGGCTCCGCCCACCGAGGAGCTCACAACTCTGGAGGCAGGAAGTAACCAGGCAGTTCTGTCAGGGAGGAGGAAGTGGAAGGAGTGAAGTGAAGCCCAGGCAGGGCAAGTGGAGGAGTTAAGAGAGTGAAAGTGAAAGTAGAAAAGGAGGAAAAGCAAGTAAAGTGACAGAAGAGAAAGACAGCCTGAAGGGTCCAGCTTTGTGAGGGCCAGAACAGCAAGGTCAGCAACGGCGGTGACTGTCTGGAGGGGGACCGTTTGGAAGTTCCTGGAAGGACCCCGTTGGCTGTGTGCCCGGTGGTCTGGAGCAGTGTTCCGAAGGACAGTCAGCACCAGGGCAGGGGCCTCTCGGACCCCGGCAAGGCTAGGAGTCGCCAGATTTGCCAAATCCGTCAGTGACGGGGACGCAGATCCCCCAACAACCAAGTCCCGATTGAAGGCAACAGCCCAACCCGTATTGGAGAGACACCGCCACCGCCACGGCACAAGTTTCTCAGGGCCAGCGCCTGCGGGCAAAGTGTAGAGCTCCTCCGGCCCAGATTGCAGTCGGGGAGCGGGTAACTGGAGGGAATCCACCGCTACCATCAGTCAACACAGGTGCAAGGAAGAGAGACATCACCGTCACCTACCGGGAGTGCAGGTGCAGCCGTCTGTGGGACCGTCCTACCAGCCGTTGGTTTACCGTACAAACTGTGTCCGTGTGTCAGGCTGAGTGAGTACCATAGTGCCGCAAGGCACAGCGCTGCCCCCGCGTCCCTGCGCCCTCCAGGCCCTACACTTCACATCTCATCACCGGGCCCCGGGATCACCAACCCCTACCCACGGAGGGGCAACACAACACCTGGCTGCTCCGCATCACCATCCCCGGGACCCCCACACTGAGCAGCGGTGGTGCAATCACCACAACCGTGGGTGGCGTCACGAACTATAACAATCCCCACACCCAACAAACACCCCCTTTCACTCACGGGCGAGGAGTGTCGCTCGAGAAACCCCGGGATCCGGCCCACAGCTCGAGCCACCAGGAGCAGCTGCCGGACCCGAGCAGAAGGGGTGAGCGCGGTGTGCTGACACCTTCCTCCCCGCCCGCGACACTGGCTCCCAGTGATTACTGTACTAGTGTATTAGCGTCTATTAGACGCCAGTGCACGCCCTGACCCGGTGACGTCAGCATTGTGAGCCGGTTAGCAGATCACTCTTTTTACCTCCTCCTCCCAGGTTTCTGACTAGTGGATTGGATGAGTCCCAACCAATAGGTGGCCATCCATCAGTTCCATCTCTAGCCTATTACCCAGTCTGGGGAAAAGAGCGTGGATGTGTGTGTTGTGGTGTTTACCGGCACTGGTCTTCCAGGAATCCGGGGTTAGATGTAGTATCCTGTGGCACCTGACACTCAGGGGCGCCACACTTACACAGTATGAGGAGTGAGGGGGCAATGGGTGCGGACAATATAAGGAGAGGGGGGGGGATTGGTGCGGACACAGTATGAGGAGGGGAATGGTGCGGCCATTGTATGGGAAGCAAGGAGGTGATGACTACGGAGTTTGTTATATGACCGTATGGAATGAGAAAAATGGCAGATAATAAAGACTGGGTATGGTGGAGAGGAGTGTGAAGAGAGGGCCTAATATGGAAAGGAGAGGGCAGTGTGGAGGGCACGTACCATAAGAGCGACTGTGTGCCTCACGTTTTGTGCAGGGAACACAGTCAGGGTTATTTTTATTCAGGGACAATATAATGACATTATAATGACACTTATTTGTCAGGCATTGTGTCAGGATGTGCTGCAGAAAAGTTGAGAAGATGGAAGTCTGCAGAGATGAGCTGTGGCCATGAAAATTCATCATGGCATCTGGATTAGATAAAGAAAAGAAAAAGAACGACTCTTCAGAGACAAGGTCATCTATAAGGTACCTGGATGTACAGTTGGTTCGGAAAATATTTAGACCCTTTTAAATTTTTCACATATTGTTTCATTGCAGCCATTTGGTAAACTCTCATTAATGTACACTCTGCACCCCATCCCCCATCTTGACAGAAAAAAACAGAAATGTAGAGTTTTTTCAAATTTATTAACCCCTTAACGATTGCCGATACGCCTTTTAACGGCGACAAATTAGGGTACTTCTTCCGATCCGCCGCTTTTTAACGGCGGTCGGAAAAAAGGGTCTAGCGCCCCCCAGAGTCAGAAAATTTCCGGGGTCTCAGCTGCCGGGGGTAGCTGAGACCCTGGAGATCATGATTCTGGCCGGTTTTTCCGGTCCCCGCTCACCTGATGACCGGTATACACCGTATACCGATGATCAGGTTACAATGACCGCGCTGGTAAAAAATCATTCATCTCCCATCTGGCATAAACAAACATGTCAGATGGGAGATAAATCTCATCCCCCGGTCCTCTCCGGTCCCCCGGTGTCGCTAAAGTGTCCCCCCACCCCCCCTTCCTCCCGAAAATCTAACATGGCGCTGCACATACCGGCGCGCACAGCAGCGCGCCGGCCGCATTTCCCCCTTTCCTATGGTTTCTGTCGCATGTGCTATGACACATACGACAGAAACCTGCTCCCCAGGCCCTGCCAAGTCACCCCCTATCCCCACCCCGGTGTTCCCCGGTGTCCCCCGTACCTGTTAGCTTTGATTCCTCGCGGCCCCCTCCTCCTTCACACTGCACGCCGGTCACACTGCACGCCGGTCACACGTGCAGAGCGCGGCTGTCAGCTTCCTGTGTCTGTGACTCAGACGCTGGCTGCTGCTGCTGCTGCTTGCACAGAGTCTGCAGCTGTGACCCGGGGAGGGTGGGTGCAAATTCTTTGCACCCACTCTCCTCAAATGGATGGTCTGCACTCCTAGAAAATTGGGGATACGTTCCCTGAACGTGCCCCCCATATTCTAGAAGGTCCAGAATCGCCGCGGGACTTTCACAATAGATTACAGCAGGGACTTGATTTTTTTTTTTTTTTCTTTTCAATAAATTGGCCAAAGAGGGAATGTTTTTGGGGAGTGTTTTTTCAAATAAATTTTTTTTTTGTTGTCAATTTTTTTTTATTATTACTGTCAATTAGTTATGTCTGGTATCAAATAGACGCTGTGACATAACTAATTGCTGGGCTTGATGCCAGGTGACATTACACATCTGGCATCAACCCCATTTATTACCCCGTTAGCCACCGCACCAGGGCGCGGGATGAGTTGGGGCGAAGCGCCAGGATTGGCGCATCTGATGGATGCGCCACTTCTGGGGCGGCTGCTGCCTGCTATTTTTAGGCTGGGAAGAGTCCAATAACCATGGCTCTTCCCACCCTGAGAATACCAGACCCCAGCTGTCAGCTTCACCTTGACTGGTGATCTAATTTGGGGGGACCCTACGTTTGTTGTTTTTTTTTTAATTATTTATTTATAAATAATTAAAAAAAAAACAGCTTGGGGAGCCCTCCAAATTGATCACCAGCCAAGGTGAAGCTGTCAGCTGTGGTTTGCAGGCTACAGCTGTCTGCTTTACCCTAGCTGGCTATCAAAAATAGGGGGGACCCCACGTCATTTATTTTAATTATTTTTTTTTCTTTTTGGGCTAAATACAAGGCTAGGCACCCTTTAGTGCCACATGAAAGGCACTAAAGGGCGCCAGCTTAGAATATGCAGGGGGGTGGGACGTTATATATGTTTGACATCTATCCATTCATCCATTGTAGCATTTTAGGCTATGTGCCCACAATCAGGGTTTGCAGCGTTTTGGGCGCAGAGTGTTTTCCCTGCGTCCATAACGCTGCGTTGTGCAGTAGAAGCACAGTGGAAGGCTTTTTAGAAATCTCGTGCCCACTGTGCTTCTTTTCTCCGCAGCATAAACCGACCTGTGGCGCAGCTTCCCGAGCCTCAGCATGTCAATTTATGCTGCGGAGATGAGTGTGCTCTGCAGGTAGCATAGAACTAAAGTCCACAGCAGCCTGAACCCAAATCGTGGGCATGGGCAGCTGCGTTCTCCCGTGGACAACACTCACATCTCTGTAGGAAGGCTGACACTGTGTACTGGACGCCGTGTCGCTGGATCATGGCCACATAGCCTAAAAGTGAGAAATTTGTTGCTACAACAACATTTTTGTGAAGTACCTGTGGATTCAAAATGCTTACTATACTCCTGAATAAAATCCTTGAGGGGTCCAGTTTCCAAAATGGAGTCACTTGTGGGGGGTTTCTAATGTATAGGTAACCAAGAGGCCCTGCTAATGTGACATGGTGCACGCAATTTATTTAAACTTTTCCAAAATTCAAATGGTGCTCCTTCCATTCCAAGCCCTCCCATATATCCAAACAGAGGTTTTTGGCCACATATGGGGTATCCCTGCACTCACAAGAAATTGGATAACAACCTGTGGGGTCCACGTTTTGTTGTTGCCTCTTGAAAAAGTGAGAAATGTGATGCTAAAGAAACATTTTTGTGAAAAAAATGAAAATTTTCAATATGGCAACCTAAGCTTATCAAATTCTGTGAAGTATTCGTGGATTCAAAATGCTCAATATACACCTAGATAAAAGCCTTGAGGTTTCTTGATTCCATGATTCCAAAATGGGGTCACTTGTGGGGGGCCTCCACTGTTTAGGCACTTTAGGGGCTTTCCAAATGCGACATAGCGTCCACTAATTATTCCAGCCAAATGTTCAGTCAAATTGCACTCCTTCCCTTCCAAGACCTGCCGTGTGCCCAAACAGTTGATTTCCACCACATATAAGATATCACCAAACTCAGGAGAAATTGCAGAATACATTTCATGGTGATTTTTTTCCTGTTACCATTGTGAAAAAAAAGCTACCTGGTTGAAGTAACAATTTTGTGGTAAAATTTTATTTTTTTATTTTCATGGCTCAACGTTATAAACATCTGTGAAGCACCTGGGGGTTCAGGGTACTCACCAAACATCTAGATAAATTCCTTGAGATGCCTAGTTTCCAATATGGGGTCACTTGTGGTGGTTTTTTGCTGTTTACGTACCTTAGGGGTCCTCCAAATGCAACATGGTGCCCGCAATCTTTTTCAGCCAAATTTCCTTTCCAAAATTCAAATATTGCTCCTTTCGTTCCAAGCCCTCCCATTTGTCCTAACAAAGGTTTCAGACCACATGTGAGGTATCACCGCGCTCATAAAAAAGTGGGTAACAAACATTTGGGTCAAATTTTTGGAATTACCTCTTGAAAAAGTGAGAGAATTGATGCTAAAGCAACATTTTTGAGAAAAAAAATTACAATTTTCAATATGACAAAGTAACGTTATCAAAATCTGTGAAGTACCTGTGGGTCCAAAATGCTCAGTATACCCCTCGATAGAAGCCTTAAGGGGTCTAGTTTCCAAAATGGGGTCACTTGAGGGGGGTTCCTGCTGTTTAGGTACCTTAGGGGATCTGTAAAAGCAACATGGTGCCCGCAATCTGTTTCAGCCAACTTTGCTTTCCAAAATTCAAATATTGTTCCTTTCATTCCGAGCTCTCCCATTTACCCAAACAAAGGTTTCTGACCACATGTGGGGTATTGGCGCGCTCATAAAAAAGTGGGTAACAAAGTGTGAGGTCCAATTTTTGGTGTTACCTCTTGAAAAAGTAAGAAAATTAGTGCTAAAGTAACATTTTTAGGTAAAATGTTAATTTTTTTTTTTTTCATTCCACATTACTTTAGTTCCTGTGAAGCACCTGAAGGGTTAATAAACTTCTTGAATGTGGTTTTGAGTACCTTGAGGGGTGCAGGTTTTAGAATGGTGTCACTTTTGGGTATTTTCTGTCACCCAGGCCTCTCAAAGTCACATCAAATGGGATGTGGTCCCTAAAAAAATGGTTTTGTAAATTTTGTTGAAAAAATGGGAAATTGCTGATGAACTTTGAACCCTTCTAAATTCCTAACCCCAAAAAATTTTGTTTCAAAAATTGCGCTGATCTAAAGTAGCCAAGTGGGAAATGTTATTTATTAACTATTTTGTGTGACATAACTCTCCGGTTTATGGGCATAAAAATTAAAAGTTTGAAACTTGCAAAATTTTTAATTTTTTTGTCAAATTTCAGATTTTTTCACAAATAAAATAAAAAAATATCATCCTAAATTTACCTCTAACATGAAGCCAAATATGTCACGAAAAAACATTCTCAGAATCACCGGGATCCATTGAAGCGTTCCAGAGTTATAACCTTATGAAGTGACACTGGTCAAAATTGCAAAAAATGGCCTGGGCATTAAGTACAAAACTGGCTTCGTCCTTAAGGGGTTAAACAAGAAAAACTGAAATATCTCATGGTCATAAGTATTCAGCCCCTTTGCTCACTCATATTTAAGTCACATGCTGTCCATTTCCTTGTGATCCTCCTTGAGATGGTTTTACTCCTTCATTGAAGTCCAGCTGTGTTTAATTAAACTGATAGGACTTTATTTGGAAAGGCACACACCTGTTTATATAAGACTTCACAGCTCACAGTGCATGTCAGACCAAATGAGAATTATGAGGTCAAAGGAACTGCCCAAGGAGCTCAGAGACAGAATTGTGGCAAGGCACAGATCTGGCCAAGGTTACAAAATAATTTCTGCAATACTCAAGGTTTCTAAGAACGCAGCTGCCTCCATAATCCTTAAAGGGAACCTGTCAGGTGCAAAATGCACCCAGAACCACGAGCAGCTCTGGGTGTATATTGCTAATCCCTGCCTAACCATCCCTGTATACACTAACATAGATAAAGAGATCTTTAGAAAAGTATTTCTAAATATTGTATGCTAATGAGCAAGGGCAGTAGCCCCAAGGGCGTTGCTTCCCTTGCTAGTCACCCCTATTAGCATGTTAAACGTACCTGTCGGTGTGCTAACATGCTAATGAATGGTAGCATCAGAGGATGATCTCGCTCACCTCTCCGCTGCCATCACCGCCCGATGCTGGATTTCGGCTCAGTGCATATGACTCCGGATTTTCTGTCATGTGCACTACTTCAGTTTGAAGCCAGGACGCTTACACCCAGCTTCATAGTGGGCATGACTCAAACTCCAGGGTCATGCGCACTATGGCGAAATCCCACGTCAGAAGCGATGGCGGTGGAGAGGGGAGCGTGACCATCCTCTGACGCTACCATTCATTAGCATGATAGCACGCCCACAGGGACGTACTAACATGCTAATAGGGGCGACTAGCAAGGGAAGCAACGCCCTTGGGGCTACTGCCCTCGCTCATTAGCATACGATATAAGCTCTTTAGAAATACTTTTCTAAAGATCTCTTTATCTATGCTAGTGTATACAGGGACGGTTAGGCAGGAATTAGCAATATGCACCCAGAACTGCTCGTGGCTCTGGGTACATATTGCACCTGACAGTTTCCCTTGAAAAGGAAGAAGTTTGGTACCACCAGAACTCTTCCTAGACCTGTCCGTCCAGCCAAACTGAGTAATCGTGGGAGAAGAGCCTTGGTGAGAGAGGTAAAGAAGAACCCCATGATCACTGTGGCTGAGCTCCAAAGATGCAGTAGGGAGATGGGAGAAAGTTGCACAAAGTCAACTATCAGTGCAGCCCTCCACCAGTGGAACCATTATGGCAGAGTGGCCTGACGGAAGCCTCTCCTATGAAAGCTGGAAAAAAAAAAAAAACACACGAAGGACTCCCAGACTTTGAGAAATAAGATTCTCTGGTCTCATGAGATGAATATAGAACTTTTTGGTGATAATTCTAAGCGGTATGTGTGGAGAAAACCAGGCACTGCTCATCACCTGCCCAATACAATCCCCACAGTGACTTAAGGTGGTGGCAGCATCATGCTATGGGGGCAGGGACAGGATGACTGGTTGCATTTGAAGGAAAGGTGAATGCGGCCAAGTACAGAGATATCCTGGAAGAAAACCTCTTCCAGAGTGCTCTGGACCTCAGACTTGGCCGAAATTTCACCTTCCAAGAAGACAATGACCCTAAGTACACAGCTAAAATAACAAAGGAGTAGCTTCAGAACAACTCTGTGACCAGTCTTGACTGGTCCAGCCAGATCCCTGACCTAAACCCAATCGAGCATCTCTGGAAAGAGCTGAAAATGGCTGTCCACCAACATTCACCATCCAACCTGACGGAACTGGAAAGGATCTGCAAGGAAGAATGGCAGAGGATCCCCAAATCCAGAATCCCAAGAAGACTCATGGCTGTACTAGCTCAAAAGGGAGGGTGCCTCTACTCAATACTAAGTAAAGGGTCTGAATACTTATGACCATGTGATATTTCAATTTTTCTTGTTTAATAAATTTGAAAAAAATTCTACATTTGATTTTTTTCTGTCAAGATGGGGTACAGAGAGTACATTAATAATAGAAAGAAAGAACTTTTTTGAATTTACCAAATGGCTGCAATGAAACAAACAGTGAAAAATGTAAAGGGGTCTGAATTCTTTTCGTAGCCACTGTAAATGTTTATTTGTGATACTGACTAATTCACACCAGAACTGTGGTTCCTGTATGGTCTGATAAGGACTGATAACTACAACTATCAGTATCTTCTTACCATTGTTAAGGACATACTGGAAGTTCTAGGTTGATTGCGATAAATATATATACAGGGCTGACTTGACATTACAATTGATGAACCGTGTACTGATTCTTGTGATGTATTCCAGTACTGATGAGGGTTTTGATGATGTTTCTGTACTGATAGGGGCTATTTGGATGTATTTCTGTACTGCTGGTGGTTCTGATGATGAATTTCTTTACTGATAAGAATTTTCATGCTGTATTTCTGTACCTATGGTGGTTCTGGTGATGTATTTCTGTACTGATGAGGGTTTTGATGATGTGTTTCTGTACTAATGGGGGCTCTAGTGATGTATTTCTGTACCTCTGGTGGCTCTCGGTTGATGTATTCCTGTGCTGTTATAAATCCTGATCCTGTACAAATGGAACAGTTCAGAACTTGTAAGATTACATTATACAGGGCTGTGTTAATAAAGTATTGCGCCATCTGCCAATTTAAGGGTTACTATGTTTTTTTAATGTTAGGCACATTAAAGGGGTTGTCCCACATTTGTGATGTGTCTGTACTTACTCTATGCTATTCTATGTGATTACAGACTTCTGAGTTCTCACAGTGTGTACACTGCATGCTGGCAGTATTCTCTGGTGCCGGTGGTGAGAGTGGGAGGTCACAAAACCACAAGTATGCGATTTACATAGATGTGGTCACGTGTTGACTAGACATGAATGGCCTTGATCACTGAAAATGAATTGTGTGAGACCGGACACGTCTAGTCAGAATGTGGCCAGAAGTATACAAATCGTATACTTGTGCTCATATGACCGTCCGCTCTTGCCACTAGCAAGGGAGAAACCTAAAAGTGTGCAGTGCAAGTGCTGTGAGAATGCAGAAGCCTGCAGTCACCTCATCTCAAACCTGCACAAGCCCTTCAATTATAAAATTAAGCCCTGTAACATGCCCATTCCTAACAGCGTGTAATATACTGTCAGGATTCGGCTCTGCTTGCTTGTTCCAGCGGTCATCGCATGGTCACTACACTCATATGTGATTTTCATACTTATGATCATCTGAAAATTCGCTTTTCTTCTTGCCGCTGTCTTTTTCAGTGAAAATTGAAAAAATTAGGAAAACCAGCTCGGCATCACATGACTATGTATGAAAAGCGCATATGAATGATTGATCACATGATAACTACTCAGACCGTGGAAAAGGGAGGGAGTGGAGCGCAGATTGGAGTTTTTTCAGAGTGGACAGTGGGACTGTGGAAGGTTTGAGGGTTGGAGGTGGAGCTGGGCAGAGGCGGGGCTGGGGTGGAGCCTGGGCAGAGTCTCAAGGGGGCCCGAAAATTTTGCTAGTATGGGGCCCTGAAATTCCAAGTGGCAGCCCTGCATCCAATATATTGGTTGGACAATACAATCTATGCACAACAGACTTAATAAGCACCGACATAATATCAGGCAGGGCCTACTAGAACACACGATTTCAAAACATTACTTTTTGAAACATCAAAAAAATCCAGTTGGATTTCGGCTCACCATATTGGAACAAATTCTGATTGGCATAGCGGACCGCTATAAGAGGTTAACAAACAGAGAATCCTATTCGATATTTAAAATGGCCACACTAACCCCTGAGGGCTTAAATATTAGTATTGCCGACACTCAATAGTCATCAATATTTCTATCAATTAAATAATATTTTGGAAGTATTGCAGATTTAACATCTGTTACAATTACCCATACCACATACAAAGAAGATAAAATTGAGTGGTAGGAAGCTTAGTTTATATTAAATAAAATAAAATAATCATCCCCTCAGGGTCCTTATTACACCTTACACCTATTGGTATGTGAAAAAATATTTCCCGGGATATTTTACAATTTTACAGTATTTTATCATATTAATCAGACTCTCTCTAAATATGAATATATGACATAGCAATTTTCCTTAATTTAATAATATTTTAGCATATTTTCTTATCAATATTTTAATATTAATCCAGTTTTACATATGACTTTCGATCTCTCTCTCTTTTATGACGTTTTATATATTTATAATTTTGCTCATCCCAGTCGTTTTTACATATTTGCAATTAATCTTTTTAATTATATGTAACAAAGATTACTTTGTATCTTAAGTCAGAGGCATATCTAGGGGGGACTGGCAGGGCATCTGCCCCGGGCGCAGCTGTCAGGCTGCCTGATGCAGCGCTCTGAGAGTCTCCTGGCGGCTGTGTTTTACCACCCTCCGTAGTGGGAGTTGGCTATTCTCTGAGTCCAGCAGTCAAGCTGACAGCCGGAGTCAGAGAAAGTGTGGATGCGGCTCCCTGTGATCAATTGCATTGACGGCAGTAGCTTTGTGCAACCTGTGCAGTGGCACAGGGGCAGCAGACAGTACTGGGGGGGGGGGGGAGGACTCCCCCCCCCCCCAACACGATCTCCTGTCAGATTGCAGTTGGAAGCAGTGAGATGGGGGAGGGGCCTGCATGGCACTGAGGAGGCTACATAGTGCTATGTGCTCAGCCTCTCACCCTTCCATCCTGTGCACTTAGCCTCTGTGCTCACCTGTTCATGTCTAGCACCGCAGAGGAGACAGAAGACGAGAATGAAGCCAGAGCTGATTGGCCACACATTAACCAGTCAGTGCCCGGCTGCTTTCTGCTGTAACCCTTGAGCTCAGCCACTGCATCCATCAGTCAGAAACTTCTGCTGCACCTGATATTATAGGGGCAACTTAGCAACAGGTACTTATATCTCAGCTAAGTGTGTTTATATCTAATATATACCACAATATATCTAATGAATTAGTGACTTCAATGTTCAGTGTATGTATGCCGTATATGCCCAGTGTGTGAGTGCTGTATACAGGGTATGAGTGCTGTGTACAGCGTGTGTGAATGCTTTATACCATGTGTGAGTGCTGCATACAGTGTGTGACTGCTAAAATCTGTGTGAGTGCTGTACACGGTATATGAGTGCTGTATACCGGGTGTGAGTGCTGTGCACAGTATATGAGTGCTGTATACCGGGTGTGAGTGCTGTGTACAGCATGTGAGTGCTGTACACAATATGTGAGTGCTGTATACAGTGTGTGAGTGCTGTACACGGTATATGAGTGCTGTATACTGGGTGTGAGTGCTATATACCTCTCCCCTCGCTACTCCCCAGCCTCGCCACTCTGCCAATCCCTTCACTGGCTTCCCATCGCCCAACGACTCCAGTTCAAAACATTAACCATGACATACAAAGCCATGCACAACCTGTCTCCTCCCTACATCTGTGACCTAGTCTCCCAGTACCTACCTGCACGCAACCTTAGATCCTCACAAGATCTCCTTCTCTGCTCCTCTCTTATCTCCTCTTCCCACAATCGTGTACAAGATTTCTCCCGTGCATCCCCCATACTCTGGAACGCTCTACCTCAGCACATCAGACTCTCCCCTACCGTGGAAAGCTTCAAGAGGAACCTCAAGACCCACCTCTTCCAACAAGCCTACAACCTACAATAGCCCTCAGCCCAGTAGACCACTGCGCAACCAGCTCTGTCCTCACCTATTGTACCATCACCCATTCCCTGTAGACTGTGAGCCCTCGCGGGCAGGGTCCTCTCTCCTCCTATACCAGTCTGTCTTGTACTGTTAATGATTGTTGTACGTATACCCTCTTTCACTTGTAAAGCGCCATGGAATAAATGGCGCTATAATAATAAATAATAATAATAATAATAATATACTGTGTGTGAGTGCTGTATACCGGGTATGAGTGCTGTATACCGGGTGTGAGTGCTGTATACTGGGTGTGAGTGCTGTATACCAAGTGTGAGTGCTGCATACGGCATGTCACGTGTGGGAGTTCTGTATACAAGGTGTGACTGTGTACGGGGTGTAAGTGCTGTGCATGGCATGTGTGAGTGATGTCTACAGTATACAGTATGTCCAATGCATGTGTACTGTATATGGCCAGTGTGTGTCGTGTGTGGTATTCAATATGACCAGTGTGTCAAGACTGTGTGCAGTATACGCCCGTTGTGTGAGTACAATATGCGGTTTACAGCCAGTGTGTCAGAGCTGTGTTCTGTATACTGCCAGTGTGTCAGAGTTGTGTGTGGTTTATGGTCAGTGTATCATGGCTGTGTGCGGTATACTGTCAGTGTATCATGGCTGTGTACGGTATACGACCAGTGTGTCAGATCTGTGTGTGGTACATGGCCAGTATGTCAGATCTGTGTGCGGTATACAGCCCGTGTGTCAAAGCTGTGTGTGGTATATGGCCAGTATGTCAGACCTGTGTGCGGTATACGGCTACTGTGTCAGAGCTGTGTGCGCTATACGGCCAGTGTGTCTGATCGGCCAGGGTCTGGCAGCCTCGCCAATTGGCTGTTTTAAAGGGAACCTGTCAGGTGCAAAATGCACCCAGAACCACGAGCAGTTCTGGGTGCATATTGCTAATCCCTGCCTAACTGCCCCTGTATACACTAGCATAGATAAAGGGATCTTTAGAAAAAGAATGCTGGCATTTTTTTTTTTCTTTCCCTCCACTTGGTCATTCACCAGCATGAAGCACACCTTTTATTATGGCTTAGGTATTTTCAGCTACTCATCACATTTTGTTTTTTATCATACATGCACACAGAGCATAGTCAGGCCCACTCAGACCAGCACTAATACAGAGACACACAGGCACATACATGCAGGGCCGGACTGGGACTAAAATTCAGTTCTGGCATTTGGGGGTACACAGGCCCACTTTTCGCGTGGTGAATGTGTAATATCTTTCTGCACTTGTACAGTCATATGAAAAAGTTTGGGCACCCCTATTAATGTTAACCTTTTTTCTTTATAACAATTTGGGTTTTTGCAACAGCTATTTCAGTTTCATATATCTAATAACTGATGGACTGAGTAATATTTCTGGATTGAAATGAGGTTTATTGTACTAACAGAAAATGTGCAATCGGCATTTAAACAAAATTTGACCGGTGCAAAAGTATGGGCACCTCAACATAAAAGTGACTAATATTTTGTAGATGATCCTTTTGCAAAAAATAACAGCCTCTAGTCACTTCCTGTAGCTTTTAATGAGTTCCTGGATAAAGGTATATTTGACCATTCCTGTTTACAAAACAATTCCAGTTCAGTTAAGTTTGATGGTCGCTGAGCATGGACAGCACGCTTCAAATCATCCCACAGATGTTCAATGATATTCAGGTCTGGGGACTGGGATGGCCATTCCAGAACATTGTAATTGTTCCTCTGCATGAATGCCTGAGTAGATTTGGAGTGGTGTTTTGGACCATTGTCTTGCTGAAATATCCATCCCCTGCGTAACTTCAACTTCGTCACTGATTCTTGCACATTATTGTCAAGAATCTGCTGATACTAAGTTGAATCCATGCGACCCTCAACTTTAACAAGATTCCCGGTGCCGGCATTGGCCACACAGCCTCAAAGCATGATGGAACCTCCACCAATTTTACTGTGGGTAGCAAGTGCTTTTCTTGGAATGCCGTGTTTTTTTGCCTCCATGCATAACGCCTTTTTGTATGACCAAACAACTCAATCATTGTTTCATCAGTCCACAGGACCTTATTCCAAAATGTAACTGGCTTGTCCAAATGTGCTTTTGCATACCTCAGGCGACTCGGTTTGTGGCGTGCTTGCAGAAACGGCTTCTTTTGCATCACTCTCCCATACAGCTTCTCCTTGTGCAAAGTGCGCTGTATTGATGACCGATGCACAGTGACACCATCTGCAGCAAGATGATGTTGCAGGTCTTTGGAGGTGGTCTGTGGATTGTCCTTGACTGTTCTCACCATTCTTCTTCTCTGCCTTTCTGATATTTTTCTTGGCCTGCTACTTCTGGGCTTAACAAGAACTGTACCTGTGTTTTTCCATTTCCTTACTATGTTCCTCACAGTGGAAACTGACAGTTTAAATCTCGGAGACAACTTTTTGTATCTTTCCCCTGAACAGCTATGTTGAATAATCTTTGTTTTCAGATCATTTGAGAGTTGTTTTGAGGAGCCCATGATGCCACTCATCCTAGGAGATTCAAATAGGAGAACAACTTGCAAGTGGCCACCTTAAATACCTTTTCTCATGATTGGATACACCTGCCTATGAAGTTCAAAGCTCAATAAGGTTATAAAACCAATTTAGTGCTTTAGTAACTCAGTAAAAAGTAGTTAGGAGTGTTCAAATCAAGAAATTGATAAGGGTGCCCATACTTTTGCACCGGTCAAATTTTGTTTAAATGCAGATTGCACATTTTCTGTTAGTACAATAAACCTCATTTCAATCCAGAAATATTACAGTCCATCAGTTATTAGATATATGAAACTGAAATAGCTGTAGCAAAAACCCAAATTGTTATCAAGAAATAAGGTTAACATTAATAGGGGTGCCCAAACTTTTTCATCTGACTGTATATGTGAGTACTGTATGGCATTATGTGACACTGTATGGCATTATGTGAATACTGTATGGCATTGAGTACTGTATGGCACTATGTGACACATTTTTGCAGTGTGTAGCAGATCTTGATGTATTTTCTGCTCTTTGCTTTCCTGATTTGTGATTGTTCCGCCACATACCTGTGCCCTAATCACTCTACAAGCGCTGCAGTCACTACAGGGGATTGCACCTGTGTGGACAGGTCCAGGACTAATATTACTGATATCACACTAATTAGTCCTCGATTAATGATGCCGCGCCCCTCCCCACACACAATACAATGCACTTCCATTACCCCTCCACACACACACACAATACAATGCACCCCCATTACACACACACACACACACACACACACTACAATGCACGCTCCATTAACCACCCCCCCATCACCCACTACACACACACACACACACGCAATACAATGGACCCCCTATCAACCCCTACACACACACACACACACTGCCTCATCACTACACACTTCTGCCTCCCCCCTCCCTCGGAATACAGTTCTCCTCCTCTGCCTGTCACAAAGCTGTGTTCCTTCACAAATGTTCCCCGTTATGTGTCCTCTGCTTCTCCCCACTCATCCCCATTAATTACACCTTTCATCTTCAGCTCCTCCATGGGGTGCTTACCACTTCCTGATGTCTCCTGTGTGGCGCCCGCAGCACTGTGATGACGTCAGCAAGGTGCTGATCTCATCGGGGTCCGGTCCCGGCTCACTGTTCAAATGTATTTACGTCTGAAAGACGCAAATACATTTGCATAGGAAGGAGGAAGCTGCGGTCACCAGCACCACCACAGACATATACACAAACATACACACATATTAGGGGCGCTATTACCTTCCCCCAGCTTGTCTCCGGTCCGGTCCGCAGGCTCTATTGCAGATCCTAGACGCGTCTGTTAACTGTGACACTGCCGGGGCGGCACACAAACAATTTGAAAGCGCAGTGCAGCCCTGGCCGACATAGAAACAGGCGGCCCCGCGGCCTCAGCACTGCTGCTGGTGAAACTGCCTGGGGCACACGGCATTGGCGCTGGTGGAACCGCCTGGGACCCCGGCACTGGTGGAACTGCCTGGAGACCCCTGCCCTTCCCCAGCCTGCAGTTACCAGCCTGGGGCCCTTTGTGAAGCACAGGGGGCCACATAAGGACCCGGAGCCTACCGGGGGATTCCCCGACACCCCTGTGGCCAGTCCGACCCTGCTTGCAATTGCCTGCCTGTGCTATACACATCAATACTTTATCACCAAGTTAGATCAATGAAAACCAACCATAAATGTCACTATATGAGGGTAGAGTGTGTAGACAAAGTGTATAGAGAAAAAGCACATGGGTTGTGAGGATATGGTGGACCTACGGATCACTAAATGGCACCAAAATTTGAACAAAACTTGAACTAAAAAATAAAAACGATAAGGTCATGAACAATATATTTTATTAATTTAAAATTAATGACCACCAGAAGCAGACAGAACAGAGAAGAAAGGGCATCACATGTAATATAATCAAACACATTATGAAGGTGCACAGGTTCAAAAAGATGTGTCCTGGGTCCAGAAGGAGAGGCACTATGCAAATGTTACTGGAATTGGCAAAAGAAATGTATGTGTCAAACATGTAGGTACAGCATCTAAAGTGACAAAAAAAAATTCAGCATAGTGGCAGACGTATGTAAATGCAGTAAGACAGTATAGTGTCAGACATATGCAGATGCGGTATGGTGTTAGACACATGCAGACACAGTATGACAGTATGGTGTCAAATACTGTACTTGTAGATACAGTATGGCAATATAGTGTCAGACATGTAAGTGCAGTATGACAGTATGGTGTCAAACACATGCATATACAGTATAGCAGTATGGTGTCACACTATCTGCAAATGCAGTATGGCAGTATAGTGTTAGACACATGCAGATACAATATGGCAAAATGGTGTCAGACACATGCATATACAGTATAGCAGTATAGTGTCAGACACATGCAGCTATAGTATGACAGTGCACTGTGAAAAATATGTAAATGCAGCTAGTGTCAGACCCATGCAGATGGTATCAGACCCATGCAGATGCAGCATGACAGTAGTGTCATACATACAGTATGTAGATACAGTATGACAAGGAATATCATAACCTTGGAAAGACACTGCAGATGAATGACTTAATAGATAAAAGATATTTAACAACAAAATAATGGTGATGTTACCTAGACCAAGATGGAGCCTGTGACTACATGTTATGCCCACCCCGATGGGCGTTTCGGAATGACCTTCATCAGGGATGGGGTCATCATGGTTGAGCTGGGTTCTAATGGTGTGGGATGTAAGTGTTAATCCAATGGGTGAGCAGATAGACGCGCAAGCGCAGAGTGAGCATTTCATGCATCTTCAGTAAAGCAGTATATAGAGAAAACCATGGTCAATTACAAAGCGCAGTCTGTGGCCCCTTATTGGCACTCTACAATCTCATCCTTGGAGTAAGAGGCCATGAGTGTCAGTATAAACAACCCATCGCTAACAGATGGCTGCAGTTAGAAGCATGTGCTGGTTGTTTACATTGCAGTGTATGATGTGGACGGTGCACTTGAACCCACTCCATACCCCCACACACGACAGATTGTAGCGGTATGTGCCATGACTGGAAAGAGTTAAATACACTTGGAATCATAAGCTCCTGCTTGCAGAAAATTTACTCATTTAAATATCAGAATTATAGAGCCATTCTGACATTCATTTATAAAACACTTGAGTGGTGTAGACTAATCCCTATAAATTAAAGTAGAAATATCAATGAAAAACAAAAATGGTGAAATATGTGTTAAAAAAAACCCTTGATAATCTTAAAATGGAATCTGTCACCAGGTTTTTACCTCCTAAGTTCAGAGTAGTATACTGTAATGTAGAAGAGACTCTGAATATCACTACAGGACTAGTAAACCTACTCATGTGGTCCTCCATATTCATGAGCTCTGTACAACCCAACCCCACCCCACCACCAATTGGCAGCGGTGTGCAGAAAGCTGCCAATCAATGTGGGTTAGGCAGGGTTCTAAAGTGCTCAGCATTCAGAAAACTAAATCGAGCCACAGCAAATAAAACTGATTTTAATCAAAACTGCAGCAAACAACCCTGTAAGTGATACACTGCTGGAATCAGGGTCTCTCTCCCTACATTATGCTGCTCTCAGAAGGAAAAGCAAAAACCATGTCACAGATTCCCTTTGAGAGAAAATTTCTATAATACGAGACGCTGCTAAGTCTTTGGCTTTGTGATATTTTTTTGTTTCTATGATAACGAATATTACATGACATGAAAACCTTATGTGTCTAATATATGTTTTCAAAATTTTGTGTTTATTGCTAATGGCAACAGTGTTCTACGCACGCGGCAAAACAAAATGGCTGACCCTAATGCGATAGTCACAGCAACGGAGAGCAGAGAAGTGATAAATTCTTGTTTCTGCAAGGAAAGTCCACAAAGGATATTCATGGTGATATGTCACAGACATTTGGGGATCAATGCCCTTCATATTCCACAGTTAAGAACTGGGTTGCCAAATTTAAAACTGGCCACTTCAGCACCAATAATGAGGAACGTCCTGGACGACCGAGTGGTTGTTGTTCCGGAGATCGTCGATGCTGTGCACAACCTCATATTGGAGAATCGACGAATTTCAGCTAAAGCAATAGCAGACATCATGGGGATTTCCCGTGAATGTGTTTGTGTCATTATCCATGAACATTTGGACATGAGGAAGCGATCTGCAAAGTGGGTCCCCAAATGTCTGACAGCAGATCAGAGAAGCATGCGAGTGAAAACTTCCCGGTCCATTAGTCAGCATTTCCGGACTGATAAGAACTTCCTGGATCGACTGGTCACTATGGATTATACCTGGATTTATTTGTATGACTCTGAAAACAAGGAGCAGTCAAAAGAGTGGAAGCACAGTGGTTCTCATCCAAAGAAGTTCAGGGTGCAAAAATCAGCCACTAAGGTGATGGCATCTGTTCTGGGATAAGGAGGGCGTGCTGCTAGTGGACTACCTTCAAAAGGGTTCCACCATCAATGCAAGGTATTACATTGAACTTTTGGACCAATTGAAGGCAGCTCTGAAGGCCAAAAGGCGCAGCAAGCTGTCCAAAAGAATCTTGTTCCTGCAAGACAATGCCTCTGCTCACAATGTACAAGAGACCATAGCAAAACTGGCAGACATGGGCTTCCAGCTGGTTGACCACCCACCTTATTCACCAGATGTGGCTCCCTCCGACTATCATCTGTTTCCAAACCTGAAGAAACACCTTAAGGGTACCAAATTTCACACCGTTTCTGATGCCATGGCTGCTACGGATGCCTGGTTTGAGGCAAAACCGAAATCCTTCTTTTTGCTAGGCTTACAAAACTTGGAATACCAGTGAAAGAAGTGTGTGGACATCAGTGAAGAGTATGTGGAATAAATGTAAAGTTTCATCATCCTATCTCGTTTCTTTCTGGGTAATGCCAAAGACTTATCAGCAGCCCCTTGTACAATTCAATGTAACTGGCATAGTCTATAGCAACTAAAACACAGACAAGTGTAGGATGTGAGCGAGCCCCGTCCACTCCTACGTGGAAGTATTATAAATATCATGTCTATAAGAGTGTACTGTATTAAATGTAAGTTATTACTATGAGTGCACCATCAGCAATGTAGCAGAGCTGGTCAAGCGCGGTAGTCGGCACCATCTAGCGACCGCAAGTTTCACAGGTTTCATTGCAAGTAATGTATCTGATAATATGCATGCTTTAGAACACTGTAAATAACACGTAATGTATAATGTAAGATGCGGGCCCCTCTTGCCGAGTGTCAAGTGGAAGACCTCTGACCCTCACACAAGGCGGAGGCCTAAAGGAAGTCCTCAATCAGACACTGCTGGAAAGGATATGTTCGAAGTACTCCATATTTTTTTACAAGACCAGTATGGGAGAAGGAGGAATCTGCTCTTTCACGTCGTCATGGACTCCTCCACAGAAATGAAGTTCAGGCACGATCTTCTGTAACAGTCATGAAGATGAAGATGAAGATAAAAAAAAGAGGAATAAAATCTGCCAGGAGTGAAGGTAATTAAGGGAATCGTCCTGCCCCATACTTTCTAAGAAGTCAAGAGAAAAGGCTGCCAATCAACACCGGGAGAAAGAGCACGCAGCAAGTGCATTGAACAGCATCCAACCTGTCCGTGATACTAGGCTAACCAATCAACCCCAGGAGAAAGAGCGTACAGCAAATGGATTGGACACCATCCGACCTGCCCTTGTTACTAGCAATTTTCAGGCAAATACGAGCTCTGAAGAAGTACAGCTTTGACGAAGCAAACGGCTTAGTTTAAAACCAAAGCCCAAATACGTATTTGAGGATGTTTACTCCAGCCATCTCTTCAGGCTTCGCAAAGTAAACTCTGAAAGCAGGACTGAAAGAAGAAAAAAAAAAAGCAGTGAAGCCAGTGACCCTCTATCGGGATAGGGCTCCTCTCTTCCCAGGCACAGATGACCCACAAATATTCAAAGAAAAAATGGCGGTAATCCGGGTGCTGCAGAGATCCAAACCACATTGGAATGGAGGTTTAAAGCTTTAATCGCACAATGCGTTTCCGGGACGGTGCGTCCCCTTCATCAGGTCTGATGAAGGGGACACACCGTCCTGGAAACGTGTTGTGCGATTAAAGGGTTAAACCTCCATTCCAGAGTGGATTGGATCTCTGCAGCGCCCGAATTACCGCCATTTTTTCTTTGAATTTTTGTGTGTCTAATTATCTCCTGGTCAGGGAGGGGTGGCCGCTGCAGCAGCGTAAGCCGAGGACCACGCAGCCGACTGAGGCTTGAATAACTATTTCAAACAGAGCAAAGGGCTGCTGTGGCGTGGACTCTAGCGTGGATTCTCATTGCAGCAGATCGGAGGCGAGGGGACCTCGTGCACGCGCCCTTACAGAGTTGTACCTGTCAGCACAACAGTACGAAGTGAGTGCAATCGGCATTGTACATTGTACTCCACCGGTCGGTTTTTACACAGGAGCACTTTTCCTTTTTATTACAAGCACAGATGACTGTCTTAAGTTTATTCTACATATATAAATAATAGGCAAATCAGGAAGGGTTATTACAGAATTCACACACTACCCCTACATTACATTATAGCTTAGCTGTCATGCTGATTAGATATTTGACATTACATTAAGAAAAAAAGATTAGGTTCATTCAGATGTGAAAACTCTTCTACCAGTGAAGGTTGTTTCTCCTAATTGTATTACCGGCCCATATCTGTGTCAGTGTTACCATATTATGGCTACAACTCACGTCTTGACCATAAGTTTAAAGAACTGAAGTAACAGCATTATAGATCCCTATGTAGTTTGAGTTGGGCTGAGAATTAGCGCCAGAAGAGGCTTACGTGAAACCGACCTTGAAGGTGGTTTTTTTTGGCTATTCCATATGCACACTGTCAGAACTTTGCGCAGTTTGCCATCTCGGGCAGTGATATGTGATCAGCATACTTGTGGTCACATGCCAACTAGCAGTGTTTTCTACTTCTCTCAATCTTCTACTGAAAGACGTGAATGAGAAGCTGGTCAGCATGTGACCGCATGTATGCCAATGACATATGAGTGGTTACATGATGACTGCTCGAGCTGGCAATCAGAGCTAAGTCCTGACTATGTGCATATTGCAATCTGCAATCAGATATAGGCACTGCAGAAATATATGGTTAGTAGAGTTGAGCGAGTACCTAACTATTCGTACTCGCTCTACTCATAACGAGTACTGTCTAATACTCACGTATTCATTCCAAATAGCATGCGCAATGCAAGTCAATGGGGAAAAACCCGCAAAGTAACAAGTAACCCTAATGCAGTACTATTTGTGTGAGTATCGAATAGCGCAAAACTCGGGTTACTCGTTACTTTGCGAGTATTCCCCATTGACTTGCAGTGCGTATGCTATTCGGAATGAATACGCGAGTATTAGACAGTACTCGTTATGAGTACTGTACAGAGAGTACGAATAGTTAGCTACTCGCTCAACTCTAAAGCCTGCTTTACACACTTCAATAAATCTTTCAATCCGTCGTCGGGGTCAAGTTGTAAGTGACGCACATCCGGCATCGTTCGTGAGGTATTTGCGTGTGAAACCTACATGCGATCGATATTGAACGAAAATACGGTGATCGCATACACGTCGTTTATTCCTCATACATTGGACGTTTAGTAGTACGAAACTAGTCAATTGAAACGTGTGACATCCCTCATACGATTTTGGTGTCTGATGCTATGTGCGCAGGTGTGCGCTCTGCACCGCAGCTTAAAAAAGGTCTGCTTCAGAGCGCAGCTGAAAAGCTGCGTTCTGAAGCGCCTCACAATGTCTGTCATGCACTAATCTCTGTCAGTCCGTCACTATCTCTGTCCCTCTCTCTCTGTCCATGTCAGTCTATCCCCCTCTCTCATATACTCACCGATCCCCGGCGCTGCACGGCATTCACACTGCTGAGGCGGCTTTTACTGTTTTGAAAAAGCCGGCCGCCCATTAAACAATCTGGTATTCCCTGCTTTCCCCGCCCACCGGCGCCTATGATTGGTTACAGTGAGACACGCCCCCACGCTGAGTGACAGGTGTCACACTGCACCCAATCACAGCAGCCGGTGGGTGTGTCTATACTGTGTAGTGAAATAAATAATTAAATAATTAAAAAAAACGGCGTGCGGTCCCCCCCAATTTTAATACCAGCCAGATAAAGCCATACGGCTGAAGGCTGGTATTCTCAGGATGGGGAGCTCCACGTTATGGGGAGCCCCCCAGCCTAACAATATCAGCCAACAGCCGCCCAGAATTGCCGCATACATTATATGCGACAGTTCTGGGACTGTACCCGGCTCTTCCCGATTTACCCTGGTGCGTTGGCAAATCGGGGTAATAAGGAGTTATTGGCAGCCCATAGCTGCCAATAAGTCCTAGATTAATCATGTCAGGCGTCTATGAGACACCCTCCATGATTAATCTGTAAATTACAGTAAATAAACACACACGCCCGAAAAAATCCTTTATTGGAAATAAAAAACACACACATATACCCTGGTTCACCACTTTAATCAGCCCCAAAAAGCCCTCCTTGTCCGGCGTACTCCAGGATGCTCCAGCGTCGCTTCCAGCGCTGCTGCATGGAGGTGACCGGAGCTGCAGCACACACAGCCGCTCCGGTCACCTCCACGCAGGTAATGAAGACAGCCGCGCGATCAGCTGCTGTCACTGAGGTTACCCGCTGTCACTGGATCCAGCGGTGGCCGCGGGTAACCTCAGTGACAGATCAGCTGATCGCGCTACTCACCTCAGTTGCTGACTGGAGCTGACCGGAGCAGCGGTGAGTAGCGCGATCAGCTGAGCTGTCACTGATGTTACCCGCGGCCACCGCTGCATCCACCGCTGGATCCAGTGACAGCGGGTAACCTCAGTGACAGCAGCTGATCGCGCGGCTGTGTTCATTAGCTGTGTGGAGGTGACCGGAGCGGCTGTGTGTGCTGCAGCTCCGGTCACCTCCATGCAGCAGCGCTGGATGCGACGCTGCATCATCCTGGATTACGCCGGACAAGGAGGGCTTTTTGGGGCTGATTAAAGTGGTGAACCAGGGAATGTGTTTGTGTTTTTTATTTCCAATAAAGGATTTTTTCGGGTGTGTGTGTTTATTTACTGTAATTTACAGATTAATCATGGAAGGTGTCTCATAGACGCCTGACATGATTAATCTAGGACTTATTGGCAGCTATGGGCTGCCAATAACTCCTTATTACCCCGATTTGCCAACGCACCAGGGTAAATCGGGAAGAGCCGGGTACAGTCCCAGAACTGTCGCATATAATGTATGCAGCAATTCTGGGCGGCTGTTGGCTGATATTGTTAGGCTGGGGGGCTCCCCATAACGTGGAGCTCCCCATCCTGAGAATACCAGCCTTCAGCCGTATGGCTTTATCTGGCTGGTTTTAAAATTGGGGGGGACCGCACGCCGTTTTTTTTAATTATTTAATTATTTATTTCACTGCACAGTATAGACACGCCCACCGGCTGCTGTGATTGGGTGCAGGGTGACACCTGTCACTCAGCGTGGGGGCGTGTCTCACTGTAACCAATCATAGGCGCCGGTGGGCGGGGTAAGCAGGGAATACCAGATTGTTTAATGGGCGGCCGGCTTTTTCAAAACAGTAAAAGCCGCCGGAGCAGTGTGAATGCCGTGCAGCGCCGGGGAACGGGGATCGGTGAGTATGAGAGAGGGCTGGTCACTTCAGTTACTCAGGAGATTAGCGGTCACCGGTGAGTCCTTCACTGGTGACCGCTAATCAGGACGCGACACAGACAGAGCCGCAGCATGACCGTGAAGTCGGGTGAAGTTCACCCGAGTTCATTCTGACAGTGCAGCTCTTTCTGTGTCTGCTGTCATCTGCCATTCACCGCTGCTACATGGCTGTCTGTGTCTGCTGTCAGCGGCCACGTAGCAGAGCTGAATGGCAGATGACATAGTAAAAACGCATCTCTACACATTACACACGCTTGGCAAGTCAATAAATAAAAAAAAAAGGGTGCCCGATGCATACGTCACAGAACACATGATCTAAAGGATCGCACACAATATTGATCAATTTAACATAGGCTACTAACGCACGTGTGACAGCAAATGAACGACCTACGTGCAATCTCATTAGATCGCATATGCGACCTGGGCGTGTCACATCGCATACGAGATCGCATCCCTAATTGTAAGGTGTAAAGCTGGCTTAATGGTTAGTCCAGAAAACACCTTTAAAAGGGGTCATCACCTTTCAGAAAATCCCAGTCCCTGGGCACATTTTGAGATATATAGAAAATACACCGTCTTACTCACTGAGTGCACCACTCCGTGTCAGCCGCTGCTCCTGGTGTCTGATATTGGCTGCAGTGCCATCATCAGGTGACAGCGCAGCAGCCAATCGGTGAGCTCAGCGGCTCTACCCAAGTAGTCGGAATGCCCCGTTCAGAGCCTCTGAGCGCAGCGATTGTCTGCTGTACTGTCGATGTGCCATTAGCACTGCAGCTAATATCAGATAATGGGAGCGCTGGACCTGGAAGGGGAAAAAACTTTTTTTATAACAAACTGTGCAAGGGTTTTCTAAAAGGAGAGAACCGCTTTAAGCCTACCAAACGTAGGATTTCATTTATTCCTTTATTAGTTAAGAGGTTTATTCTGCTATTTGTTTAAAGGACTTTAAGGCCATGTGCGCACGTTGCGTTTTTTCTTGCGTCTTGGTTGCGTTTTAAACTGCACTGTGTCATTGACAAAATGCATACGTTTTGCTTCCCCGAAGTCTATGATAAATCAGAAATTCCATGCGCACGTTGCTTTTTTTTTCGGCAACGTTTTTTTTTTTTTACAAATATTTGTCAAAATGTTTGCCTAAAAAAAGTAGCACGTCACTTCTTCATTGAGAACATTTGCCACCCATTGAAATGAATGAGGTGTGTCAAAACCCAATTAAAATGTTTAGCTGTGCATTTTGGTTGCGTTTTGGATGCATTTTTGTCAACAAAAACGCACGTCACCAACTTTTCTCCATTCTCTCTCATGCGCTCTGTCTCTCTCCACTTCATACTCACCGATCACCAGCGCGGCACGGCTGTCACACTGCTCCCGCGGCCTCTCCTGCTTCTGAAAGTGCCGGATACTCATTAGGCTCATCTCATATTCACTTCACCCATTCATTAGGCTCATCTCATATTCACTGCTTCCCCGCCCACCGGCGTCTATGATTTGTTACAGTCATAAACACCCCCACGCTGAGTGACAGCTATCAGACTGCAATCAATCACAGTCACCGGTGGACGGGTCTATATCGTACAGTACAAAAAAAAAAAAAATGCCATGAAGTCCCCCTCCAATTTTGATACCCAGCCAAGATGAAGCCTCACAGGTGGGGGGGCTGTTAGTCTCAGACTGTGGAGACACATGTTATTGGGAGCCCACAGCCTAAAAATAGCCAGCAGCCGCCCGGAATTTCCGCATCCATTAGATGCGACAGTCCCGGGACTTTACCCGGCTCATCCCGATTGCCCTGGTCTGGTAGCAATTGGGGTCCTAGCTTAGTGATGTCAGGCGTCTATGAGACACCCCCTCATCACTAATTTGTAAGTGAAAGTAAATAAACATGAACATCAAAAAATTCTTTATTTGAATATACAAAAAAGCCACCCGCTTTCACCACTTTATTAACCCCCCAAACACCCCTCCAGGTCCGATGTAATCCACACGAGGTCCCACGACGCTTCCAGCACTGCTACATCTGACACTCACAGCGAGCACTATAGAACAAGACTGCCTGCTGTGAGCTTCACACCGCAACTAAAGTGAGTTGCACTATCAGTATTGACGTCACTCAGGTTAGCCGCTGCCACAGCTGGAGTCCTCCACCCAAGTGACTGAAGTGAGCAGTGCGATCAGTGGTGCAGTCACTCAGGTGATTTCCCGTCACAGCTGGAGTCGTTCACCTGTGACCGCAAATCAGGCCGCGACACAGAGCCACGTGAGGAGATTGAACTCGGGTGAACCTGTAACGCTGTGGGCCCCGCACTACTGCCTTTGTCGCAGCACCAACGTCAGAGGTTCACCGAGTTCATTCTCATCTCGCGGCTCTGTCTGCTTGCAGCGGGCAGTCATGCTCTACAGTGATGCGGTGACAGGACAGGGATGTAGCAGAGCTGAATCGCAGTGGGACCTCATGTGGATTACTTCAGACCTACAGGGGTGTTTAGAGGTTAATAAAAGTGTTTTTTGTATTTTATTCCACATAAAGGATTTTTGAGGGTGCATGTTTTTTTTTATTTTCAATTACAGATTAGTGATGGGGCGGGGTCTAAGATGACTGCCATCACTAATCTAGGACTTAATGGCAACTGTGGGCTGCCATTAACTCCTTATTACCCAGATTGCCACCGCACCAGGGCAAAGGGAAGCGCCAGGTCCAGAACCAGAATTGGCGCATCTTATGGATGCGCCACTTCTGGGGCGGCTGTGGGCTGCTATTGTTAGGCTGGAAAGGGCCAAATAACGATGGGCCTTCCCACCCTAATAATATTAGTCCCCAGTTGTCTGCTGCACCTTGGCTGGTTTCCGAAAAATGGGGGGGACGCATCGTCATTTTTATTATTATTATTATTATTATTATTATTATTAAATAAATCAAATTAAAAAAGTGTGGGATCCCCTCTATTTTTTATAGCCAGCCAAGATACAGCAGACAGTTGAGGGCTGCAGCCTGCACCTGCTGTTCTTGTGCTGGATATGAAAAATGGGGGGGGGGGGGGGGAGGGGGACACCTCGTCATTTCTTTACCAAAAGAAAGATTAACTAAACAGCTATCCAGGCTAGCTATCCGCCTATAAAGCTATTCTATTATTTCTTTCTTGCTATTCTATATGTTCTTTCTGATTATTTATTCTATGTGTTCTTTCTGATTATCTATTCTATATGTTCTTTAATATTATCTATTCTATATGTTTTTTCTACAATTTTATCTATTTCTTCTATCTATTCTAGCTATCAATTATCCTATCATTTTATTTCTCCTTTAAAAAAACGCACTGGCAAAAATGCATCGAAAAAGCATGCGTTTTTACCTCGTTTTTGTCAAACGCAGTGTTTACAGTTGTCAAGTCTCCCAGAGAGTGCATTTTTTTGTAAAATGAAAAACACAGCGTGCGGACATACCCTAAAGAGAAATCTACTTTTAGGAGTGAAAAACAAAAGAAAAGTGCATTACAATCAATAGAGATAGAGACAAAGCACGCAAGGAAACCATGTGAAGAATTCTAAATCGGAGTTATTCCTGTTGACCAGATTTCACTATTAACTGCATACGTCATTAAAAAATATCCCTTAGACCTGATGAGGCAGGTGTACATTACTTGTCCAATCCTTGTCAGTATGGCTGTATAATCCTTTTTGAAAGTTTTTGCACCCGATAATAAATGTAAGCATCCAGCTCTTTGTGGATCTGTAGCAGATCTAACTGGACTTTATTATTAGGCTTGACACCTTTTAAGGAGGATCACACAGCCATTGCAACATGGACCTTTGAAGGAAGTACACTAGCCTCATCAGGTCTAAAGGAACTATTCAATAATGCAGTTTGTATGGTGAAATCTAGAAGCAGAGCTGCTGTAAAAAAAAACATGTTTTAACTTACTTTATAGTCACTATGATTTTACAGAAAATAAAATTGAAAAAAAAAAAAGAGCCATGATATAAAAATCTACATACATACAATGTCAATACAGTGCAAATGTGTTTCAGCCAGTACTATTTTTGTAATATTTTTCTGTGACTAGGCCTGAGTGACTTGTGCCAGGGAATAGAATGTGACTCAAATGCAACTTTTTAGTACGATTGTTAATACGATTGTTCTGCACGCATACAATACCATGTTCTCGGCAGCACAATTGCACATAGCTATGTTCTGCTGAGAGCAAGAATTTTTAAGCTTTCAAACAACAAGTGTTTTTCTTATTTATCGGGTGATTGGCAAATCGGTTTCGATATGGTGGTTCCCAATGAACAGCCAGTATTACATGCACTGTGAGGCCGGGTTCAGATGATTTCATGGTCTGTATATGGACTAATGCATGTTCTGGGTCTATGATGCTGTAAGTTTGGGTTGGAAGACCCTCCGTAAGTCCAGGCATTGCGATCACACTCCTTGTCTATTCAGAGCGCACGTTACATTTTCCAATGTGATTTACAAGACACGGGCCAGACTTTGATTTTGGCCATGATCCTGTAGGCCCCTTGTTCTCAGATACAAGAAGTGTAAGGACTGGCAGTCTCACAGCGGCAGTCATCATCTAGCCCTATCCTTACAAGTAGAGGATGACCACTACACCCACTGGATGGTGCTGGGGGAGAACACGCCATGACTTGAAGCCTCTAAAGACTGTGCGCTGAGAGCTTTATGACGAGGTCTGTCCGTGTAGCGCTTGTGAATGGCACAAGACAGAGCCTCTAACAAGGTTTGCAGCTCTGGAAGACCAATGATCTGTACGGGCAGACTTTTATTCACTTGATGTGATGAAGAATTCAGATTGTTCAGACAGGTAAGAACTTCTGAAGCATCTATGTCAGAACCTGCAAAAGGAATTTACAAAATTGATTACACAACCATAGATTACAATTTAAAGCCACCAAATTTCACAATATAAACTGCACGCATTGTAAAATAGATCTTCAGACCTGATGAGACTGGTATATTCACTGAAATTCCATGTCAGAATGGCAGTATAATCCCGATATTAAGAGGTGTCCAGCTATGTAATAAAATGGCTTATGAATCCAGGTTTATTAAGGCTCTCCTCACCTAGCATGACTGACTGACAGCTGCAGCTTGTACTGAGCAGTGTGAGATCGCAGCAGGGAGGAGGGACACTGAGGAGCTCTCAATCACGTTATGTGGGCACACATGGCATAAAGTCATACTGACATGGATTCTCAAAGTACATACAGCATCCCTATCAGGTTTAGGATTAATTTTAGTAATGTATTTATTGTACAATTGATGACAGATCTGCTTTACAGAGTACCTATCACGTGTCTTGGCTACCCTACTTACAGTCCCTGACAGAAGTTCTGTCGCTTATCCATGTTATGTAAATAAAAGCTTATAACCGGACTTTAAATTCATCCATTGGTTTTATAAATTACTCTTTTGAAAGCTGAAACCCTCCCAAATTTGGTGTAGGTTATGAAAATAAAGTTGCTGCAAAGCTGAAATATTGATCATTTAATGAACACAGAAAGGTCAGATTTTGGCAAGACAAAAGTTTTGTCGCCTTGTCATATAATGCACCCAATCCTAGTTTACATCCTCAACTGTGCTCACTAAATGATCGGTTAATTAGTGGGTGTGTATAAAAAGAAACCCAGCACCCCAGACCTTCACTTGAACTGCAACTTGACCTCTGACAACATGCCAAAAATCCACCCTGCGACCAGAATTGATTATCAAGAGACTGAAGACCAGATCCACTGCAGAGGTGGCTGGCACCTTTAATGAGTCTCAGCGTCAAGTACAAAGAATTAAAGATTTGAAGAGACTGGAGATGTTTTTGACAAGCCCAGGTCCGGCAGACCCCGCAAGACAACTGCTCAGGAGGAACGTTTGTTGGTTAGAAAATCCAAAATCAGCCCCTCCTCCACTGCAGCAGAGCTCCAACAGGCCTGGTCACCTCAAGTCCCTGTGTCAATTAGAACAGTTTGTAGGATTCTGTCTCAAAATGGCCTCCATGGTCAAATCAGTGCCCAGACGCCAGCACTAAACAAAAGGCAATTAAAAAAACGTGTGTTATTTGCCAAGTCCCACAGCCTGCTAAACAGATGGACACTGGAAAAGTGGCAGAAGGTGGATTTTTCTGATGAATCTTCAGTTGAATTACACCACAGCCGCCACAAATACTGCAGGAGACCAACTGGAGCCCGTATGGACCCAGAAAACAGTTAAGTTTGGTGGTGGAAAGATCATGGTCTGGGGTTACATTCAGTGTGGGGGTGTGCAAAACATTTGCAAGGTGGAAGGCAATATCAATAGCCTAAAATATCAAGAAGTATTAGCTACTGCTTACATTGCGAATTATGAAAGGGGTCAAATTCTGCAGCAGGATGGTGCTCCATCGCATACATCCATCTCTACAACAAAGTTCCTCCTGGCAAAGAAGATCAAGGTGCTCAAGGACTGGCCAGCCCAGTCACCAGACATGAACATCATTGAGCATGTTGGGGTAGGATGAAAGAGGAAGCTTGGAAGACAAAACCAAAAGAATCTAGATGAACTCTGGGAGGCATGTAAGACTGCATTCTTTGCTATTCCTGATGACTTCATCAATAAATTGTATGAATCATTGTTGAACCACATGGATGCAGGCCTTCAAGCTCATGGAAGTCACACAAAATATTAAATATGGCTCTCATAGCATCACAACTTCATTCACCAATGTTATGTAACATATCTTTGTATTAGAAGTTAATTATTTGTTTGAATTTCACATTTACTTTCTGAGGGCAACCAAACTTTTGTCTTGCCAAAATCTGACCTTTCTGTGTTCATTAAATGATCAATATTTCAGCTTTGCAGCAACTTTATTTTCATTACCTAAACCAAATTTGGGAGGGTTTTAGCTTTCAAAAGAGTAGTTTATAAAACCAATGGATGAATTTAAAGTCCGGTTATAATCTTTTATTTACATAACATGGATAAGTACAGAACTTCTGTCAGGGACTGTATATAAGAAAACACTGGGCAGTCGCACACCGGTGAGGTTACTAAATAATGATTATTTATAAAAGTGCACATAAGTGTGCCCAATGCCACCTTAAAGGACCCGACTTTCTAGCAAAAAAAGGGTTGTGGTATCCTGGTATGCAGCCCCCTCACTGGCAAAGCGCGAGATCTCATGTAGTATGGTGATATTTTATGGTTTTAACTAAAGCTGTGCTGACGAGTTCTGTACACTGCAGGTCACAACTGTAGTCACATAATGTTCAAGAGGACGGTGCAGCGTAGGAAATGGCAGAAGACGGGTAAGTATTTTAATACGCTCCCTGCACACACTACTGACTGGTAACAGATAAGGCAATAAAAAATCCTGGAGTGCTCTTTTAAAGAGAATCAGCAGGCTTTTGTTACCTAATCTGAGTGAGAGCAGTATAATTTAGGTACAGAGACCCTGATTCCAGCGATGTGTCAGTTACTGGCAGCTTGCTGCTTTTTGATCCAAATACTATTATATCTGCTGCAGATCTCCCAGTTCACTGAATGTGAAGCTCTGTATAACCACACCCACACTACTGATTAGCAGATTCTGTATACACGGTGCATAGGCAGAAAGCTAGTAATCAGCGGTACGGCAAGGTTATATATGAATATGAAGGACTACATGGCAGCAAGTTTACTAGTCCTCCAATGATAAAATCACTTATCAGCAAGAGATTTATCAAAAATACAGCATGCAGCCATGCAAGTGACATATCTCTGGAATCAGGGTTTCTGCCTCTACATTATACTGCTCTTAGATAAGGTGTCAGATTTCCTTTAAATAGACTCACAGTTCACAATGGAAATGGGCGTAAATCTGGTCATATAGTATTAAGCATATTTAACATTGTCTCTCAAAGAGGTTGTCCACTAATCGGACAACACTGTCTCAATCTGAGTGTTTGCCCGTTAAAATAATACTTCTACTCGCCTCCGTTACCGGCACAGTTTCAGTGGTTTCTCCTGGGGCTCACATGACGTTGTTACATCACGTGAGCCCTGCGCCCAATCAGAGCTGGCTTCCCTCTCCTGTCTTTAGACGTATGAAATATCATGAGGAAATGAGTGGAAGCCATAGCTATGACTTTCTCTTGATATTTAATTTCTCTATCGTTTAGCACATTTTATTTGTGTATATAAAAATAAAATGTGCTATACATACAGCGGTCCCTTCCTATAATGTTCTCCATATACACCACCTGTGTAAATCATTGTTCTATTGGTATGCGCCTCCTTTTCTGCTCTGTTGCAGATTCACTGTCAAAATGGTCATTATCATGCTTTTCTAACAAAAGCTTTTATATGTATTTTGTGACCACAGCTCGGTTGTTTCTCTGTTCTTTTTGATATTAAAAGGGGCTGTCCATTACTCAGACAACCCCTTCTGAGTCTAAGTGCAGATAATTCTCTTACCAATGAAATAAACACCAAAAAACAGAATAAAGCAACAGTGAAGATACAAGATATTACCTCTTAATATAGAAACCACATTCTGTCGCAGCAGGTCCACGCTGTTACCGATCTGCTGTAGCCCCGTACATAGGGCGCGCCGAACACTAAAGGACGCGTCTTTTATCAGCAGGTCCAGGCTTAGCTGGGGAAATTTAGGAAGAAGTTAAAAAAAAAAGTAAGAAATTCTAATGTATTAAATTAGAAAAAAAAAGAGGACACCATCTGCGGTGTATAAAATATTAGCAAACTATGTAATGGAAATTAGTTACTATATTACTACCAAACTCCTACTGACAATATATGTGCCATTCCAACAAATAATCAATTCCATCACAAATTTGGGTGATTAATAAAATGTATCAACTTTCTGCTGTATGGAATAAGCCAATGAAACAAGAACACAACTAATATAAGAAGAGGATTCTCCAAATTCTGCACAAATTGCCACTTTTGATGACTACTGTTGTCTCTGAATTATTCACCCCTTCTGAACAGGCATCTTTGGCTATGACCTGCAGTAAACGTGATGCATAGTCAGGCACCAGCTCCCGGCAGCGTTACTGAGGAATCTCCGCACACTCCATATGGACAATGGCCTCAGCCTCTCACATAGTTGGGTTTTTACTCTGCAACATTTTCAACTAATTCGGAGAAACCACTTCTTATTTTAATTGTGTTAAATAGGTTGAATAAAGACCTAAGTCCATCTAGATCAGGGGTCTCAAACATCGCTGGGTGTATGGGCCGCACATAGAAAAAAAAAATTGAGTGGCTGCATTCCTTGCAGGACAAAGTGACATTTTTAATGATTCCATAGTTTTTTCTATACATCTTTGGATCACTTTTTTGAACATTTTTTGCTTGTTTATTATGACAAACCTGCACTTTTTTGTTTAGTTAAGTGTATATATAAAAAAATCATTTTAATGACAAAAAAATTCATGCTTTAATTTTAATTTTTGGTTTTTTACATTTTATCACCTTCTTGTAATACTGTTTTACAATTAGCAGCATCATATAGTAATCTTAGCTAACATCTTGTAGTAATGTCCCCCATCAGTGTGCCCTGCAGTATTGTGCCCATCCTTGTAGTATTATGGCCATCCTTGGGGTATTGTGCTCATCCTTGTGCCCTGTATTGTGCTCATCCTTTTAGTATTGTGCTCTTCCTTGTGGTATTGTGCTCTTCCTTGTGGTATTGTGCTCTTCCTTGTTTTATTGTGCTCTTCCTTGTTTTATTGTGCTCTTCCTTGAGCCCTGTAGTATTGTGGCCATCCTTGTGGTATTGTGCTCATCCTTGTGCCCTGTAGTATTGTGCTCATCCTTGTGCCCAGTAGTATTGTCCTCATCCTTGAGCCCTGTAGTATTGTGGCCATCCTTGTAGTATTGTGCTCATCCTTGTAGTATTGTGCTCATCCTTGTAGTATTGTGGCCATCCTTGTGCCCTGTAGTATTGTGGCCATCCTTGTGGTATTGTGCTCTTCCTTGTGCCCTGTAGTATTGTGGCCGTCCTTGTGGTATTGTGCTCTTCCTTTTGCCCTGTGGTATTGTGCTCATCCTTGTGTCCAGTATTGTCCTCATTCTTGCTGATGTATGTAAAGCGCTGTGGAATTAATAGCGCTATATAAATGAATAAAATTATTAATTATTATTTATTATTATTGTGCCCTGTAGTATTGTGTTCATCCTTGTGGTATTGTGCTCTTCCTTGTGCCCTGTAGTATTGTGGCCGTCCTTGTGGTATTGTGCTCTTCCTTTTGCCCTGTGGTATTGTGCTCATCCTTGTGTCCAGTATTGTCCTCATTCTTGCTGATGTATGTAAAGCGCTGTGGAATTAATAGCGCTATATAAATGAATAAAATTATTAATAATTATTATTATTCTTGTGCCGTTTTATTGTGCTCATCCTTGTGCCCAGAAGCATTGTGTCCATACTTGTGCCCAGTAGCATTGTGCTCATCCTTGTGCCCTGTAGCATTGTGCTCATCCTTGTGCCCTGTAGCATTGTGCTCATCCTTGTGCCCTGTAGCATTGTGGCCTGTAGCATTGTGCTCATCCTTGTGCCCTGTAGCATTGTGCCCATCCTTGTGCCCAGTAGCATTGTGCTCATCCTTGTGCCCAGTAGTATTGTGCTCATCCTTGTGCCCTGTAGCATTGTGGCCTGTAGCATTGTGCTCATCCTTGTGCCCTGTAGCATTGTGCTCATCCTTGTGCCCTGTAGCATTGTGCCCATCCTTGTAGTATTGTGCTCATCCTTGTAGTATTGTGCTCATCCTTGTAGTAATAACCAAAAACAAAAATAATTCATCTCACCTTTCCTCAGTTCCCTGTGTGCCCACGATCAGTGTTTGCAGAGTTTTGGAGGCAGCATGTTTTAGCTGTGCTGGAATGCTGGAATGTGCAGTACAAGCAGAGTGGATGGGATTTCCAGAAATCCCATGCCACTGTGCGTGTGCGGCCCGCAGCTAACACTGTCTTGCGGTGCAGCTTTCAGAGGCCACAGCATGCGAGTTGTTTGCTGTGGAGTCGCAAGCGTCCTCTGCAGGGAGAACACAGCGAGGAGACCGCAGCGCACTGAACCCCGATTGTGGGCACGGGCCGCTGCGGTCTCCTGTGATTTCCTGCAGAGGAAACTTGTGGCCCCGCAGGTCAGGACCCGCTGCGTCCAGGACACAACGGGTCCTGATTGTGAGAACATATCTTACCTGTTGTTGCGGCTGCAGACCCCCTGACGATCGCGGACCTATGTTGGAGGTCGGTGCCGGCAGACCACAGAATCATTTGCAGTGCCACACATAGGAGATTTCTGCACTATTACAATGGCTGCTGTCCGCCAATCGGATGCAAGGAGGTGGCGACATCACCTCCTTGCATCTATCTTCGCACCAACTTTGCTCTGCCAGCGCCGACCTCCAGCATAGGGCCGCGATAGTCATGGGGTCTGGGGGCCGCAACAAGCAGCCTCAGGGGCCTCGTGTTTGAGACCTCTGATCTAAATCACCCTTCCTCCACCAATTATACATTTGGTCACTAAGTCATTTATAACCAACAATGTTGTGTGTACTGAGAAAATCATCCAGCCCTTTTTTAAAAGCTGTTAAAGTATCTGCCATTACTACCTCTTGTGGTCGGCATTCCACAGTCTGACTCCTCTAACTGTAAAGAACCGTTTCCTATTTAGCTGCCGGAATCGCTTTTCTTCCACTCGCAGCGAGTGCCCCCTGGTCCTTAGTATTGTCTTTGGGAGGAATAAGTCATGTGCCAGTCCTTTATATTGACCACACATGTATTTATACATATAAATGAAATCTCCTCTGAGAAGTCTTTTTTCTAAGCTAAACATATCTAACTTTTCCAACTCTCATCATATGGGAGGCCTTCCATTCCTTGTAGTAGTCTAGTTAGCTGCCTTTGAACTGACTCACTTCTGAATTTCAAAATTCACTTGCCGAAACCCGAAATGGACCCGTGTTATTCTGTTTATATTATTTTTGTTTTGTTTGGAAACAGTAGAAACTGTAAGTTTTGCTAATAAACCTACCGTGTTTTTCCAAAAATAAGACCTCCCCCACAAATAAGCCCTAGCAGGGATTTTCAGCATTTTCGGAGAAAGGCTTAAATATAAGCCCTCCCCCGAAAATAAGCCCTAGTCGCAGATCAATAATGAAGTGTCCCTGCAGCTAAAAAAGTTACAGATACTACAGGACACTTCATTATACACAGCAGCACCCGGCAATTACACTCACCCAACACTGAGCGGCAGGACCTGCAGTGATCGCACACCCGCACACATCAGATCTCTCTCTCACACACACAATCAGATCTCACACACAAACATCGGATCGCATACACACTCACCTCATCCAGCGACACCGATCTCTTCTCGCCGGTAGAATCCTGAGAGGCAGTGCGGTGGAGTGCAAGGAACAGGACCTGCGGCACGTGACGTGACGTGAGTGTGTGTGTGATCTGCTGTGTGTGCCTGCGATCGGCTGTGTGTGCCTGCGATCGGCTGTGTGTGCCTGCGATCGGCTGTGTGTGCCTGCGATCGGCTGTGTGTGCCTGCGATCGGCTGTGTGTGCCTGCGATCGGCTGTGTATGCCTGCGATCGGCTGTGTGTGCGCCTGCGATCGGCTGTGTGTGCCTGCGATCGGCTGTGTGTATCTGTGATGGCTGTGTGTGCCTGTGATCTGCTGTGTGATCTGCTGTGTATATCTGCGATCTGGTGTGTGTGTGTGTGTGCCTGCGATGGGCTGTGTGTATCTGTGATCGGCTGTGTGTGCCTGCGATCTGTTGTGTGTGTGTGTGATCTGCTGCGTGTGTGATCTGCTGTGTGTGCCTGCAATCTGCTGTGTGTGTCAGCTAGCAGCAGGGTAAGACGGCGTGCAGCACCCACCGGAGATCACAGGAGGACCTGGGAACCACGCAGACGTCCTGGTCTAGTGAGTATGAGTCTCCTGGGAAGTGGGGGGTGTCTGCTTTTTTGGGGGGTAAACTTACCCCTAGCCGTGTTTCTCCAAGAATAAGACCTCCTCCAAAAATAAGCCCTAGCGCTTTTTTGGGGGGGCAAAAAAAATATAAGACAGTGTCTTATTTTTTAAAAAAACACGGTAATATTCAATGGCAGCTGAATAATTGTACTTGTGCCTCTATATACAGTATTATAGGAAATATAGCAAGTAATCATACCTTCTTACAAGAAGCTAGGCTGTTCTGAATGAAAGACGATAATGTGCTGGACTTCTTCTTTATGTCTTCAAGAACCTAGAAAAACAGTGACTCCGGCTTAACCCTTTAGTGACGGAGCTAATTTTCACCTTAATGACCAGACCAAATTTTGCAATTCTGACCAGTGTCACTTCATGAGGTTATAACTCTGGAACGCTTCAACGGATCCCGGTGATTCTGAGATTGTTTTTTCGTCACATATTGGACTTCATGTTAGTACCAAATTTAGGACAATATTTTTTGTGTTTATTTATGAAAAAAATTGAATATTGGCAAAAATTTTGAAAATTTAGCAATTTTCAACTTTTGAATTTTTATACCGTTAAACCAGAGATTTCTGTGACACAAAATAGTTAATAAATAACATTTCCCACATGTCTACTTTACATCAGCACAATTTTGGAAACAAAATTTTTTTTCGTTAGGAAGTTAGAGGGGTTCAAAGTTTATCAGCAATTTCTCATTTTTACATCAAAATTTACAAAACCAGTTTTTTAGGGACCACATCACATTTGAAGTGACTTCAATAGGCCTAGATGACAGAAAATACCCAAAAGTGACACCATTCTAAAAACTGCACCCCCCAAAGTACTCAAAACCACATTCAAGAAGTTTATTAACCCTTCAGGTGCTTCACATGAACAAAAGCAATGTGGAATGAAAAAAAGCAAAAATTAAATTTTACCTAAAAATGTTGCTCTAACCCAAATTTATTCACTTTTAGAAGAAATAACACAACAAAATGGACCTCAAAACTTGTTCCCCACTTTCTTATGAGCGCGCCGATACCCCACATGTGGTCAGAAACCTCTGTTTGGACAAATGGGAGGGCTCGGAACAGAAGGAGCAATATTTGAATTTTGGAAAGCAAATTTGGCTGAAATAGATTGCGAGCACCATGTTGCATTTACAGGTCCGCTAAGGTACCTAAACAGAAGAAATCCCTCACAAGTGACACCATTTTGGAAACTAGACCCCTCAAGGCTTCTATCTAGGGGTATAGTGAGCATTTTGGATCCACGGGTACTTCACAGATTTTGTTAACGTTACGTTGTCATATTGAAAATTTTAATAATTTTCTCAAAAATGTTGCTTTAGCATCAATTTTCTCACTTTTTCAAGAGGTAATTCCAAAAATTTGACCTCAAGGTTTGTTAACCACTTTTTTATGAGCGCGGTGATACCTCACATGTGGTCTGAAACCTTTGTTTGGACAAATGGGAGGGCTTGGAACGAAAGGAGCAATATTTGAATTTTAGAAAGGAAATTTGGCTGAAAAAGATTGCGGGCACCATGTCGCATTTGGAGGTCCCCTAAGGTACCTAAACAGCAGAAACCCCGCACAAGTGGCCCCATTTTGGAAACTAGGCCCCTCAAGGAATTTATCTAGATGTTTGGTGAGTACCCTGAACCCCCAGGTGCTTCACAGAATTTTATAACGTTGAGCCATGAAAAAAAAAAAATAAAATTTTACCACAAAATTGTTATTTCAACCAGGTAGCTTTTTTTTTTACAAGAGTAAAAGGAAAAAATTCAGCATAACATTTATTTTGCCAAGTAATCAATATACCCACACAAGCCATATTGTGAAAATATATATAAATATTTATTATAGAGGCTGTAGGGGAAAGACAATACATAGGCATAAATATATGAACAAAGGACCAAGGGAAATGGTGCTGGAGGGGAAAACCCCACGTGTCCCAAGCATTCATTCAGGAGAACAAGTCTCTACTGAGTAACGGCAGACATACCATAATAGAGTCACACCAGGCAGGCACAGCTCAAAGAGGGTAGAAATGGCCAAGATGGCACAACCAGTTATTAGCAAAAGCCGAGCAAAACCTACCAGGGAGATATGGCGCCGAGGGCCCGGGTAACACGTGGGGACCAGACGGCCCAACACGTGTTTCGCTCCGTGTGCTTCGTCGGGGGACGATAAAAGTAGTGCAAAGTGTGAATCTTATATAGAAGGTCCGACCCCAATGAACAAACGCCCCCTCGTTAAGTTAATCATACAGACCGGGGTATTGCGGGACGCGCCGCCCTGGGTCCACAGCAGCGGAAGCCGGAGGGAAGAAAACTTCCTGTGACGTCACAGCACTTCCGGAACTCCGCTGCTAAGGACGCCAGCAACGGCCGCGTCAGGAAGTAAAGACCTCCCTCTGACACGTCATCGGGTAAGACCACCTACCCAAGAGATGACAAACCGTCCATTAGTATATCGGGCAAAGATGCCCACAGTGTGGAACAAAGACGGATGGTCAATGATAAGAACGTGTGGCAACAGAGGAAATCGCAATATACCATGGTTGGATGGATATAGGTGGAATATAAGAAAAGCAAAAGATGCGTTATAGAGACAGGGAGAAAGGAAAAGCCGGCACTTTCACATATTCATAACCACATTCCCAGCAAAGAGACATAGTTTGTGTGATACTACACATACATGCATATACCATAGAAATATATATACGAAGATAAAACGTCACACATATAGTACATCTGTAGATGAATAGAGATATATGCATTACATCATTCAAATGGAACATGCAAGTATTTAATTTCTATCCAGCATTGAAGGGCGCCTCCATGTCTCAAGATAACTTGAAAAACGACATCTTCCACCGTGGATATCCAAAGGCATATTTCCTTTCTCCCTGTCTCTATAACGCATCTTTTGCTTTTCTTATATTCCACCTATATCCATCCAACCATGGTATATTGCGATTTCCTCTGTTGCCACACGTTCTTATCATTGACCATCCGTCTTTGTTCCACACTGTGGGCATCTTTGCCCGATATACTAATGGACGGTTTGTCATCTCTTGGGTAGGTGGTCTTACCCGATGACGTGTCAGAGGGAGGTCTTTACTTCCTGACGCGGCCGTTGCTGGCGTCCTTAGCAGCGGAGTTCCGGAAGTGCTGTGACGTCACAGGAAGTTTTCTTCCCTCCGGCTTCCGCTGCTGTGGACCCAGGGCGGCGCGTCCCGCAATACCCCGGTCTGTATGATTAACTTAACGAGGGGGCGTTTGTTCATTGGGGTCGGACCTTCTATATAAGATTCACACTTTGCACTACTTTTATCGTCCCCCGACGAAGCACACGGAGCGAAACACGTGTTGGGACGTCTGGTCCCCACGTGTTACCCGGGCCCTCGGCGCCATATCTCCCTGGTAGGTTTTGCTCGGCTTTTGCTAATAACTGGTTGTGCCATCTTGGCCATTTCTACCCTCTTTGAGCTGTGCCTGCCTGGTGTGACTCTATTATGGTATGTCTGCCGTTACTCAGTAGAGACTTGTTCTCCTGAATGAATGCTTGGGACACGTGGGGTTTTCCCCTCCAGCACCATTTCCCTTGGTCCTTTGTTCATATATTTATGCCTATGTATTGTCTTTCCCCTACAGCCTCTATAATAAATATTTATATATATTTTCACAATATGGCTTGTGTGGGTATATTGATTACTTGGCAAACTGAAAGACTCTTTCTTCTTGGTTATATTCAATTGTAGAGTTGTTGCCTTTATTCATCAAGTGGCCCTCTTTTGATTTATTTCAGTGTTTACTGTGGTCTCACAGATTCTTCTCAGGGTCCCATGGATCTGAAAGCCCGCGAAAAAGCGTGGGAGACACAATTGGACCGGGTGTTTGAAGTTGGCGGGGATGATTTACCATCTTTGAGTTCCAGAACTGCCTTGGAACATATGAATAATTTGAAGTCTATGCTCAATAGAAAAACACGTTTGTGGTGGAATGTGGCCTTTATGAAGAGGTATTTGGACAGGGGGCTGGTTCCGAGGGGACTGAGGGTCAGGGTCTTTCCCTCCTTTGCCGTCTCTGATGATAGTATAAAGACACAATGGGAGGAAGCCGCGGCAGGCTGTTCCAAGGTCTTCATGCGGCTACTCATAGAACTGAATGAGAAATCGATCTGTGAGTTAGAGACGGAGATTGGAGAGACCCAGGCCCTCCTTTCCTCGGAGCTGTCCCCTGAGGAGTTGTCCAAATACCATGAATCCTTGGATAAGGAGTTCTCCAAATGGGAGAAAGAAATCCTTAACACCAAAACAAAAAAGTATCAACGGGATGTTATGGATTATAAGAACGGTCAAGTATTTCGGTGGAGAGGGATGTCACAGCCTAAAAAGAAACACCACGTCTCCATGACGTCAGTATCAGCGTCATCACTCTCCTCATTGGATGACGAGTCTACTTCAGATAAAGCACGGAGCATGAGACCCAACACGAGAGCTACCAATGTCCGTAATAGACAAGGTCCTGTTTTGGGTGGTGGACGTGGGACTCTTCCTCCAGCTCAGAAGAAAGGGATGGATCAGCATCTAGAGGTAATAAATCTTTCTAAACATGTTCTCACTCCCTCTCAGATTGAAGTCCTGAAATTAGGGCTTTCATTTGTGCCAGAGGCTAATTTCAATCTTTTTGTAGTGATTAAAGACCTTCACCTATTTCTACGGAAATTGGTGTTACATAAATTGCATCATAGAAAAACCTCAGCTGAATCCTCATGGTCCACTCTTGAAGAGGAGGCTATTTCCACCCTGGAGGAGCTGGAGGCGGAGTCCACCCACCACCCACCAGGTAATTTTCCACAACACACCATACCTCGATCCACCACTTTCCCGCCTTTGTCATTATGTCCCCCGATTCAAATCTTTGGGGATCTGGTTACGAGGGACATACGACGCATCTCTTTTAAGGGCGGCAATAACAACTTGACAAAACAGCAACAATCCGCACTCAGAGAACTCCAGTCTCTGGAGGATGTGGTTATCAAACCCGCCGATAAAGGCGGTAATGTGGTAATATGGCCGGTGGAGCTATACGAAAGGGAGGCATGGCGTCAACTAAGAGATCGGGATGCCTATGAATCTCTCCCCTATAACCCTGTACGTGGCTACACCAATGACCTGGAGGCGATTCTGTTGCGGGCTTTTGAGGAGGGAATTATCCCTAAGAAAATCTATGAGGGCCTCTTAGTCAAAACTCCAGTGGTCCCAACATTCTACCTCCTCCCTAAGGTTCATAAAAACCCGAAAGTGCCTCCCGGACGTCCTATTGTCTCTGGCATGGGGGGGCTTTGTGATGTCACTTGCAAATTCATTGAACATTACTTGCACCCACTTGTGGAGACATTGCCCTCCCATGTCAGAGACACTTCGGATGTTCTTAGGAGGCTAGAGGGTCTGACCTTGGAGGAGGGGGTATCACTGGTGACCATGGACGTCGAGGCCCTCTATTCCAGCATTGATCACCGTGATGGACTTGTGGCCGCCCAGTTCTTTTTGGATTCCAGCAATTTGGATCAATCTCTGTCCGATCTGATCATGGAGTTGTTGGAGTTTGTGTTGACGCACAACTTCTTCGTTTTTCGGGACCGGTTCTTCCTCCAGCGGCGCGGCACTGCGATGGGGGCGGCTTGTGCGCCGTCCTACGCAAACCTCTTTCTCGGCTATTGGGAGAGGGAGGTTTTCGGGGGCGGCGTGCCGGCGAGCTCCCATGCGCAGTGCTGGCTCCGCTATATAGACGACATTCTTGTTGTCTGGGGCGGAACCGGCCCTGAACTGGAGGACTTTGTGCGTCGGCTCAACTCCAACGACCGGAACATCTTTTTGACCCATCAGATCGGGCAGAGATCCATTGATTTCCTAGATATCAAGATATCCATAGAGCTGGGCGGAGCAGTGTCTACTACCATCTTCCGTAAGTCCACCGCGGTTAATTCCCTCCTCCATGCCACTTCAGGTCACCCCAGGTCAACGGTGGATGCCATCCCTACTGGCCAATTTTTGCGGCTGCGTAGATTATGTTCCTCGGGTAATACCTTCGAGATTGAATCCAGTGATATGAGGGAGAGATTTAAAAGCAGGGGATATAGCAACAGATCCATCAAACGTGGGTACCAGAGGGCTAAGTCCTCTAATCGCGACCATATACTGTCAGGAAGAGCCTCTACAGTGCAGCCATCTGGTTATGTGGCCAGGTTTATCTCCACCTACTGCCGTCAGTGGGAGCAGATAAGGGGGGTGCTTAATAAGCATTGGGCAATTTTGCAAACAGAACCCTCTCTTGAGGGGTACTTGCCCGATCACCCCATGATGACAGCGAGAAGAGGTAGGAGTCTTAAAGATATGTTGGTGCATAGCCACTATGTGGCGAAGACTCCACCTCTTTTCGGATGTGGCCCACAACGAGTTGGCTGCTACCCATGTGGTAGCTGTAGGGGTTGTAAGAACATTGTTAGGGCCACCACTTTTTGTTCTGCTGATGGCCTGAGAGAGTACTCGATCCGAGTCTATATTTCTTGCAACACATCTGGCGTAATATATTGCGCCACATGTGGATGTGACAAAATTTACGTCGGATTAACCTCTCGGGAACTTCGTATCCGTACGAGAGAACATGTACGTGATATTTTGGCCGCCAAAGAGGTTACTAACCCGGAGACCCTCAAGACGATCCCCCGTCACTTCAGGGAGGTTCACAATTGTGATCCAATCTCCCTGAAGGTTCGTGGGATTGACAGGGTGCATCTTGGTATCCGTGATGGAGATTTGAAAAAACGTCTTGCACAGGTAGAGTGCCGATGGATTTTTACCCTCGGTACTATGTCCCCACATGGACTTAATGAGCGTCTCACTTTTGCTCCTTTTTTGTAGTCCATTGGCCGGTTCTGGCTTAATTGCCATCATTTCCTCTGGTTCAATTGTAGTAGTCCGGAGGTGTGGACTGGAGAATTTTTTGTCCTCTGATGGTAGTTGCCACCCCTGGGTAATCATTTTTATGAGTTTTTTATGAGTTTTAGACTTCGTATCAGTATCAATAGGATGATTGTTCCTTGGCGTGGTTCTGTTTCTCAATTTTAACAGTGCTGTTTGTTTTCCTCAGTCTTTGGTCCTACCCCTATCATGTCCTAAGCCCCACAGCCTTTGGATATCCACGGTGGAAGATGTCGTTTTTCAAGTTATCTTGAGACATGGAGGCGCCCTTCAATGCTGGATAGAAATTAAATACTTGCATGTTCCATTTGAATGATGTAATGCATATATCTCTATTCATCTACAGATGTACTATATGTGTGACGTTTTATCTTCGTATATATATTTCTATGGTATATGCATGTATGTGTAGTATCACACAAACTATGTCTCTTTGCTGGGAATGTGGTTATGAATATGTGAAAGTGCCGGCTTTTCCTTTCTCCCTGTCTCTATAACGCATCTTTTGCTTTTCTTATATTCCACCTATATCCATCCAACCATGGTATATTGCGATTTCCTCTGTTGCCACACGTTCTTATCATTGACCATCCGTCTTTGTTCCACACTGTGGGCATCTTTGCCCGATATACTAATGGACGGTTTGTCATCTCTTGGGTAGGTGGTCTTACCCGATGACGTGTCAGAGGGAGGTCTTTACTTCCTGACGCGGCCGTTGCTGGCGTCCTTAGCAGCGGAGTTCCGGAAGTGCTGTGACGTCACAGGAAGTTTTCTTCCCTCCGGCTTCCGCTGCTGTGGACCCAGGGCGGCGCGTCCCGCAATACCCCGGTCTGTATGATTAACTTAACGAGGGGGCGTTTGTTCATTGGGGTCGGACCTTCTATATAAGATTCACACTTTGCACTACTTTTATCGTCCCCCGACGAAGCACACGGAGCGAAACACGTGTTGGGACGTCTGGTCCCCACGTGTTACCCGGGCCCTCGGCGCCATATCTCCCTGGTAGGTTTTGCTCGGCTTTTGCTAATAACTGGTTGTGCCATCTTGGCCATTTCTACCCTCTTTGAGCTGTGCCTGCCTGGTGTGACTCTATTATGGTATGTCTGCCGTTACTCAGTAGAGACTTGTTCTCCTGAATGAATGCTTGGGACACGTGGGGTTTTCCCCTCCAGCACCATTTCCCTTGGTCCTTTGTTCATATATTTATGCCTATGTATTGTCTTTCCCCTACAGCCTCTATAATAAATATTTATATATATTTTCACAATATGGCTTGTGTGGGTATATTGATTACTTGGCAAACTGAAAGACTCTTTCTTCTTGGTTATATTCAATTGTAGAGTTGTTGCCTTTATTCATCAAGTGGCCCTCTTTTGATTTATAACATTTATTGTGCAATTTCTCCTGAGTTTGGCGATACCTTATATGTGGTGGAAATCAACTGTTTGGGCGCATGGCAGGGCTCGGAAGGGAAGGAGTGCCATTTGACTGCAAAATTGGCTGGAATCAATAGCGGACGCCAGGTTGCATTTGGAGAGCCCCTGAGGTGCCTAAACAGTGGCGGTCCCCCACAAGTGACTTCATTCTGGAAACAAGACACCTCAAGGCTTTTATCAAGGTGTATAGTGAGCAGTTTGAATCCACGAGTACTTCACAGAATTTGATAAGCTTAGGTTGCCATATTGAAAATTTTCATTTTTTTCACAAAACTGTTGCTTTAGCATCAAATTTCTCACTTTTTCAAGAGACAACAACAAACCGTGGACCCCACAGGTTGTTATCCAATGTCTTATGAGCACAGGGATACCCCACATGTGGCCAAAAACCTCTGTTTGGATAAATGAGAGGGCTTGGAATGGAGGGAGCACCATTTGAATTCTGGAAAAGTTGAAATAAATTGCGGGCACCATGTCACATTTGCAGGGCCCCTTGGGTACCTATACATCAGAAAACCCCCACAAGTGACCCCATTTTGGAAACTGGATTTTATTCAGGAGTATAGTAAGCATTTTGAATCCACAGGTACTTCACAAAAATGTTGCTGTAGCAACAAATGTCTCACTGTTAGGCTATGTGGCCATGATCCAGCGACACGGCATCTAGTACACAGTGTCAGCCTCCTGCAGAGATGTGAGTGTTGTCCACGGGAGAACGCAGCTGCCCAAGCCCACGATTTGGGTTCAGGCCGCTGTGGAGCTCTATGCTACCTGCAGAGAACACTCATCTCCGCAGCATAAATTGACATGCTGAGGCTCGGGAAGCTGCGCCACAGGTCGGTTTATGCTGCGGAGAAAAGAAGCACATTGGGCATGGGATTTCTAAAAATCCTTCCACTGTGCTTCTACTGCACAACGCAGCATTATGGACACAGGGAAAACACTCTGCGCCCAAAACGCTGCAAACCCTGATTGTGGGCACACAGCGTAAAATGCTACAATGGATGAATGGATAGATGTCAAACAAATATAACGTCCCATTCCCCTGCATATTCTAAGCTGGCGCCCTTTAGTGCCTTTCATGTGGCACTAAAGGGTGCCTAGCCTTGTATTTAGCCCCCCAAAAAATTAATAATTAAAATAAACGACGTGGGGTCCCCCCTATTTTTGATAGCCAGCTAGGGTAAAGCAGACAGCTGTAGCCTGCAAACCACAGCTGACAGCTTCACCTTGGCTGGTGATCAATTTGGAGGGCTCCCCAGGCGTTTTTTAAAAAAAAAAAAAAACGTGGGGTCCCCCCCAAATTAGATCACCAGCCAAGGTGAAGCGGACAGCTGGGGTCTGGTATTCTCAGGGTGGGAAGAGCCATGGTTATTGGACTCTTCCCAGCCTAAAAATAGCAGGCCGCAGCCGCCCCAGAAGTGGCGCATCCATTAGATGCGCCAATCCTGGCGCTTCGCCCCAGCTCATCCCGCGCCCTGGTGCGGTGGCAGACGGGGTAATATATGGGGTTGATACCAGCTGTAATGTCACCTGGCATCAAGCCCTGGGGTTAGTGATGTCACGGCATCTGAACAGATACCCGACATCACTAACCCAGTCAGTAATAGAAAAAAAAAAGACAAAAAAAAAATTTATTTGAAAAAACACTCCCCGAAACATTCCTCTTTTACCAATTTATTGAAAATAAAGAAATTCCGGTCGCTGTAATCCATTTTGGAGGTCCCACGCCGGCTCTGGATCTTCTAGAATATGGGGGGCACGTTCAGGGAACGTATCCCCCATTTTCTGGAAGAGCAAGCTCTCCATGAGCAGTGTGGGTGCAGTAATCTGAGAATATTGCACTCACACTGCCCCGGTCCAACCTAGGGCAGAGTGACCTGCAGTAACCTCATTCCAGAATATGAGGGGCACGCTCACAGAACGTACCCCCCATTTTCTGGAACAGCAGCCTCTCCATGTGAGGAGTGTGGCTGCAGATCACTGCACTCACCCTCCCCCGGTCCACAGTGGAGCCTGTGCATCAGCGACGTCAGCAGGATTCCTGCTTGCAGGGATCCAGCTGACAGCCGCTGTCTGCGCATGCGCCGCCAGCATTGAAGAAGAAGGAGGCGGCGATCGCGGGCCCGGAGCGGCAGACAGGTAACGTATAACCGGGGGCTTGGGGGGGGGGGGGTGACGGGGGGTGACCTAGTGGGACCTGGGGACACCTTTCTGCCGCATGTGACGTGTCACATGCGGCAGAAAGAGCAGAATGAAGGCGGCCGCGCGCTGTGCGCCGCCATCTTCCACGCTCCGGAGGGGGGAGGGGGGAGGCGGCTCTGGAGACCGGAGGGGGCTCCGGTGACCAGAGGGCTCCGGTGGACCGGAGGAGGGGTCAGGGGGAGGACATTTCCCTCCGATCTGAAATGTTTGATCATTTCAGATCGGAGGGAAATGACTGCAGAGCCGGCGCCGGCGGCAGTTTTCTGTGCGCTTCGGCGCCATTTTGGATGTCCGGTGGGGGTAGGGGTGGGGGTGGGGGGACTCTCCGGTACCGGGGGCTTTGGGGGCACTAGGGGGTTAGATTTCTTTCTCATCTGACATGTTTGATCATGTCAGATGAAAAAGAAATCAGTTTTACCGGCCATTTCTTTTTTTTTCATGTGTTCGTCGGTATACGGTGTATACCGCCGATCACATGATCGGGGTCCAAAAAAAACACCCCGATTCATAATCTGGGGGGTCTCAGCTACCCCCGGTAGCTGAAACCCCCGAGATTTTCGGTCGCTGGGGGGCGCTACAGGGTTTTTTCGGGCCGCCGCTTTAAAGCGGCGGAACAGAATAAGTACCCTGTTTTGCCGCCGCTTTAAGTCGTACGGCCGTCGTTATGAGGTTAATATACAGTATATTGAAGGTGAAGGTCTCCCTCATACACTTATGGCATATCTGCAGCATACACCATGAATGTATGATAGATCCGAGTCCCACCGATGTAACCTACATCTGACTTAAAACACAGTCCCTTGTGATGCGTTCAGTAATGGAGCGATGTGGGCGCATGTGTGGCGCTCTCCATTCTTTTGCATGAGCGTTGCAAGAGATGCCACCTAAGCCCCATTCTCCAGATAGATGAATGATAGATGTTGGATAGATATCTAGGTCATATCTTGTGGTTGCGTTGAGGATATCCCAATAAATCATGTAATAATAGACTTATAGTTAAAAAAAAGGATCAACTTAGAACGAGATCTAAAGGGCTGGCATTCTCATACTCTTGGGTTTACCTCCCACAGTCTGGAAAAATGGGATAGTTTCCCGTTTAATTTGGGATAAAATTGTTACATTAAGCATCGCAACAAGTTCCTGACACCTAGAGTGTTCACATACCTTATCATGAACGAAGCACCTGTCCAGATCTCTCTGCATCATGTATGACGCCTGCAGTCCACCGTCTATTAGACTTTCCAATCCACAGCGCATTCCCATGTAAAGTATCTCACTGATGGACTTCTAGGAGGATAAGGAAACATCTTAGGCTCTGTACACACCTGCATTTTGTATCACTGAGATAAGCAATTCATGCAGAGGACAAATTGGTCACATATATTACTGACTATAGTGGACTCTTTCTGGTTATGTTTATTTTATTGGAGAACTAATGCAGCACCAATACTACTAAAGCAGCAGAGCAGTGTTAGGACGCAACCAACCAGAACTATAAAAATATATAATTGATGACAACAAATTATTTGATTATTATCAGATTATTTGAACAAACAGGAGAAAAAAATGCAGTCCCAGAAATTTGCCACACTCTTAATCAAAGGGTCAACAGCTTTTTGCAACCCCATCTGAGTGCAGCATGATGCAGGGGCAGAAATCAGTACTACAAAGATGTACCACTTATTGAGCTGCTTGCTGCAGTTTTCATAAAATCACAGTTTTATATGCTGGAGATGTACCAGTTATCTGAATGCGCCACGTTCTGTATAACTCCACCCACACCCCTGATTGGTTTACACCGTGCATAGGCAGAAATCTGCCCATCAGTGGTGTGGGCAGGGTAATACAAGGCTCATGAATATGGAGGACTACATGACAGCAAGTTTCAAGCACTCAAGTGAACCTCTTGATGTTAAAACTGGGATTTTATCAAAACTACTGCAAACAGCCCAGAAGTGACATCGTTAAAATCAGGGTCTCTATCACAACATCATACTGGTCTCAGATTAACTGCAAAAACTTGGGTACAGATTCCCATTAACAGGTGAATGAGATGGCTGGCATTTCCTAAATAAATAAACTCATTTCTGCTTGTGAAGATTTTATACCTGGAGACCATGATCTTCCACAGTTTCTTCTTCTGACAGATGTAAGTCAATGTCATTCAGCGCAGCCAAGCTTCCAACGCTTTGTAGTATCTGCTCTGTTGTACAATTGGCTTCATCTTTTGCTTCTGTAACCATGGCCGAAATATCTGAGCAACAACCCTACCAAAATGGTAAAATCATTAGCTGTATCATCTATATGGGCATGGAGGTCATAGAAAGGTGAATAAAATGTCATCTTGATCTGTGCGATACGATGTCTTATTCCAGAGAAAAACAGGTTTTTCTTAATATCTCCTTGAGAATCTGAGTGGGTATTTTAAATGAAAGGGGCATTACCAGTGTGAGACATATAATGACTGACAGTCTGGTCTCCTGATCTCCTTGCAAAGCTGAGTATAACTAACACAGCACAGCAGATTGAACTTCGTCTCATTACAAACACCTCTGTCAGAGGTTAATGGGTTGGTTATAATTACACACAGTCCTGCAGTGAGATGAGGAGAGTAAACTGTCAATCACTACATGCCTCCTTTAATGTAATACTAGCTCTGGAGGCAGATTCTTAGGGAGATCTACGTCTGGTCCCATAGATCATAACGCCTTCACCCCTCGGGTGATTCAGGGTTTTTTCTCCCCTTCTTCCAAGAGCCATAACTTTTTAATTTTTCCGTCAATGTAGCTACATGAGGGCTTGTTTTCTGAGGCATCAGTTGTACTTTTGAACAACATGATTCATAGTGCCCCAAAAGGTAATGGAAAACGGGAAAAAATTCCAAGTGTGGTGAAATTGCAAAAAAAAAAACAAACTGCAATTCTGCTTTTTTTTTTTTTTTACTGTGCTCACTATATGGTAAAACAGACCTGGCATCCCGATTACCCAGGTCAGTATGAATTTGTACAAATCAAATATGTATAGTTTTACTTTTATCTAAATGGTGAAAAATATTCAAAGTTTGTAAGAAAAAAAAAAAAAGGAATTGTGCTATTATAGTGCCATTTTCTGAGACCCGCAGCGGTCTCATTTTTCAGGATCTGGGGCTCGGTGACGGATTGTTTTTGCATCTTGAGCAGACGTTCTTAATTATACCATAACTGTGATGTTTTGTTCGCCTATTATTGCATTTTAATGCAATGATGCAGCAACCAAAAAAAAAAAAAAAAAAAGTAATTCTGGTGTTTTGATTTTTTTATTCATTACATCCTCTGCCGATCAGATTAATTTATTTTATATTTTGATCGATCAGGCATTTCTAAAAGCAGTAATATCATATGTATTTTTTTAAAATTTAACATTGTATTTTTAATGAGGCAAAAAGGGGGGGGGGTATTTGAACTTTGTGTTTTTTTTTCTTTTTCAAAAAAGAATGTTTTACAATTTTTATTTATTATACTAGTCCCCCTAGGGGACTTTATGCCTGCATTGTCCGATCGCTTCTGCCGACCAGAGTGGTGCTGTGAGCCGCACGTCTGCCGACCAGAGTGGTGCTGTGAGCCGCACGTCTGCCGACCAGAGTGGTGCTGTGAGCCGCACGTCTGCCGACCAGAGTGGTGCTGTGAGCCGCACGTCTGCCGACCAGAGTGGTGCTGTGAGCCGCACGTCTGCCGACCAGAGTGGTGCTGTGAGCCGCACGTCTGCCGATCAGAGTGGTGCTGTGAGCCGCACGTCTGCCGACCAGAGTGGTGCTGTGAGCCGCACGTCTGCCGACCAGAGTGGTGCTGTGAGCCGCACGTCTGCCGACCAGAGTGGTGCTGTGAGCCGCACGTCTGCCGACCAGAGTGGTGCTGTGAGCCGCACGTCTGCCGACCAGAGTGGTGCTGTGAGCCGCACGTCTGCCGACCAGAGTGGTGCTGTGAGCCGCACGTCTGCCGACCAGAGTGGTGCTGTGAGCCGCACGTCTGCCGACCAGAGTGGTGCTGTGAGCCGCACGTCTGCCGACCAGAGTGGTGCTGTGAGCCGCACGTCTGCCGACCAGAGTGGTGCTGTGAGCCGCACGTCTGCCGACCAGAGTGGTGCTGTGAGCCGCACGTCTGCCGACCAGAGTGGTGCTGTGAGCCGCACGTCTGCCGATCAGAGTGGTGCTGTGAGCCGCACGTCTGCCGATCAGAGTGATGCTGTGAGCCGCACGTCTGCCGATCAGAGTGATGCTGTGAGCCGCACGTCTGCCGATCAGAGTGATGCTGTGAGCCGCACGTCTGCCGATCAGAGTGATGCTGTGAGCCGCACGTCTGCCGATCAGAGTGATGCTGTGAGCCGCACGTCTGCCGACCAGAGTGGTGCTGTGAGCCGCACGTCTGCCGATCAGAGTGGTGCTGTGAGCCGCACGTCTGCCGATCAGAGTGATGCTGTGAGCTGCACGTCTGCTGGTCGGATCAGCACATGTGACGCCCTGGGCAAGCCAGGGGTCACAGGTCATCACACCACCACACCCTACACCCCAGTTAGGCACATCAGCTAACCCAAAAATCCTTGTTGCCTTCCTCCAGGGGCTGATGTTCACACCAGGGGGTGGGCCAGGCGGTTGGCTCCGCCCACCGAGGAGTACACAGCCCTGGAGGCGGGAGAAACCAGGCAGATCAGAGATAGAGTTTGGGAGGAGGAAGTGGAAGGAGTGGAAGTTTAGCTCAGGGGGAGCTTGAGTAAGGAGTCCAGTGAGGGACGTGAAGGAGTAAACAAGTAGTCAGGTCAAAGTAGAAGGAAGTGAAGTGGTAGAGGAGCAAAAGGAGAAAACTGGAGTAAAGGAGAAAAGTGACAGTAAGAAAGTCTGAAGCTGGTCCGGGTGTGTGCCCCGGACTGAGACAGCAAGGTCAGCAGACGGCGGTGACTGTCTGGAGGAGTGACTGCTCGGAGGTTCCTGGAAGGACCGCGGACGGGTGGTGACCCGGCGGTCTGGAGCAGTGTACAAAGAACAGTCAGCACCAGGGCAGGGGCCTCTCGGACCCCGGCAAGGCTAGGAGTCGCCATAATTTGCCAAATCCGTCAGTGAAGGGGACGGCTGTCTCCCAACAACCAAGTCACCGCCACCGCCAGGGCACCAGTTTCTGAGGGCCAGCGCCTGCGGGCAAAGAGTAGAGCTCCTCCGGTCCAGCTTTTAGCCAGGGAGCGGGTTACCGGTGGGAACCCATCGCAACCATCAAGAACATAGGTGCAGGACAGAGGGACATCACCGTCACCTACTGGGGAAAGCAAGTGCAGCCGTCCGTGGGAACCATCTTTCCAGCCGTGTGTTTTACCGAGAACTGTGTCATCGTCTCAGGCTGAGTGAGTACCACAGTGCCGCAAGGCACAGTGATGCCCCCGCGTCCCTGCGCCCACCAGGCCCTGCACCTCCCACCTCATCACTGGGCCCCGGGATCACCAACCCCTATCCACGGAGGGGCAACACAACAACTTGCTGCTTCACATCATCACTCCCGGGATCCCCACACCGAGCAGCGGTGGTGCTAACAAATCACCACAACCGTGGGTGGCGTCACGGACAATAGACTATATCCCAAAACCCAATCCCCTTTCACTCACGGGCGAGGAGCGCCGCTCGAGAACCCCCGGGATCCGGCCCACCGCTCGAGCCACCACTGAGCAGCAGCAGCAGCCGGACCCGAGCAGAGGGGTGAGCGCAGTGCTGACACCCTCCTCCCCGCCCGCGACAACTTGGCGTCACGAACAGGATCTTACCGCTCTGCCGTTGGGTAGAGGTGCGCCTTGTGACCGCTGAAGGTATCCGGCTGAAAAATTTCGGAGGTCGCCATCTTTGGCGCGAAAAGTTCCCGCTCGAGCGTCTTCTCGAGTAGCAGAGGCGCGAAGGCCAAAACCCCGCCCCGAGAGAGGAGGGGCCGGAAAGAGCTAAGGGGGATGGAAACAAGATGTCTGCGCCCGACGGAGCCGCTGGAGGAGCGGCGGTCGCAGGCGCAGTGGCACCCGCGGATGGGAATGGGCCTGCCCAGGCCCCGGTTGCGCTAGCGGGAGGTGCCGCGGCCCCCGTGCTCGCTCAGGTGATGCCGTTCTCCTTGCCCTATGCGCCCGGAGCTACCTGGCTACCGCAGTATGACGGGAAACCGGATGCCTTACAGGTCTTCCGGAAAAAGCTTAACCCGTTGCTAGAACTGTACCCCCTGACCGATAAGCAACGTGCGGCGGTAGTGCTGGGCCAGTTAACCGGCGCGGCTGAGCAGGAGGCGGAGACCTGGGCCGAGGGGGACCGGCTCTCTGTAGCCACCATCTTTTAAAAGCTACAGACTGCCTTTGAGACCCGGACTGAAGCTGAGCTGAGGATGCAGTTTTACCAGTGCCGGCAACGGGCTGTGGATAGCATTCGGGACTATTCTTTACGTCTGCAGACCGCCCTCCGCATGCTAAAGCGGGTGAATCCTATCAATGAGGTGGATAGCAACAAGATGTTAGTAGAGCAATTTGTGCAGGGGATGAGATCCCCTGAGGATCGCAAGCAACTCCGGCTGTGGGCCCTGGAACACCCTGATGTGGACTTTGCTGTGTTAAAGGAACGGGCCATTAAAGCACTACAGCCCCCAGCTGCAGAAGTCCTGGAGCCAGCCCCGTGGCCCGTCGAGACGGCCCCCGTTGTGGCGGCCCCTGCCCTACCAGCCTCTCCAATACCTGCAGCCCCAAGCAGCACAGTGGAAGAACTGGCAGCCCAGGTCCGTCGCATGGACGGAGACCTCGCCAAGATCCTTGCTGCACTACAACCTTTGACCAGATCTCAGCCTCCAGCCCAGATACAGCTTGCTGACAGCCCCGAGGATGTTCCCTGGATGCAGCGGAGAAGTGCTAATAACCCGCGGAGCAGACCTCCAATCTGCTACAAGTGCCGTAAGCCTGGTCATTACTTCCGACAGTGCCCGTTAAATGAGCAACCCCTGGGGCCCCGGGCCAATCCTCAGGAGTAGAACATCGTGGCCCCCCGGACTGGCGGGACCGATATATCGGGGCCCGCCCCATCATCCCCGTGGCTGTGGACGGCATACCAGTGATGGCTCTCTTGGACACTGGATCACAGGTAACCACCATACCATACACGTTGTACCAGTGGTATTGGGGAATAGACGAGCTGGCACCCCCAGATACTAGTATAACGCTAATTGCTGCTAATGGACTCCCATTGACCCAGGTGGGGTATAAACAAGTGGCTATGACAGTGGGGCAAGCTGAACTGCAACACCAGGGTATGATTGTGATCATGAATGAACCCAGTGATCATAACCCGAAGATAGTGCTGGGAACCAATGTGATGGAGCACTGCATGGCTGATGTGTTGACCCTATTGCAACAGCTAGCCGCCACAGCGGCGGGAAGCCGGCAGAGAGCTGTGCAGCGTGAGATCCGAGCCCTGATGTACCGCCAGCATGTAAGCTCAACAGGAGGGGAGATTGGTGGAGTGAGAGTGATGGATGTTGCTCCATTGACTGTGCCCCCTAGGAGTGAGATGATGATTTGGTGTAGGGCAGCAGTAGGGCCTCAGGGGCGTGACTACCCTGCCATGATGGAGCCCATGCCCTCCGAGCACTGGCCCACTGTAATGGCCGCCCGAGGGGTGGTGGATGTAAAGAAGGGGAGAGTGCCTGTGAGGGTGTTGAACTGTGGGGAGGAAGAAGTCAGGCTTCCCCGGTATGCCACCATTGCCAAGCTGCTCACCCTGGATCCCCACACCATCCACGAAGCCAGTCCCTCAGTCTCCCCACCTATCACCAGCACTTCCCCGCCTCAAGGGGTGGTAAAGGAGTGGCACCAACAGCTACACGTGGGCACTGACGATACTCCTACACATCACAAAGCAGGGGTGTACAGGGTGGTACAAAAGTATGAACAGGTTTTCAGTAAACATCCACTAGACTTTGGGCAGATCAAAGGGGTCCAACACCACATCCCCACCGGTGAACACCCCCCTATCAAAGAGAGGTACAGGCCTATTCCCCCTGCACATTACCAGTGTGCCAAAGATATGTTGAGGAATATGAAGGAGGCAGGGGTTATTCGGGACAGCTGTAGTCCCTGGGCCGCTCCGTTGGTACTGGTCAAGAAGAAGGATGGTACCATGCGGATGTGTGTGGACTATCGGAAGATTAATCAGATAACCCATAAAGATGCCTACCCACTGCCTCGTATTGAAGAGTCTTTGGCCGCACTGAGAACTGCAAATTACTTCTCTACCCTTGACCTCACCAGTGGGTACTGGCAAGTGGCCGTGGCCCCGGAAGACCGGGAGAAAACCGCCTTCACCACTCCGATGGGGCTCTGTGAATTCAATAGTATGCCGTTCGGGCTGTGCAACGCCCCAGGAACCTTCCAACGGCTGATGGAGTGCTGTCTGGGACACCTAAACTTCGAGACCGTCCTATTGTACTTGGATGACGTGATTGTTTACTCCCAGACGTATGAAGCCCATCTGGAGCACCTGGCCGAGGTGCTCGCGTCCCTTGCCAAATACGGGATGAAATTGAAGCCTTCTAAGTGTCACCTGCTGAAACCCAGAGTGCAATACCTGGGGCACGTGGTAAGTGCAGAAGGTGTCGCCCCCGACCCTGAGAAGATCACTGCCATCCAGGGCTAGCCGCCACCAACCACAGTGAGGGAAGTAAGGCAGTTTCTGGGTCTGGTGGGGTACTACCGGCGCTTTATCAAAGGGTACACGAAGATGGCTCCTCCCATGCAAGATCTCCTCATGGGACAGACCAAAGGTGGTAGACCCCTAGGGGCCCCACTGGTGTGGGAAGAAAAGCATAAAGAATCCTTCTGCCAGCTGAAAGCGGCCTTGACTGGGGAAGAGGTCCTAGCGTATCCTGACTATGGCTGCCCATTCATCCTCTATACCGACGCCAGCAATGTGGGGCTGGGAGCAGTCCTGTCCCAGGTCCAGGATGGGAAGGCGAAAGTGATAGCTTATGCTAGCCGGAAGCTTAAGCCAACTGAAAGGAACCCCGAGAACTACAGCTCCTTCAAGCTCGAGCTCCTGGCATTGGTATGGGCTATCACAGAGCGGTTCCGCCACTACTTGGCTGCAGCAAAATTCACCGCTTTCACAGACAACAATCCGTTGACCCACCTGGACACGGCCAAGCTGGGCGCATTGGAGCAGCGGTGGGTGGCCCGGCTAGCCAACTACGACTTCACCATCAAGTACCGAGCTGGTCGTGTCAACATTAATGCTGATGCACTCTCCAGAATGCCCCATTTGTCAGAAGAAGGGGGCGAGGATGATGACCTCGAGGAGATTGAGTTGCCTGCATTTCACCAGCCACCAACTGAGAAGGTACAAATACACCAACAACGGGTGGATCTGGACCCACGGCCCAGTCAAGAGTGGCAGGAAGCTCAAAACCAGGCGCCGGCTGTCCGCCTCGTCAAGACCCTGGTGGAACAAGGTGCTGTTGGAATGGACCCTGCCGCTCCAGCTGAAGCCCAGCGCTTGTGGAAGGAACGGAAACGGCTTTATCTACATCAAGGGAAGCTGTACCGTGAGCTGATCAACCCGAAGACCCATGAGAAAATCTGCCAGTTGGTTATTCCCCAAGCTGATGTGGCTACTGTTTTGCGGGCATACCATGATGGTGCCGGACACTTCGGGTGGAAGAAGCTGGAGATGCTGTTGAGAGAGCGGTTCTACTGGAGTGGGATGCGGGAGTCGGTAGAGGCCTGGTGCCGAGAGTGTGGTCCTTGCACGCTGAGAAGGAAGGACGAGACCGGCCAGAGGGCGCCCCTACACCCAATCATCACACATCAACCGCTGGAACTGGTCGCCCTAGACCATGTCAAGCTCACCCCCAGCAGAAGTGGGTACGCCTACGCGTTGACCATTGTAGACCACTATTCAAGATTCATGGTGGTTGTCCCTGTCAAGGACCTAACTGGTCGAACTGCTGCTCGAGCGTTCCAGGCTTTTTTCTGCCGCCCACATGGATATCCAGAAAAAGTGCTTACTGACCAAGGCCCGGCTTTTGAAGCGGAGGTGTTCCACGAGTTTTGCCAGTTGTACGGCTGTAAGAAGATCCGGACCACCCCTTACCATGCCCAGACCAACGGCATGTGTGAGAAGATGAACCACTTGGTCCTGGGACTCCTCAAGACGTTACCGCTGGAAGAGCGGAACATGTGGCCGGAGAAGCTACCCGACTTGGTCGATATGTACAACAATATCCCGTCCAGCTCGACAAAGTGCACCCCAGCATATCTGATGAGGGCTCGTCCCGGCCGCCTGCCGGTGGACCTGGAAATAGGGTTGGAGGCCCCAGAAGCACTCCCTTCGACAGCTGAATGGGAAACTCGGCGGAGAGCACAATACCGGCAGATTCAGGAGTATGTGGAGAAGAACCTAAGTCGAAGTCGAGAACAGCAGGAGCAGCGATTCAACCAGAAAGCGTCTGCGGGCCCTTTCCAGCCAGGAGATGTGGTGTTAAAGCGGAAGAGGAAGACCCACAAGCTGGATGATCAATGGGAACCGATCCCATACGTCATACAACCCACAGGATGGGAAGATGGGAAGGCCTACCAGATCAGTTGTGACCAAGGGGGCACTTTGGCCACGGTTTCCCGGGACCATCTGAAAAGGTACCCACCAGCATTGAGGGCAATGGCTGACGTACCAGTTCCTCCACCAGCAGAGAAGGCAAAAGAGGTGATCCACACAGTGATGGGTGACTTCCCAGCAGACTGGCCTACACAGAACGGCGCGGTGATTCTTCCAGTGATACTGTTCCCACAACCTGTGGATGAAGAAGTGGTGGAAGTGGTCGACCGTGAGCCAGAACTAGTGCCAGTGCCCAGGGATGAACCTGTACCCAGCTCCCCTATGCCTCCGCCTGCCCCACACGATAGAAGGGAGGAGGAACCGGTTGTTCCCTCTGCCCCACTGCATAGCCACACTGACACCGGACCCCGAAGGTCCACCCGTCCCAACCTAGGTAGACCCCCACTTAGGTACAGGAAGACTGTTCTTTAAAGAGGGGGGTCAGGAAGTCTGTGTGAGTTTATGTTTGAAAGTTTTGGAAAGTTTGTTTGGAAAAGTTGTAAATGATAAGTGAAGTGGAACCGAAAAATGATCTGATTCTACTGTGATTAGAAAACCGTCCGTTGCCGGCACCGTTGTCCCCATGGGGACCGGTTAAAAAGTTTGCATGAGGAACTGCTCATGGACAAGCCCGTGAACTTGCAGGGCAACCACAAATGTTAGTGGCTTGTAAATAAGTTGTTTACCATTACCGTTTCCGCATTGCCGCCTCCGGAGAGGCAGGTTGGAGGGAGGGCCCTCAGCAGAGCAGGCTGGGGCCCAGCCACCACAGGAACCGGTGGCTACCCTCTGGAGGGGAAGGACAGATCCCGCTCGGGTAACGTGTGCTGGACTTGGGGACAAGGGGTGCTGCCTGGGTTTTAGGGGCAGCATCAGGGCCAGGTTGCTTGGGTGGGAGAGAGCGGAAACCGTAACCGTGAACCGTTTTGCAACGTTTAAGTAAAGTGCCTCCCGTTATGGGAATAAGTAATAAAAATGTATATATGTTACCGTTTTACTTTTATATATTTACAGAAAAATAAAACCGGTGTTGGACGGGCAGCCCGCGGACGGTCTGCATTTTGCTAAGGGGGAATGTGACGCCCTGGGCAAGCCAGGGGTCACAGGTCATCACACCACCACACCCTACACCCAAGTTAGGCACATCAGCTAACCCAAAAATCCTTGTTGCCTTCCTCCAGGGGCTGATGTTCACACCAGGGGGTGGGCCAGGCGGTTGGCTCCGCCCACCGAGGAGTACACAGCCCTGGAGGCGGGAGAAACCAGGCAGATCAGAGATAGAGTTTGGAGGAGGAAGTGGAAGGAGTGGAAGTTTAGCTCAGGGGGAGCTTGAGTAAGGAGTCCAGTGAGGGACGTGAAGGAGTAAACAAGTAGTCAGGTGAAAGTAGAGGGAAGTGAAGTGGTAGAGGAGCAAAGGAGAAAACTGGAGTAAAGGAGAAAAGTAACAGTAAGAAAGTCTGAAGCTGGTCCGGGTGTGTGCCCCGGACTGAGACAGCAAGGTCAGCAGACGGCGGTGACTGTCTGGAGGAGTGACTGCTCGGAGGTTCCTGGAAGGACCGCGGACGGGTGGTGACCCGGCGGTCTGGAGCAGTGTACAAAGAACAGTCAGCACCAGGGCAGGGGCCTCTCGGACCCCGGCAAGGCTAGGAGTCGCCATAATTTGCCAAATCCGTCAGTGAAGGGGACGGCTGTCTCCCAACAACCAAGTCCCGATTGAAGGCAACAGCCCAACCATTAAAGCAGAGACACCGCCACCGCACCAGTTTCTGAGGGCCAGCGCCTGCGGGCAAAGAGTAGAGCTCCTCCGGTCCAGCTTGAAGCCGGGGAGCGGGTTACCGGTGGGAACCCATCACAACCATCAAGAACATAGGTGCAGGACAGAGGGACATCACCGTCACCTACTGGGGAAAGCAAGTGCAGCCGTCCGTGGGAACCGTCTTTCCAGCCGTGTGTTTTACAGAGAACTGTGTCATCGTCTCAGGCTGAGTGAGTACCACAGTGCCGCAAGGCACAGCGCTGCCCCCGCGTCCCTGCGCCCACCAGGCCCTGCACCTCCCACCTCATCACTGGGCCCCGGGATCACCAACCCCTACCCACGGAGGGGAAACACAACAACTTGCTGCTTCACATCATCACTCCCGGGATCCCCACACCGAGCAGCGGTGGTGCTAACAAATCACCACAACCGTGGGTGGCGTCACGGACAATAGACTATATCCCAAAACCCCATCCCCTTTCACTCACGGGCGAGGAGCGCCGCTCGAGAACCCCCGGGATCCGGCCCACCGCTCGAGCCACCACTGAGCAGCAGCAGCCGGACCCGAGCAGAGGGGTGAGCGCAGTGCTGTCACCCTCCTCCCCGCCCGCGACACACACACGTGAGGAATAATGCGGCGCAATGATCGAGCCTGCATTAAAAAAGGGACAGACATGAAAAGAAAAATGCATAAATAAAAATTTTAAAAAATATAGTAAATATGACAAGCAGTTAGATATTAATGAAAACACAATAGTTGCACTTGTTAATGGAATCAGATCCTAGATTATTTTCCTGTCCAGCATTTACATATTTCTCATAAATAAAACACTTTGCCGGACACATACACATCGCTAAGAAAATTGTCCCTAAAAATAAAAAAAAAAAAAGTGTCTGTTAAAACTGAGAGAAATGCACATAGTATGAATACAACTTTCTGACAATGTGACGATCACCTGTAGGAGCAGCTGCAGGTATCCTCCCAGCTTCCTAACGCACTGCACCAGGCTGTCAGCTTGTCTGGAGCTCTCCCGCTTCTCAACCAAATTCTCCAACCAATGCTTGCTCAATACAACGAGCTGCTGAAATGCAGACGTCAGCCGTACGCTGTGTAACTGGGCCGCATGATTAACCAAGAACACTGGAAAGACAACAACAAACATAACTAGTATCCCACGCTCT